>NC_056735.1:772339299-772666799 GCF_019279795.1 Protopterus annectens
CTACATACGCAGGATCATCTTTCAACATTTGTTCTATTTTCCTATTGTACCAGTCCGTATCCATTACTACGATTGCTCCGCCCTTATCTGCCTTTTTAATGGTTATACTATTGTTATGAGCCAAACCATGCAATGCTCTGGTCTGCTCTTGTGTTAAATTGAAGTATCTGGTAAAGTGCCCTTCTGTATAATATTCCATTAAATCCCTCTCACATGCATTCATGAAAAGGTGCAAAGTGGGTGTAAGAGTTGGTACAAAGCCACTGGCTTTTTTAGGTGTTATGCAACTGTTGGTATTGTCGCCAAACATCAATTTTAACATAGTGTTTCTACAGAACAGCATTACATCCATTATTACTTCATTGTATGAGCAATTCTTACTGGGTACAACGGTTAATCCCTTATTCAGAACAAACAATTCTTCCTGTGATAGTACATGAGATGATAAATTGTACACAATACCGTTATATTCTTCAACAGTCATTGTAAAGTCTTCCTCCTTTTCCCCACTTCTCTGTCGTCGCTTTGCGATCTCTTCCAAGCCCCTTTCTTTTTGACTGGGGCTGGAAGTTGTTCCAAAAAACGCTTTTGTCCTTGTAACACTTTAGGTCTCACTCCTGTACCCAGGTCTTCAGTTTCAGAAACCCTTATGGCGGCTTTCACAATCTCAGTCCCTTCAAAATCAGATGCAGCTCCTTTGCTATACCTGGATAATGTCCCAAGAGAACACGGTGTGGTGCTGCCTACACTTGCAGCTGCTGAAGACTCAGTAGAATATTCAACAAAATTATTTTGAATGTGTTCTTTTATGACGCCTGCCTGCTCACATGGCGTCAATAAAGAATTAGATGTAGAATGTTCCCTTACCGTTATGCGCGTCTCCCTAACAGGATCAACACGCCTCTCATCTGGGCGTTCCTCCGTAGACCGTTCGGTGCACTCAAGATGATCCCTAGGTGACCGCTGATGTTTGGGCCAAACGAAAATGTTGCCCCTTGAAAAGTCCTCATAATCCCTCTTTAATTTATTAACTTTGTCATGCCGTAATTTTTCTGCATTGTCCTGAGTCGAAATGATTTGATAGCATGCATCCCCGACATTTGTTTCCCAATATTGTTAGAGGCCAAGTGAGTCGGGCATCCAGAGTTAATGCAGATGATATACACTTTGAGCAGGAATTGTCCAACCTTACAGGACATTTTGGGCAAAGAGGGTATGGAAAGAATATGGTGAAGAAAGTTATTGATGAGGGTAAAATGTATAGGCAAACTAAATATAAGCCTTGGCTAAGAAAACATCATGAAGATACATCCATTGAGAGTAGACAGGGAAGTGCAACACAAGGAGACCTCAAGATTATGTTTACATATGGGAGTAATGTGGGCGACATTTGCAATATTGTACGGAAAAATTGGAACATTCTGACTAGTGACACCAATCTTCAAGGCATCATTAGTAATAGTCCAGGCTTCCACTATAGAAGAAATAAGAATCTTAAGGATTTTCTGTGTAGTGAGAAGATTCAGCACAATGACAGGTCCTTCAAGATTACTACAGGCACACTCCCTTGTGGAGCATGTAAGGCCTGTGCCAGTATAAATAAGGAGATTCATTTTGAACATCCAGTAACAGGCAAAGTTTTTAGCTTCAAGGGTAAGGCCACTTGTAGGACCAATAATGTAGTCTATCTGGCTGAGTGTAAAAACTGCCCCAGTTTTTACGTAGGGATGACGAACAATATGTTCAAAGTAAGAATTCTGCAACACCTAGGTAGCATTAGGAATGGAGATGAAAATAATGCCCTTTTTAAGCATGTCCGAGAACACCCTACGCATAGTTTTTTATTCAGAGTTATTGCCAATATTAGATTGAGTACAAGGGGGGCTGACATAAAATTGCACACAGCATTGGCTGAAACGAGATGGATAATAGAACTTATGGCACATAGACCACCAGGTCTTAATGATGTCATACCAATAAAACCCACCCTTCTGAATAGGCGGGTTTTCCATTGAACTTTATTGGATGTTGTATAATTTAAATATGGTGTCTGTTTAACTGTGAGATGTCTGATGAAGGGTGTAACCCGAAAGCGCTTACATTGTATTTTAAGGATCATGTTTTAAGGACTGTGTTTTATTAAATGCTTTTGAACAAGGTTTAGTGCTTTCGACCATGGAAGTATAATATATATATATATATATATATATATATATATATATATATATATATAGGCCCACTGAAATTTGTCAAATCTATCGTTGGTCAGCATTTGTTTCGCCGACAAAATATTCCGTATGATATGGAAGTATGCCCTTTCCCTGAGATTGTGAAATCTTGACATTTTGGCATTTACTATATATAAAAAGGTGTTTTATTGTATTTTTTTAAATGTAAGTTTTGCATGTGCTGAGATTGTTGCTCAGTACATGCCTAGTAGTTTGTGGCTGACTTTGTAAGGGTCGGACTTTGACTGTTTTGTTTAATTTCAGTCCACCCGTATGTGTGTGTGTGTGTGTGTGGCTATGGCCACGAATCCTAAATACACAACTTCTCAAGTTGGCCATCAGCCTCCATCATTGCTGCATTTTTTGCCACTCCCTTTTCTCTTTTCTTTGTGGAAAAGAGATCAATATGTTTCCTAGACTGAGGAAGTATCCTGTTTTGGGTCATATAGGTGTCATCTATATTTGCCAATGATAATGTTCTTTTGGATTCATCCTGCTGACCTCAGACACGCACCTAAGCAGATCACTGCTGACTGCAGAGTGACTAGTGTGAGAATTACTTCTGCTAAATCAAAGTTCACGGTATTCTATCAGAAAAGAGTGGCTTGCTTTCTTATGTGTATATATGTTTAGGGTGGTGGAGATCATTGTCCTCAGTGGATTAGTTTAAGTACCGTATAGTTCTTTTCAAGGGTAAACTTGAGTCTTAGAAGTGACTTAGTTCAATGCTTTCTCACTTATGAAGTGGAAGCATAGTTCTCAGACATTGTTGTTAGTTAACTGATTTATCTAAATTTCTGTCCTTTTGTCCAAGAGCTACAGATATTAACCAGAAGGAGGATATCATGGGGATATGTGATGGAAGTGTTTTTTTTCTTTTTTTGCTAGGGGCACTGGGCTTTTTATCTTTGACAGAATGAAGAACTTGGTGATCTGTAAGAATGTTAGAGTAGAACTACTGCTTTTTTGGATTGATGGAAGCTAATTGAGTTGGTTTGGGCATCTGAAAAAGATGATCCCTGTTTGGCTTTTGTTGGTGTTAGGTGTGAGACACTGGGAAAATTCTCCAAAGAAAATCCAGGACAAGCTGGTAGCTTTGTTTTCCTGGGCTGCACTAACAACATGTGGTGATGTCCTAGGAGGAACTGACATTATTTGACAAGAAAAGGGAGTGTGATCTTCTGTGTTTAACTATAATGTTCAGTAAGAAAAACAAAGGAAAGTGAAACTTGCATAGCTGTACATGCAGGAATATGTATGTCTTTACACACACTTTATTCAAAACTGGAGTATTCCAAAAAGCTATGAACTTCTGTATTTGTCAGCTATGATGCAAAAAATTAGAATGTAAGTTTTAAGAGCAGTGGGTATTAATTAAAAACACTCTGTAGAAATGTAAGCTTGCTGATCTAAAGTTCTTGTTTTCATTTGATCTTCAACCTGTGGGAATATGGATCCAGTATGGATCTGACTCAGCCGAATTTTCCAGCATCAGATCCGAGCTCCAAGCTCCTCACCTACCCATAATGCCCCTGTCTCTCTCCTCCCCTCAGATCTCGTTTGCCGCATATCTAGCTACCATCGGAGTCTGTTGCTCCAGGTTTTGGTAAGTGAATTCATAAAATTTCTCTGCTCTTCTTAACTTCTCTTTGGCTCTTTCTAATTTCATCTCTACCCCTTGCGCACAAGCTTTGGTCCTCTAAACCTTCCAAAAAAAAAACAAAGGCCCCTCTTTTTTCCTTCCTTCTCTTACGATAGTTGTATGTGTGTGTGCTACATCCGACACCATGGTAGAGACCCCCAAGCCAGGGTTTCAGAAATGCGAGTGTGACCATAAGTTTGCCCTTTCTGATGGCCACACTGTGTGTGTGTGGTTTGTCTAGGGGTCCTCCACCTAGACACCTCCTGTCCGATCTGCATGGGATTCAACTCCCATGCATTGATCAACAGGAGGAACAAGTTGATCCTGAAGGCCCTTCTTCCTCCACCTTCCTTGGAGGCCTCTGCTTCCACTTCTGCTTCTTCCGCCGCCCTAGCCTGTGAGACTCAACCTCCTGCCAAGAGGGCTGAGGACGGGGAGAAGCATAAACAAAAAGACAGGGTTAGGCCCAGGAAGCAGTCCTCAGACTGTGCTTCCTAGGCTGAGCCTCCAACTAAGTCTCACCCAGCTCCCAGCCCGGGCTCACCTTGGCTTCGGTCCCCCTGCTTTTCCCCAGAGCCAGAAGTCTCTCGGGGCAGTTCCTTTCTGTCTGGATCCGAGGTGGTGGAGTCAGCTTCGAGGTTTTTGGAGTTGCCCCTTCCACAAGGGTCTTGGCACCTGGAGGCTCAGATCTGACTCCACTGTCGACTCAAAAGGTTACAGATCCGGCCTTTGTCCCAGCATCCGGGATTTGTTCTCCCTCTGCTTTTGACATGGTGGAGAGGATTCTCTTGGTTCCCTCGAGACCCTTGACAATATTGTCTTCAGAGTCCATCCTGTCTCCTCTTTCTGGGCCAGATTCCACCATCCTACCCCCCCAGACACAACCTTTTGCCTGTCCGCCCTAGGGAGTTCCCACATGAACGGCCAGAAGTTTCCGAGTCCTCCCCCAAGACCGTCCCGAGGAGCTCCCTCGGAAACATGCATTTAAAAGGAGGCACTTGGACTCCCTACTGGAGTCCGTCATGGAAGACAGTGACTTAGAGGAAGGGGAGGGTTCCCCCCGATCACCCCTAGATGATGTCTCCTTTGGAGACATCATGGAAATCCTAAGCCAGCATGGGAGGTGGTCTGTCCAAAAACCCAACCCTCATCAGTCTGTTTTCCTGGAGGCATTTGGCACAGGACCCTCTACCCTCCCGCAGATCTACTTCTGGATTTAATTACATCTTGGGCATGGAAGGAACCTGACACATTGGAGGCTATCCCCAAGTGACCTGATTCTCAGTGGGCCTACTGACGAACAGCATTGGTCTAAGGGGTCCCTGGTTGATGCCATAGTGGTTGCGGCCGCCACCAAGAAAGAGCCCGCTCAGGAGAACTCTACGGTTCATCCACTGGACTTGAGAGTCTTCGACCATGGACCAACGGGTCTACACTTCAGCCATGTTTGCCGTACGTGCACTCATCTATATGGCACATGTGATCAGACTTCATCGGGACCTAGTCAAATAGGTCGCTGAGTCTGCCCCAGGATCCATGCTGGCGGAAGAGAAGGTATTCTCCTCCTGTATAGCCACCCTCACTTCCATTTCCAACACTTCTATGAGGCTCCTGTCACATGCTACTGAAGGTGCCTCTGGGGTGGCCAGCACAGGCATTGCCATCAGGCGTCATGCCTGGCTCCGGTTTTGTGCATTCTTAGAGCCCTTCAAGGCATCTTTTACAAATGCCCCTTATGATGGTTCCACCCTCTTTGAAAAACATTGCAAGACACGTTAGTCCAGATTGAGAAAGACGGGAAGACCTTGTCTGCCATCGGGATCCGCTTCTCAACTCCACAACGATCCTTTTCCAGGAATCAGCATGGGGGTGAAGAAGATGTGATTCCTGAAGTCTCAAGGCAATACCCAAGATGCTCAGGATTCACTCCCCCAGAGGCAGAGGGGGATATGACAGACACCGTTCTTACAGTGGGGGAGGGGTCCCAGGAATCAGGGGTCTAGGGATTCCTTCCCGGACAGACCCTCACAGCAGCCCTGAAGGGTCACCCGACTGCTTGTCTCTGGAGGCAGTCAAGGGATGTCTTTCGCTGCACCTAACAGCCTGGGATTCGATCACAGATGATCGTTGGGTGTTGCAAATCATTTCCCTTCATTCAAATGCCAATTCCGTCCCCAAAAAATGAGTCATCCAGCCCATCCCTCCAGATCAGTCTTGATTCCAGATTCTTTTTAGTGCCAAAGAAGATGGGGACTTAAGACCCATTCTGGATCTGTCAGCCTTAAACATGTCAGTTGCCAAAACAAAATTCCGGATGGTCACTCTCCAATCCATTTTGCCCTTCCTGCAGAAAAATGACTGGATGTGCTCCGTGAACCTTCAGGATGCGTTCTACCACATCAAAATGGGCAGGCACTCTCAGAGGTTCCTCCACTTCTGGCTGGGGGCCCATCTTTACCATTTCAGAGCACTGCCCTTTGGTCTCACCCCCACCCCTAGGGTGTTCACCAAAGTGATGGCAGTAGTGGCTTCTCACCTGCAGCTGCGGGGATTCCAGGTCTTTCCCTACCTGGATGATTGGCTCCTTTCCACTCCCTCCAGGCATCGACTCTGTGAAGCCAGGGATCTCCTTCTCCAGACCGCCCACCACCTGGGCATAACCATAAATCTCAACAAGTCCCTATTAGACCCTGTTCAAGTTCTAGATTTCATTGGGGCTCAGTTAGACTCCACTCTGAGCAAGGTTTTCCTACCTCTGGACAGATTTCAGTCTCTGAGACAATATGTGTTGTGCTTTGTCCAGACCAGGTATCCCCCTGCGGAGTCGCTTCTTCGGACATTGGGGTCCATGGTGGCCATGATCGCCCTGATTCCCACGACTCCTTTGCATATGAGAGTTCTCCAATGGACCCTAGCAGTTTAATGGTCCCTACTTGATCTACCATTATCTCATCCAGTTCATTTGTCTTGAGCCTGCAGGGATTCGCTTCTCTGGTGGTTTCGACCCCGGACCTTCTCCTGGGTCACCCATTTATCTTCCCCAGCCCTATGGCCACGGTGACCTTGGACATGTCCCTACTCATCTGGGCGGGGGGATATTGCATGGGACGGACAGTCCAAGGCACGTGGTCTGCCCTGGAGACCCATCTACAGCGTCCTGGAGAGGAAGGCGGTGCTCTTGGCATTGCAAGCTCTTCATGCCCATCTTCCCCAATGGATGATTGCCATCCAGACAGACACTATGTCTATAGTTTGGTACATCAAAAAACAGGAGGGAACCAGGTCCTATCCCCTTTGTCACAAAGCCATGAGATTGTGGGAATGGGCGATCTCCACAGGCCATTTTCTGGTGGCAACCCACATTCCAGGGAGGTCCAGTATTCTGGCAGACAGGTTCAGCAGATCTATTTTGATTCTTTACGAGTGGTCTCTGAATCCTTCAGTAGCAGAACAGATCTTTCTAAAGTGGGCTGGGCCTTGCTGCGATATCTTCGCCTCTCCTTCCAAAATTAAGTGCATTGTGTTTTTCGCTCTGAACCCCCATCCGGGGAGCCTCCCAGAGATACTCTGGTTCATGTTTGGCCCTCCAGTCTTCTCTATGCTTATCCCCCCCCCTACTCCCTCTCATTCCAAAATCATACAGAAAGCTTGACAGCAGGGGAGCTTTGTGATCCTCATTGCTCTATTCTGGCCTCGCCAGGTTTGGTTACTCTCTGTGTGGTCTCATGCAGTGTATCCTCCTTGGACATTAGATCCAGTTCTGAATCTGATCTCGCATCCCTTGGGGATCTCATACCCAGAGCTAGTCAATCTGAAGCTTACAGCTTGGCTGCCATAGTTCCACTAATAGCTAGGACTCTCGGGCTGTCTTCTCCAGTTAAGATTTTAGTAGCGGCTCACAAATCTTCCACTAGGAAGGTCTATTCTAGCAAATGGAAACATTTTTTGATATGGGCATCTCAGCATAATTTGGACCCTTTCACTGCTCCAGTCCCTGCCATTTTGGAGTTTCTGGCTATTTTTCAGCAGGGTGCCAGCTTTTCTACTGTTAAGGTCCAGCTGGTAGCTATCTCCAGTTTTCATACAGGAAACAATTTGGCTTCCCTAGCCTCCACCAAGCTTCGTAAAGCCTGTTTGAAAGGTACATTTTTACTTAGGCCTCCAGTCAAGGACCCTTGGGATCTTACTTTAGTCTTTACAGTCCTTGGTATCTTCCCCTTTTGAACCAGCAGCTACAGTGGATTTAAAATTCCTCTCTTGGAAGATAGCTTTTTGGGTTGCTATTACCTCAGCTAAAAGAGTGTCTGAGATTCAGCCCTTATCTGTCAAATCCCCTTATATAGTGTTTCATAAAGACAGAGTTTCCTTATGGATGAATCCTTCATTTCTCCTGAAAGTAGCTTCAGAATCTAACATTAACCAGGTTATCACTCTCCCTGTTTTCTTTCTGACCTTCCAGAATAAGGGAGAGTATAAATTGCATTTGCGTGATGTTCATAGGCAACTACGCTTCTATTTGCATAGAACAAAGTCCTTTCGTAAATCTGATCAGCTATTTGTTTCCTTTTCTAAGCCTTTCTTAGGTAAGTCTGTTTCTAAGGTGACTATTGCTTGTTGGATCTCTCAGTGCATAGCTTTAGCGTATAAAGCCAAAGGATTATCTCCTCCTGGTCATGTCAAGGTGCATTCTACTAAGTCTCTGGCTACTTCAGCGGCCCTTTTTGTCTAGGGTTTCTTTGGATGACATTTGCTCTGCAGCTACTTGGGCATCTTGGCACACGTTTATTTTTCACTATAAGTTGGATCGCCTGTCCAGAGGCAAGGCATCCTTTGGCTCTGGAGCCATCCTTCCATGAGGACCTCTCAGGGTCTTTTGGTAGCTGGGGACTCTGTCCCACAAGTTGAAGATCAAATGGAAACAACAACTTCAGATAAAAAAGTTATATACTCACCATAAAGTTCCATCTGAGTTGTTGCATTTCATTTGTCTTAAACCGTCCCTCCTTCCTTCCCCTTGCCTTATGCGGGCTGTATGGTAGACTGGATGGAGGAGGCATAATCCTTACTTTGTCAGCCTTTGTCTTTCCTATAGTGCTTTCAGGGTACTACTGCCAAGGTGTTAAGCTCTTGGTTAGGTTGGGGTGCTACTGTTGGCAGTAAACGCAATCTGAGGGGAGGAGGGAGACAGGGGCATTATGGGTAGAGAAGGGGCTTGGAGCTCAAATCCGATGCTGGAAAATGCGTCTGAGTTGGATCTGTACCGGATCTGTGTTCACACAGGTTGAAGACAAATGAAAAGCAACAACTCAGATGGAACATTATGGTGAGTATATAACTTTTCTTTTTTCAGTTACATGACTGTCCTTGCTGGAAGTGTATGTTTAAATATCCTTTGGAGTCAGAGCTATAAATTAGCTTGTAATCTTGAAATAAATTCACCAGTAAAATGTATTTTTCCTATGAATTATGATGAGGTTATATAATTGCAGTTCTAAAGTGCACAGCATTATGTCAGTCTTTCTTTTACATCAGTTGTCTTTACCTTTCAGCAACTAAATAATTTGCACTGTCTTTGTTTAAGGTGGATCCTTCAGGGAAATATGAAAACTTGGTAACAATAAGTAGATTCAAACCTGAGTTTCGTTTAGCAGGTGGTGTCAATCTTCCAAAAATCATAGACTGTGTTGGATCAGATGGAAAAGAAAGGAGACAGCTTGTCAAGGTATGTCCTTTGTACTAAGAATAAGGTATGTCCTCTGCATTAAGAGTAATGTCTGTAGTGTATTAGTTTCCAAGTTTTGTCGTGGTAAGCCTCTTCCAAGCCATATAGAAAACATTTGTAGTCTCTTCTAAGCATGTGTTGCTATGAATAACAGTTGTTTCACGAAGTATGTTTGAAATACAGCTATGATCTGTAAGTTGCTCCTTGCAGTTTTCTTATTTTACAGCTGTACCTTATACTTTCTATAACTGATGCAAGAATACTTTCATATTTTATCTGCAAACAGAATAATTGGTTAGCTAATTTTCCATCACAGAATAATAGTTAAAAGCTAGCATTATAAATACATTTTTTTCAGAATTCTTGAGTTTCCATGTCACATGGTAAGGTTTCTCCATGGAAGGGAACAGTATTTAGTAGCTCTTGTAAGAGGAGCTAGACTAGTCCAGTAGTGGTCACTTTGATTTGCCCTTTTAACCAGTCCTGTTGGGAGACGTTCCTTCCTCTCAGTTTGAGTCATTTGCCATCTTGAATAAGTGTGAATAAAGTGAAGAGGTTTACTTTTCTCACTTTCTTTCTCCACAAATTTTTCCCAAGAAAGAACCCACTGGAAGATTTTTTCCTTATCTTTCAACTGGCCTTTCTCTCTCAATACCTTCAATTTTTTCTTCAAGGAAAAGAAAAATCTGCACATGGTTGTAATTGTTACCATCACGCAGCATGTGTAAATCTCTCTTTCATAAGTGCGCTCTCTGCCAGATATTGACCTTGTAGGATGATCATGTTGCATGCCTGTTTTGTCCTGTCCCTAACCATTGGTGGCCATACATAGTTATTTTGTAAGGTGTTCACTGTAACATCCCTGCTGTATTATACTTAAGCTTTTTAGGACCATCTTTTGAAGGAAACCTTCTCTTCATGCAGAAAGAAGAAGCACTTTTGAATGTATCCCAAGACAGCCTGTCACAGGAAAGTCCAACTGATATTTTTGTGAATTAATGTAGACATCCTTATGACCAGCAAATCTTTTTTGTGTCAACAGTCCAGACGATCCAATCTTTGGCCACTGCGATTAAGCTCACTTTAAAAGTTTCCAACAAATCATTCCTAGACCTAATCATGGAATGACTTTTCTGCTTTTTGATGTATTGTGTTTTTTTCACCTTCATGCCTCTTTCATGTGGTGTACCCCAGTGCCCCCCCAATCCAATGACTGGTCTATCTATCCCCAAACAGAAATTGGTTCCATGTTGGGGCTGACATGGAACTAAGGGTGTCCTGGAGTTATACTTACCATAGTTCTATTTAGGGGAGATTCTTCTTGTAGCCTATCCTTGTTCCCTCCTGATGTGTGCCCTGACAACCTTTGAGGGTCTGTACAGTGGGTGGACCTCATTGAACCAGTCTACACTTCCTCTGACATGTAGCCATCCACCCTGCCCCCTTCTTTGTCTCTCCCAAATCCTCTTAACCATATCTTCTTCAACTTTCTTGCACATGTGACCAAACCCCCGTAATCTGTTTCCTTATCCTTCTCCTTCTCTGCTTTTGGGGCTACTTTGACTTTTGGTGTGGCTAGGTCTCAAGAAAACTGATAGTTTGAAGTCCCAAAAGCATTGATTCAGTTATTGCAGGCTAAAAAAAGGATATAGTGGCAAAAGTACAAAAGGTGCGCAGACCTCGGGGTGGGGGTGGGGGTCCTATGAAAGTGGGTGTGTATCAGGTTTCAGCTCTGAGCTCCACTGCTGTGCATACTGGTGATGAAGTGCTTGAGCAAACAGGCCAGGGGGATTCTTTAAAAAAGCTGTTAAATGCAGGTGATATAGTACTACAAGCAGATTCTGAACAGGAGTGTCAGCAAATGATAGGTGACTGAAATATAAAAGTTAAGGCACATGGGATGAAACTGAGGACAGGCAATTGTAGTTGTCCTGGCAACAAATGGGGTAACTAAGAAGAAGCTTATGTCTGCGTGGATGATGGCCCTGTGATCAGCTGTCATCTCACAGGGACAAGAATAATCTGGTGACTGCACTCACCCTTGTGAGGAACAAATAGGCACATAGAGTGCAAGGAACTGATGGTCATCAGACAGGGGTTGTGGAAAAAAAGTAGTTAATTCTGGTCAAGATGAAGGCTATTCTACATGCACTGTCAATATTTTGTCTTTTGATTAGTCAAAAACCTGCCCTTCATAAAAAGATATGGGACAAATGCAGAATTCAGATGTAGGTTACAAAGTGTTCAGTCTGATAGATTTCTTAAATAGTTTGAAGACTTATTTACTGGCTAGAGCAGTTTACTGTATTCATACAGATTTCACAGTGAATGGTGCAATCCATGTTCCAAGGAAAGCTGCATTAATTTTGTGGAGTAAAATGATTAAGGTGGATGTGACTTGGAGGTAGACATAACCTTCAGAGTGGGTTAAGTGTGTGGTTATTTTAGTGAAGCCAGAAGGAATTTATATAGCATCATAAGACTTGACTAAAGCTATAAAAGCAGTGCCCATTATTTCAGCAATAAAGTAAGGAACATTTAAGCTGTGTTTTGTAATGTGCCAGTGGGAAGAGCCATTTCTAAGACTTTCATTTGTTTTTTTGTCTGCATGTGCAATGTTTCAGAGAGTTGCTATACAGACTATCAAAGAACTTGTTGTGGGTGCTAATAAAACTGATGGTATGCTGGCTTTAGGCCAAATAGCATATGAAACTATATGAGTTACTGAAGAAAAACATGTTTTAGACAGAATAACTTGAAGCTTAATGAGTGTAAACATAGAACGATGGTAATAGATACCTGCAGTCGTTCATGCATTTCATGCTGTGCCTGTGAGTGTTTATGCCATCCTTTTCAAAACAATGAGAAACTTAATTTTCTAACTGGAAGTGAGAAAAGACAGGGTGCCATGTGAAAAGGTGTGAAGGACAGCAATATCTTGGGTGTATAGCCCTCTAGCTCTACTGTAAGGCCTGTCATTTACATTTACCATATGACCATGAAATGCAAAAGTATCAATGAGAGTGGAATTATCTCCTCTTATTTCTAGTGCATTATCAAATAGGTATAGAAGTTTATAACCTTTTGGGTGAAAAATGCAGATTATACAGACTTTCCACTTTTTGCTAGAGTATATAAATCAGTGAGTTTAATGACCACATTTTATTGAAGAAATCAGAGAATGGGATGACAAGTTGACACCTACAGGTTTTCTGAGAAAGAATGTGCAGATGACAGGCATAGTTAAGGATAGGAGGGAAGGTAAGTGCACATCTGAGGTATTGGGATCAAATTATAGAAGAGGGGCACATGTTAATGTGGGACCAGGCCAAATGGAAATATTGCATAAAACAAGCTGTTATTTTAAAATATTTGTATCCCTTAATTTAGTAATAGGAGAACGACTGGGTGAAAGTGGCAAGATTAGAGACCCTTGGAAGTCAAATTTGTATCAGAAATGGGGAAAGAACATGCATGCAGAAAATATTTTGTAAGTAGGGATTAGTAAACCTTGACTGTCATTGAAGGAGAAAATAGTTGAGAAACTTAGGAATTGTCTGGACTTCTAGGGGTTTGAAATTCACAAACGTGGCCTGAAATGTTTTTTGTCCAGCTACACATCAGGTTCTAGGAAATTTAGAATATTTGTCAGGCAATGGCCCTATAAGTGTTCCCCCATAAAGCACTGACTCCTAACTACCTGATGAACTAGCCTAGCCAATTGCAACTATCTAACTGAAGAGTCATAAAAACAAGTATTTAATGTTTTTTTTTTCCAGGGGGAAAGCTATGCCCTTTATATGTTTGTGTGTGTGTATGTCTCCACACACACCTGTACACTTATATGTTTATATACATTATGTATAATATGTCTAAGTAAGGTGTGTGTGTGTATTCATATCTATATATATATATATATATATATATATATATATATCTATATATATATATATATATATATATATATATATATATATATATATACGTGCATATACATCTTAGAAATGATACACACTTTAATGTATGTATATGTGTGTATGTACACACACACACATTTGGGTTGCTGACAGTTGGTCGTGAATTTCAATTGTTGAAGAGAAAAAAAAAACTGTACAGCTGATTGAAAATCAGCTGATTGCTTGTACAGTCTTTTTTTCTGTGCAAGGTTGAGATACAGTGGCGACCATTACCCCACTGTACTGCAATCTTGGGCGATGGTATATATAATTAACAGGTGGTATGCTGGCAGTCTTGCCCCCCTGCAAACAAAAGTTTAACTTTTTTTTTTTTTTTGATATTTTTTGATCGGCTGGTGATCAGTCATTTGCCATATGATACATTTACTTTTTGGTATACGGACATGCACCTAATGTGTGTGTGTGTGTGTGTGTGTGTGTGTGTGTGTGTGTGTGTGTGTGCATATATATATATATATATATATATATATATATATATATATATGTATGCATATGTGTGTGTGTATGTACACACACACACATGTACAGTAATCCACAGTTGTTCAATTGTAAGGTAAAGGGAAGCATTCAGAAAGTGTGATGATAGCACTTAAGGACAGTAGAGGTCTTGCTGTCCTTTTAAAACATTAGAAAACACTGTTGGGATGTTGTACATTTGAAGTTATATCCTGAAGTCAAAGCAAACTTTATTGTTGTTCAAATCTACACAGTGTAGCTGAATGAAATTGCGTTGCTTCATTCCCAGTGCAAGAACATACATACAGAAACATATTTTAGTAAAAAAGTAATATGACATCACAAAAACATAACATATAAATAGAAACAGAACAACATATAGATATTGCACAGTGTATATTGCACTCTCTTGAATTTCTCATATAAAGGTACAGGTGAAGAACAGACAGAATTGTACATTCAAATATGGACACTGACTCATTGTATTGCACTTGTATGAACTGTGTAACATTAGTAACAATTAGTAAAACGTGATGAGCCTGTAATGTGTACTTTTCCTGATCAGACAGCTATGTCTTGCCTAAGTGATTGGGGGGATGAAGGAGCTGATTTTCTTCTGGTTCGCCTGTCAACAGAGTTCAACAATATAATGGATAAGGGGAAAAAACTGTTGTTCAGCCTGGAAGTCTTGCAGTACATGCTTCTGTATCTTCTACTCTAGAAGAGGTGGGAGAACATCCCATTTGCAAGATGGGTGAGGTCATTGGTTATCCTTCTGGCTCCCACTATGCAGCGAGTCTCGTGCAAGTCTTCCAAGGGTGTAAGCGAAGAGCCAATGATTTTTTCCTCTGCCCTTACAGCTCACCTGAGAGTCCCTACAGTTGGAGACATTACAATTTCCATACCAGACTATGATGATGTTGGTTAGGTGCCCCTATACAGTGCTTGAGGATGGACTTCATGTTTACTTTTCTCAGTTCCCTTAAGAAGTGCAGCCATTGCTGCGCTTTTTTGACAGCATTGGTGTGCTCTGACCAGGACAAGTCCGTTGAGATGTGTATTCCCAGAAGTTTCATTATCCTGATCCACTCTACTGACATCCCTTTTATCTCTAAAGGTTTATGTGCTTCCTGACACCTTCTGAAGTCCACAATCAGTTCTTTGGTTTTGCTGACATTCAGTGCTAAGTTGTTGCTATCGCACTGGCCTATCAGATGCTACATCTCGCTTCTGTAGGCTGTTTCCTCTCTGTTCCTGACTATACATCCACAATCAGATGTTCATCGTGTTTCACTGTTGCAGTCATGACTGTAGGGTTCTCCCCTGCCGGCAGGCAGTCCTCGGTCGGCCAGAATCCCAAAGTCTGGGTCCGGCGTCGGCTGTTCAACCATGCTCCCTGATGTCAGAGCGCCAGGAGTACAAAGCTGACAGCCGACGCCATCTTCTCCAGTCTTTCTTGCCGTGCGGTGATAGCAGTTCGCAAGTGCCGGTCGGCTGACTCCTGACTATTTTTTCTGATAAACTTCAGTCCGAAGACTTTCTTCTCCACTCAAAGCTAAGTACCCCGTTGGGGAAACTTTTTCTTGCTCCAGTCCGATGTCAGAAAAAGTTAATAATTGTATTTCATGTGGGAAGCAAATACTTCATAAGGATTTTCATTCTTACTGTATTCCTTGCTTAGGCCCTGACCACGACGTAGCTAGTTGTCGGTTTTGTGCTAGATTCAATCAACGTACAATTAAACGAAGGTACGATTTTGCTTTTCATTACTTCGGTAGGCGCTTTAACTACAAAATGTCGTTGGATACGGTTCCAGCTACCGGTGTTTACAAACGTTGCAAGGATAAAGACAGGCCTCCGAGGTCCAAATCTGATGATAGCGCACAAGCGGAGCCAGCTTCAGGTTCGGCTGTCGTCAGTGAGGTGCTTTTGCAGCCCCCGTTGTCGGCCATTTCAGAACCGATGGCCGAAACGGACTCTCATGAGGAGCCAACCAGGCCTTTGAATATTTCTATTGCAGGACCTTCAGACAATGCTCCTTTGGATGGGTCCGGAGCTGCTGTGCAGGTACCGGCTTCCGAAGGGGTTTTCAGGCCTACTCAGCTTCTAATAAAGGCAAAGGCAAAGACTCCTTCTAAATCAAAGACTGCAACACAGGCCTCTTCTGAACCGGCTCCCAAGTCACAGAAACAGTTACTCAAGATGGCGGAGGATTTACTTGCTATGATTAGGGGTTCACATCCCCCTCCAGGTAAAAGGCCAAGGCAGGATGTTTATTATGATTCCTCTGATCAGGCTTCTGCTTCTTCAGTTTCTTCTTCTGACCAACAATATTCTTTCCCTCCTTATGAGGATTCTGATGCTGAGGAATCCATTCCTTCAGCTTCTCCCCCTGAGGATTTATCTTTTGGGAAACTTTGCATGAAATGAGGGAACATTTCCACTGGGAAGGACAGGAGTATTCGGAATCTAAGAAAAGACTAAGGGATTTTCTTCTTCTCCCCCAACATAGACCCCTGGCTGTTCCTCCTGTTTTGGATATTGTGGATGATGCTTTTTCGGAGGCTAACTTAACCCGACTCTCTTCCTCCTGCTCCTGTTAAGCCTGATAGATATTACAGGGTTTCTGATTCCCACCAGTTTTTATACAAGAACCCTTCTGCTGACCCTGAAACCATTTCTCAAGGTCCTAAGGGAGTTAAGGCCGCTTCTGCCAAAAATCCCATTCCCACTGAAAAGGATTCTAGATCTTTAGAAAGATGGGGCAAAAAAGTGTACACTTCTGCTACTTTATCCATTAGGGCTTTAAACTGTCAGTTTCATATGCTGAAATACCAGCAATTTCTCTTGTCTGTTTTAAAACAAAAGCTTACTTCCATTTCTGCCTGTGCAAAGGAATTACATGACTTATTGCATGCCACTGAAAAAGTTGGGAAGCATGGTTTACACTGTGGATTTGATGCCTTGGAGGCTTCTTGTAGGGCTGCTGCCTCTGGCACAGTCATTAGAAGGCATGCATGGCTAAAGGAACAAAATTTGCCAGAACAAGTAAAAGCTAAATTATTGGATGCTCCTGTTCAGCATAATGTTTTGTTTGGATCAAAAGCTGAAGAGGTGATTAAAAAGATGGAGGATAAGGCAAAATCCATGCAAACAGTTAAAGATTTCTTACAAGTACAGCCACCAAGATTTAGCAGGAATTGGCCTTCTAAAAAATGGTCCTTTCCCACTTCAGACAGGCCTCAGAGGGGTAGATATAGATGCTCCAGAGGAAGGCCTCAAACACAAGCTTCTTATAGACCAAGACAGTGGACTGCTTCCACCCCTAGGGGAGGAGAGGACAGGTCACAACCTCATAGGAAACAAACTCAATGACTCCCTCTGTTGGGCTGCAGGAACTTCTAGACTGGAAGCCCCTTTTAGAGGAAAACTCTCTCTTTTTTATCAAAATTGGACTCATATAACCCAAGACAAATGGGTTCTGGATGTGGTTTCAAGAGGTTACAAATTCCATTTTCATACCCTGCCAAGGCCAAGCGGATGGCCAGACCTTCCAAAACATCAATGGACAGAGGCCTTAAACCAGGTGGAAGCTCTTTTGGCTATGAAAGCCATAGAACTGGTTCCACTTTCAGAGATGGGACAAGGTTTTTTTACTCAAGGCTCTTTCTAGACCCCAGGAAGCAAAACTCATGGAGACCCATTCTGGATCTGTCAGTCTTGAACACCTTTCTAGAGATTCCAAAATTCAAGATGCTTACTCTACAGCAGCTACTTCCAATGCTGTCCAGAGATGCATGGATGGTAACTTTGGATTTAAAGGAGGCATATTTACACATTCCTATCAGGCAGGAACGCAGAAAATACCTCAGGTTCAAGGCCAGATCGAGGCACTTTCAATTCTCTGCACTGCCCTTTGGATTGTCTACTGCGCCAAGGTTCTTCACCAAATGCCTGGCTCCAGTAGTAGCTTACTGCAGACTCAAGGGAATTCAAATTTACCCTTATCTGGATGATTGTTTAATTCAGGCAGACAGCAAGGATGTCTTACTCCAGCATCTAGAATTTGTACAGAACCTCCTCAAGTTCCTGGGGTTCTCTGTAAACATAAAAAAGTCAAATTTGACACCCTCACAACAGATAACTTTTCTGGGTGGTCTTCTAAACACCACAACCCAGATGGCATTTCTGACATCTGAAAAACAATTACAGCTGGCTTCAACTTTCAAAACCTTGGCAACTTTAACTCAGCTATCTGCAAGGAGATTCCTGCAGGCTTTGGGTTACATGGCCTCCTGCATCCTTCTCGTACCATATGCAAGACTACACATGAGGAAAATACAGTGGTACCTAAAAAGTGTATGGTCTCAGCATTGCCACAGTTTAGACATACTGATCTCTGTCCTGCCTTGTCTTCAAAAGGAATTCCTTTGGTGGTCCAGGGCATGTACTCTAAACAAAGGGAAACCCTTCTGTCTGCCTCCTGCCACTCAGATTCTAACCACTGACGCCTCGGATTATGCTTGGGGAGCCCATTTTCAGGGCAACTGTCTGCAGGGCCTTTGGACAAAGGATCAGAAGCACCTGCATATCAATTTAAAGGAAATGTTAGCCGTTCAGAAAGCTCTATTGGCCTTCTGGAATCTTCTACAACCAAGACAACTACTAATACGGACAGACAACACCGCAGTTATGTGGTGCATAAACAAGCAAGGGGGATCTCATTCCTACCCCCTTTGCAGACTAGCCATGGATCTATGGAACACAGCTCGAGCTTGCAATCTGGACCTTCAAGCTCAGTTTCTACCAGGGAAGCAAAACTTCCTTGCAGACAGTCTGAGCAGAAACCTTTCGGATCCACACGAGTGGATGCTGGACACCAAAATATTCAGGATGATAACAGCAGTCTGGGGATGTCCTCACGTAGACCTCTTTGCATCCCATCTCAATCATCAACTACAGAATTTTTGCACCAGGACTTTCCACAAGGAAGCTTGGAAAGTGGATGCCCTATCATTCAGTTGGAGGAACCTCTCGGGATATGCCTTTCCGCCTCTTCCTCTTCTTCCACGGGTATTATTAAAGATAAAACAGGACAAGCCCAAGATGATAATCTTGCTGGCCCCAAATTGGCCTCGACAGTTTTGGTACCCAACTCTAAAACCTATGTCTGGAGCCCCTTGGGTTTTACCTCAGTCTCCGAACCTTCTGTCCCAACATCAGGGTCAGGTTCTACACTCTCATGTCAGAACTCTCAGCCTGGCGGCCTGGTTAATCCAGGGCCTTTGATTTCTTCTTTCCTACCCAAGCAGGTTATGGATGTCATTTTAGAAGCCAGACGTCCTAGCACTAGAAAATCTTATGCAGGAAAATGGAAAATATTTTGTTCCTGGATGCAGGCTCAGGATTCTTATCCTCTTCTTCCGAACATTCCTTTAATTTTACTTTACTTGACAGATCTCTTACATAAGGGTCTCTCTTTCTCTTCCATTAAGATACATGCCTCTGCTATTTCTGCTCATTATAATACAGACCCTCCAATCATTTCCCACCAGCTCATGACACAGTTTCTCAGGGGAGCTAAGAACTTAAGACCTCCTAGATCTCCTCCCATTCCTGCTTGGGATCTCAACTGTGTTTTGGAAAAACTAACCTTGCCTCCTTTTGAGCCTGCTGCCTCTTCTGACATCAAGTTTTTATCTTGGAAGACAGCCGTCCTGTTAGCCCTAACCTCTGCCAGGAGAGTTTCAGAGTTACAAGCTCTTATGGCTGTGGAACCTTATATTATTTTTCATCAAGACAGGGTGTCTTTGAGGACTAATCCTATCTTCATGCCTAAGGTGGTTTCCAAAGTGGCTTTAAATCAAACTATCCACTTGCCAACTTTTTTCCCCACTCCTCAAAATAAAGGGGAAAGGATCTTGCATTCCTTGGATGTACACAGACAACTACGTTTTTACCTGGACAGAACCATGGACATCAGAAAATCAGAACAATTGTTTGTTTCTTATGCTTCAAGTTCCCAAGGTAAAGCCATTTCAAAACAGACCGTTTCCTAATGGATTGCTCATGGAATCAGATTTTGTTATTCACATCATGGAAAGCAAATCCCAGGGAGTATATGGACTCATTCCACCAGAGCTGCTGCCACTTCTGCGGCCTTCCTCAGGGGAGTTCCTACCAAAGACATTTTGGAAGCTGCAACTTGGAGTTCAGTGCATACTTTTTCTAAGCACTACAATCTACCTCTCTACTCTAAGTCTAGGGCAGGCTTTGCCTCTGCAGTCTTGCAGGGCCTTTTAGCCACCCCTTCTTCTTTATGACCACCTCCCCCTCTTTCAGCTTTGGGATTCTACCCTACAGTCATGACTGCAACAGTGAAACACTATGAACATAGTACAGTTGTGTACACCTACCATAAATGTAGATGTTTGAGTGTCTTCACTGTTGCAGTCTGGGTTTCCCTCCCTCCTGTCCCCTCTTATTTTTACTTTTGTGTGGTTCTTTGTTTCACCATTCTTCTCAGGTGTATTTGCAAAGGATATGGGACCTTTCTCATTTTCGGACTCCTGACATCTGGGGCAAGAAAAACTGGAGAAGATGGCATCGGCTGTCAGCTTTGTACTCCTGGTGCTCTGATGTCAGGGAGCATGGTTGAACAGCCGACGCCGGACCCAGACTTTGGGATTCTGGCCGACCGAGGACTGCCTGCCGGCAGGGGAGAACCCTACAATCATGACTGCAACAGTGAAGACACTCGAACATCTACATTTATGGTAGGTGCACACAACTGTACTTTCTTTGGTTTTGCTGACTGACATTCAGTGCTAAGTTGTTGCTATCGCACTGGCCTATCAGATACTACACATTTCTGTAGGCTGTTTCCTCTCTGTTCCTGACTATACCTATGATCATGGTGTCATTTGTGAATTTGATGATTTTATTGGACTCTTGTCTGGCCATGCAGTCATGTGTCAGCAAGGTGAATAATAAAGGACTCGAGACATATCCCTGTGGTACCCCTTTGTTCAGAGAGTTATTCCATAGCTGTTGTCGCCCATACAAACCTTTGGAGGCCTGTCCGTGGGGAAACGTAGGATCTAATTGCATAACAGGGTGTTGATGCCCAGCTGTACTATTTCTTTACTAGATTCTGAGGGTCGACAGTATTGAAGGCAGAGCTGAAGCTGACGAATAGCATTCTGGCAAAGCAGTTCTTACCTTCCAAGTGGGTCAAGGTTTCATGAAGTGCTAGAGAGGCAGCATTTGCTGTGGAGTGGTTCGGCCTACATGCAAACTGCAATGTGTCCAAAGTTGCTGGTATTTCTGAGGTTATGTAGTTTTTAATCACCCTTTTAAAACACTTCATCACTGTCAGAGGCAGAGCAACTGGTCGGCAGTCATTTAGACTTGTAAGCTGTGGTTTCTTGGGTAACAAAATTGTCATCTTCTTAAAGCATCTTGGTACACTGACTAGTTGCAGTGAAGTAAACTGGAAATATGACAAAGCTGTAGAAACCAAGACAAACGAATCCAGAAGCCCAAAGTAAAATAAAACTGATTTAATATGAAGCGCTTTTCGTCGCTGCTGATACAGCAACTTCTTCAGATAAAAAATATAAGACCTTACAAACCATGTTTATATACTAAAGATGTCACATGATAAAAAGTATCACATGTTAAAATGCAACATGTCACAGAAGGGCAGTGTAAAAAACACAAAAATCAACTAAGTTATACTTGATAAAAAATAACACCAGTTCACGTAATATCACCTTTTTACACTTTTTAACTTCAATAAACATGCAGTGTTACAGGCTTCATTAAGACCTGTACTAGAAAAAGCATTAAATCTTATCTGCCAAGCTAGTTCACGTTCTTCTAATAGTAAGTTAACAGGGTCACCCCTACTATCAGGGTGTATTTGATCTGTCGCCTTAAATAAAAACTTGTGACCTCCACTCAGATAAGAATGTTTGGCCAGGGAATTATCACCTTTATTTTTGTTTATTGCATGAATGTGTTCATAAACCCTGTCACGGAGTCTATGTTCCGTTTTTCCTATGTAATAAGCAGTGCAAGATGTGCACAAGGCAATATATACCACTAGTTTTGAGTTACAATTCAATTTGTACTTCAGTTCGTACTTTTTCCCATAAATTGTAAAAGTCTTGCCTGTTTCCATAAATTTGCACATCCTGCAAGCGCCACAAATAGACATCCCTGCGTATCTACTTGGACACATTAATTCATTTCTTTCGAGTAAGTTTTTAAGGTTAGAACTCTTTTTAAATACTAGTCTGGGAAAACTACCTAGTTTCTCAACAAAGTATTTATCGTTGTTAATAAACTCCCAGTTTTTATATAATATCAAGCGCACTAACTCGCTGTCACTACTAAATGTAGTATTAAAGCTACTTCTGTGAATAGCCTTCAAGTTACCAGTAGTCGACAGTGTGGGTAGATGCCTGTCAGCGATGTCAAAACTAGTATCACCTAAGTCGATTGCACTTAGTGAAAAGGGTACACTCAAAACGGGCTTAATAATCCCATTTTGTCCAGAGCACAGTTTGTGCCTGTTATGTTTTAGCTATGCTTTTAAGTACAGAAAGATGCGCAGCACATGATGTTGCTGTTACAAAGTGTTATACTGGTGCCAGCTAAAAATATTTTAACAAGGAAATGGGAGTCACAGGTAGCTCCAAGTGTGAAAATGATTATGGAAGTGATTTTTGATTCAGAAAGCCAGTGGATGACAGGAAAAATAAAACTGGTATAAATAAATGGATGTTGTTAGAGTTTGTGGACATTTTAAGCTGTGGAATGATGTAGGATGAAATAAATAAAGATTTATTTATTTAAATTTGATTACCAGGGTAGAACAATTATCAAACGATGACTAATTTGCAGGGTCAGTCTAGTAATTGTTTTTGCTGGAGCTTTAATAAGAATGATGTCCCCCACAAATATCTGAAACTTACTGAACTGGGAAAATGTTAGTTCACCATGCCCCCAGAATGCAGTAATGGTTGGAGAAAGGGGCATATTCTACTGTGATGCCTAAAAAAGATTTAAAAGATCAGTCCTTAGTTGGTCCCAGACTTAATTTAAATTTTTTTTTTTTTTTTTTTTTTTTTTTTTTAAATATTTTGTAGATGGTGATTATTTGGATGGGCAAATATGCAGTTGTTATTGTGATCTGTAATAATTATTTATCTGGATTTTGTTCCACGTTGTCACTTCATATTGTGAATCAGAAAGTTTGATGTTTCAATAAAATGTCAATTTTAAAAAAAATCTACAGAGTTCAGGAATGCAAGTCATTTTTGTTTTCTTAAGACCTGAAGCCAAATACTGAGAAAGTAAGAGGTGTCACAGGTGACTCTGATATGAGGAGAATCAAGGCCTCGTGAGAGTTCTAGGAATTTACCAGTATCTTTGTAATTTATTACAGACTTGTTGGAAGTGGGTTTGCCACTAAGAACATTATTGAAATGTGATATGGAGTCGTGCTAGAGTATAGAGCAAAAAAGTGCTTTGAAATGCAAACAGTTTATAACCGAAGTGCTAAGAAAAATCAGGACCATTACAAGTAGATGCAAGTCAGAATGGTATTGTTGCAGCTCATTGGTCCTGATGATGGTAAACCATTTGTTTATGGATCAACACCTTTTATGGAGGGCTTTCAGGTAAGATGTAGGTGAGTTAAGTGTCATAGCTAAGAGCTCCCTGTTTTGAGTTGCTAAACCAGATAATTTGCAAGTTTTGACTCTTGGTTTGAGTTCTGTCTTCAAGAAAATCTCTGCTTACAGTTTCAAAAATATCTAGGAATAAAAGGAGGCAGCATAAATGGATTGTCACCTATCCATCAGCCAAGACAGGAGTGATTCATTGCTTGCACAACACCAGGAACCGTAGGAAATAAGAGATGACTCCAAGGTGGCACATGATAATGTCCTTGTAAGTACAGAAGAGAAAATAAACCAGATTCTTAAGGAAATATTCAAGATAAATGAAAGCCTGGCTAGATATACAGTGGATACAAATAAAAGGATTGATTTTGTGGAAAAAAACATTAACATAGAAGGCAAAAGATATATCTCAGCAGTCCAAAGAGAAGTATGTGGAGACTAGATTGGTGGAATATGGGTATCAGCAAGAAGAAATACAACAGAAGTTAATTGAAATGGAAGGCAAGTTATGAAGGGACAGTCTTAGTTTTGATGGTATACTAGAAAGAGTGCAAGGGAATAATTGCAAAATATTCATGGTGAACTGTCAATGGAATGGTATACCGCAGAGCTAGCTTACAGTAAAACATGCTCGTTGTGTATTTGTCACGAGTGTCAGTTCATCTTGATGACTGAGACTTGTTTGATAACATTTTCATCATATTCTTTGAAGGAGAGAATCTAATCTAATCTTTGGAAAAAGAGGCACCATTCTACAAATGGGAGAGTCAAGAGTGTATGTGGATAATGATTGTATGATTCATACCAGGACAAAAAGAAATGCCTTTATTTCATGTTTCAGAAAATGAAAAGACATGGAAGTTAATTAAGCTGAATCTTTCAGTCACCTTGAAGATTTTTTATGCCATGACTACCAATACATGTCTTGACCCAGATAAAACTATGGGCAATCAAACTAAAAGGACAGATGGAATAAAAATGCCCAGAACAGGTTAGAGGGGATTACAGATAAACCTGGAGCCTGCAGAGAATTAACTGGAATGACAAAAGAGAAGCTCCTGGTAAAACCATTACCAGTATTTTAGAGAAGGATGCAAGGATCTAAAAAGATTAGAGAAGCAATGCCATCTGCCAAACTGGAAATTTTACCTGAATTGGAAGAAACAGAAGACTAGTTCACTGCAGGTGTCTAGCTATTGCAGGAAAGTTAGCATATGGAATTTGAAACGTTTTCTTCAACTAGCATAGTGTGTGAAGTGTGTTTATTTTTTGAGTGGATGGCTTTTAATTAGTATAGTTTACACTGACAAACATATTTGTGGACTTCAATCTGTGTTGAGGATGCTTACTAGTTTGCTATGGTGTTCTCCCTAGCCTCCTAGAATATTAATGGGCTGACAGTGGAAAATAGAAAATGTAGAGGTCTGACACATTTAACAGAGTGGAACAGACATGACACTCCTACAGGAAACATATCTGAGTCCTAAGGAGCATTTGGAGCTCATAAAACAAAGAGGGAAGAGCAGATTTAGTAGTAGTTTGCAATCTGAAAGAAAGAGAGGGGTGTTGTCAATCCAAAAAAAAAAACGCATGTAGAACATTATAATGGAAGAAAAGAAAATATTCAGGTCAGACTAGGTTTATTTTTATTATAGGTATGTGGGAGGAACAAATAATTATGATAGGATCAGTATACCCCCCCCCCCCCAAAAAAAAAAAAACTAAATGTTTAGAAATGAAAAAATATATTGGATGTATTGATAGTAGTTCAGGAGAGTGTGATATTGCTGGGGGGCGGGGGGGTTGGAATGTAGTAAAGAAGAAAGATGATGTAACTGGGAGACCAAGAAAAGATTCAGTTTTATGTGAGGGGAAAAGGCTTGAGAAGTATTTTAAAATATTTGGTTTTCATGATATAACAGAAAAACGTAGAAACAGCAAATCATTTACTTTTTATTCTGGAAGATATAACACAAGATCATGGATAAACAGGTGTTGCATCACTAAAGAATATGCATACTTATTTGAATGCGCACAAACACACCCAATAATTATTTCCAATCATGTTCCAGTTTATTTAGAAATGAAAAGTAAAAGAGCCAGATATATTGACTGGCATTGACATTTCCCAACCTACCTGATAAATAAGCAGACATTTAAAGACTGGTTATTGCCATGGCTATTAGCAGACCTTAAGGAATTGGTCATCAAGGAGAATGGTTAATGACTAGCATGGGTTGCTTTCAGAATGGGAGTTAGGGCCAAGTAGATATAAAACAGCAAGAACTATGGAAAAAAGTTGAATTAAATGGTGCAGGCACTTTGGGATATTAAGGGAATTCTGGATAAGGAGATTTAAAGAAGTTCAAAAGAAGGTCTACAACATTTGAATATGTTAAAAGGAAACCTGGAGGAAAAAGCTAGACAACAGTTTTTAGAGTAAGACGGCGAAGTTGACAGAGCTACATTTAGGGAATAACCCAAAGGGGGTTAAGTAACTAGCTCAAACGCTAAGAAAGTAGAAGTTGCAAAGAGTGATAGCGAAGATTTGAAACTTGTGCACAGGTGGGCAAGAACTGGATACAGCGACACTGTTATGGAAATAATATTGGGCAGTTACTGGAAGTTGTACAGAAAAGATGAGGACATAGAACAGTTGTTGTTGTGTCTTTCGGGTTTTCCCGGTTAGGGGTCGCTACAGCGGAACTCTGGTCCGCTAATGATTGGTAGTTGATTTTTACGTGCCGAGTTACCAGCCCTGACGCACAACCTTCAACGAAGGTACGCCCATTCACGCATGTCTCCACGTAGAAGACGCTTTAGCTGAGAATCGAACCGGACAGCGTCTTACTGGGAGGCGACAACGCTACCGCAGCACCACCACCGCAGTTCATAGAACAGTATTTAGCAAAATTAGGAATGCCTAAATTATTGCTAGGGGATAGTCAAAGTGTGGTTAAAGAAATAACTGCAGTTGAAACAATAGAAACTATAAAGGAACAAAAGGTGGGTAAAATGCCTGGGCGGATGGTTTACTTGTGGAGATATAGAAAATTGTGATAGACAATGTAACAATGGTTTGGGTAAAACTATTCAATAATATATTAAGAGGAAACCCAATTATGCCCTCATGGAATGCTGCAGTAATAGTAGCAATACCTAATGAAACTAAGGACCCTGCAGGCCCCCAGTCCTACAGACAAATGTAGAGCTTAAGTCATGATTATAAAATTTTCAATAGCATCTTAGCAAAAAGCTTGGAATTGATTCTACATAGACTGTAGCTTTGGACCAGTGTGGGTTTGCGGGAAGGAGACAAATATTTGTCAAAATTATTAAAACACTGATGCAGCAAAAAGATGCTGAGAATAAAAAGAAAGAAAGAAATTGATTATGGTAGTGTTGGATGGGGAAAAGGCTTTTGATAGGGTAAGTTGGGGGTTCTTACATGATGCCTTAAAGACATATGGGTTCCCAGAAATCTGGAATACATTGCTTGTTCATTTGTATGCAGAGGTTAAAGCTAGATTGAATTGCAATGGCAGGCTTGCACAGCAAATATCCATACTGAGAGGGACTAGGCAAGGATGTACTCTGTCCCCTCTTTTGTTTACTCAATATTATAGGTTCATAGGTAAGTATTTGACTAGCTGCCCTTGCAGGACATTTTAAGACTAGCCAGCTTCCCTTTTTGTGCTCAAAATAATCTATCTCATTTGGTTATAGATTGGCCTTACGCATCCCATGGTTGATAATTATATATTACCCCAGTGATTATAACTGGGATCATACCATAGGTAATATGAAAGGACACGTGCATGAGATAAAGCATTTATGAACTGCCTCTGTCCATTAGTAGCACCGGTGGCAATCCTGGGATAAATTTTCTGATTTCCATCCATAGATCTAAGTTGTGCTTGAATATGGACAGGGATGAACTTTGTTTTATGTGGATGGGGAATGTGTTCCACAACAGCGGTATCCTGTGTGAGATATATCTGTCCCTCAAAGTATTCTGTTGATGTTGCAGAGGAGGTTTAGATACCCAGACAGGGTATTTCTGATGCCATCTGACTTGCTGTTTCCTAGACTGATACACTGAGTATAGTGACAGAGCTTTGAGTCGGTTCATGTAGAGCATGTTGTTTAGGCCTTGTATCCTTTTAGTAAGGTACCTGTGTGGGCTTTCCAGTTGTTGCATGTGTCTGGACAGATACTTGCCAAACAGGGCATTATATTCAACGATTGTCGTAATGAAGGCTGAATAAAAGGGGAGCAATGACATCCCTAGATGTAGACACACTCCCTTTGTTTATAAACTGTGCAGTGTAGAAGAAAGTAGCTGTGTCCTGATATAAACTATTTGCAAATCTGATGCTAGTCCAATAGACAAATAAGATTGTTAGGCATATATTAACTTTTGTAGTTTATGGAGTGCAGTGATTGCACTCAGAAATCAGGGAAAAGATATACTCATTAAGGACATCCCTAGCACAAGACTTAATCATAACAGCACTTACGGGTGATTAAGAAAATCTAAAACACCTGAGCACTGTTATGATAGGGTCTTGTGCTAGGGACTAGCAGCAGACAGTGCTGGCTAGAAAATCAGTGGTAGAAGGTAAAACAGATTTTACAGGCTGTTCTTTACTGTGCCACACATAAACAATAAGTGTGGCAGAATGAGAGCATTTGTTTTTGTTTTCTGTCTGTTTGACAAAGCTATGTGCTTTACCTGCTTTCAAATGCTTTGAATACTAGTAAAACACTGTGCTCCTACATTTTTTTCTGTAACTGGTAGTAGTAGTAGTACATGGAGCATACAAAACTCCATGCACTACAAAGAATTATGATGTGGTCTCTGATCATGACCAGTATTATATGCTCTTATTATGGATGCCAGGATTCATCTTTCAAGCTTCACTGTAACAGTGAATTTATTGGCAACCATGTATTCTGTAGATGCAAAAACATCACATCACATGCTTTATCTTTGCTGTCCATCCCTATATGCCAGCTGTGCCGTAATTTTTGTAAGCTTGCTGTTGGACTAGTGATTTTTGACTATGTAGACTTATATGTAATTGCTGATATTGTTGCATTAATGCCCAAAGTACAGATTATTTGAATTTTAGTGTATATGTGTATGTTTGGCTATTTCTCTGCATCTAAAATGCATATTTTATTTGTCATTACATGTCTAGTCTTTGTGGAGTTTTCTTTCCAGGTTGTTTTTGTAAAGAATCTCTAAATTAACAAGACAGAAGGAGCAGCCTTCTTTTAACCTTAGCCATACAATGAGTTTTAAAATGAGGTAAAAGGGGAATATAGTAATGTTGTGCTTTTTGTTTATAGACAAAGTTTGTCATCAGAAGTAAAACTTGCTGTGTTTTTAGGGCCGTGATGACCTCAGGCAGGATGCTGTTATGCAGCAAGTTTTCCAGATGTGTAATTCATTACTTCAGAGAAATAGTGAAACAAGGAAGAGAAAACTAACAATACGCAGGTATAAGGTAAGCACTTTTGATTGCACAATTGTGGGTGTACGTCACCGTTTGCTTTTGATTGCAGATATTCTTCTAGTTTCCTCAAAGACTAAAGACTGAAACCAAATGAAGTGCTGTGATTCAATTCTAAAGGGCAGCAACAAGTTAATAACCAGATTCATACAGATCCAGATGCTTTCCTTACTCAGTCCACAAACAAGTTCTCAGGAACATTTGGATAAAAAGTCCAAATGAGGTTCTGTAACTGCAGTCTTTATGGGTTTCCGGATGTAGACTTTGAGTTCCTTGGCCCCTGTTTGATATAAGTATTTTCATTTTATAATAAAGCCATAGTGCATGAGTGGTGTGTCTTTGTGTGAACTTGAGTTTTATATTAGTGGGTCCATTGTTTTTCTCTTTACTTACCAATATTAGAGAATACTTGAGGAGTACATGCACATATGGCCATAGCTGATAATCTGGTGACTGGAGAGAATGAAACAAGTAAACTGATATCAACAGAACTTAGGTACCTTCATATCCACTCTGCTTAGTTCTTCATTACCACCCAACAACCTCTCCCTTCACTACCTACTTATTCCGTGATGCCTTCCACTTTGAATGTTGCACAGGACTCTCTTAATTCCCATGTGAGGAGCCTTTTGGACCTGGGACCTAAAGTGACCGGTACATTTCAAGAGACAGCCTAGTAATGTAGAGTTTGGTTGCTTATTTGACCAGTAACGCATTGAAGTTAACTACAGCATTACTATTCTAAATAATTGGGAAAATACATTATAGAATGCCTGAATTAGTGATTTACACATGCAGTATGATCTGCTACTTATAATACAAAAGAGAACATTTCTTTTTAATGTGTTTGGCACCTTGTTTACTATAAAGCAGTAGAGTATTCAATTTCTTTACTGTACAGAGTGCAGACTTTTCTTTTTACTGATAAAAATGGCTGTTCAGTTCTAGAAACGAAAATCTTTCCTTGAGAACTGTGATGTCATAAATATTTCTGTGGGTTGATTGGCATGCCTATAGTAGACTGTAGTTACAGACATTAATCAAGGGGAATCATCATGGGAAATAACCACATACAACATTATAAGAGAAATTACACAATATGTGAGAAAGTAAGGATGCAGAATGAATGATACAGTTACAAATACCATTTAGAAAAGCTGATTCTCCACTGAGGCTCCACAGAATATAGATTGGAATTTTACTAGTATGTATATTCTATGCAGCCTATGTATATAAATATATGTGTTGTAGTATTTTATATTGTAATGCATCTTACAGACAGAAAAGAGGGATCACCCACCAGATAAAAAAAAAATCAGTAAAGAATTCCCCACAATTTTTTCTAACGTTCATCCTGATATACTCAGCAATGTTCTAGAATCCGTCAAATGGTCGCCATTCAAAACCCTACCACTAGGTAAAGATGACAACAAATTCAGCAGTATAGTCATGAATACTTTAAATACCTTTGTCTCTACCAGAAATAAAAGGGTAAAAAAAAATACTCAAACCCCTTGGCATTTCATTCTACAAGAATTATTTTGCAAAAATGTGACGAAGAATGGAAACAGTGGCATAAAGACAAAACCCCTCAAACCTTACATCTGTACAAGGAGTTGCATAACCTCACCAAGAAGCATATTCACATAGACAAACAAAATTATTAGTCTGACCCATAAGATAACCATAAAAAGAAATTGTGGAGCTCAGTCAAGAAAAAATTTCAACCTCACTCTCTTTCCTCACCAAACCCGTCTGGACTTATTCTCCTTAGAAGCAACTACCAAATGTAACCCTTTCTTCATTGACATAATTTTCTTTCTTTCCTGTAGCTCTCCCCAACCATTTAATCTACCTGAAAATCCTACTAGTCCTGACATCACCATGCCTTCATTCTCCAACTTTTCTCCACATTATATATTAAACAGTTACTAGAGAAACTTAAACCCTGTTCCCCTTCTGCTGATTATCTCCCTGTTGTGAATACCTTAAACGTGTTGCAGACTCTGTAGCATACGCAGTCACAATTCTCCTTAACAGATATATTCAGGACTCTCATGTCACTGCCATCTGGAAAAAATCTTCATTATTACGTTCCATAAAGTAGGTAACTCCTCTGAAATCTCTAACTTTAGACCGATTGCCGTCTTTTCCCCCTTTCTAAGGTCATGGAAAAAAGTATGTTCATAAGCAGCCCCTCCAGTATTTCTTGCAAAATGATCGCCTAACCCCAACACAGCACAGTCTCTTACCAAGCCATAGCACCAGTACAGCTCTCCTCAACTTTTCAGACACCATTAGTTAAGCTAGACACCAAGGAAAGTTAACCTCTTCTGTTTTTCTAGCTCTCTCAGAAGCCTTTGGCACAGTATCACATGAGAAACGTCTGTCTCAAATGTCCTCTCTCAGCCTTTCCAAATCACATCTTTTATGATTCTCTACTTACCTGAACGATATCAATCTGTCAAATGTCTCTCTTCTTTCTTTCATTTTCTCCTAATTAAAATGGGTGTTCCTCAAGGCTCTATTCTTGGTCCATTACTCTCTAACATTTTCATCAATAACCTATATACCTTCTCTCAGCAACCTTGCCTTATTCGTTAGGCAGATGACTTAACTCTCATCTACTCATTTGACAGCCCACTATAACTACAATTCATGACTCAAAATGCCTTCAATTTAGTTGAACTGTGGCTACATCAAAACCAACTTTTACTTAATCCCAAAAGACTAAATTACTACTGTTTTTCCAAAATCCAGTACTAATGCTAAAAATAACTTCCACATTGCCTCTTTAATCAGTACAGCTGTTGAAGTAGTTATCCGTACCAAATTGCTTGGAGTCACCATATATGACAACTTAAAGTTAGATCTTCACATACAAAACTATATAAAAATAACTTATCAAAAGCTAAGTCTACTATATAGAGCAAATAAATTCCTTAATCCTCCTAGTAGAATCAACCCAAGCTAACACTTATGTTTTACCATTTATATCTCACCTGTTTTGACTAACATCCAGATCTCTCTTAAATCACAGCCGAAGCAATGCTATAATGAGATTAAGTTTGCAGCTAATCTGCTACATAAAACTCATCATTGCATTACGTGCTGTCATCTGGTTAGAATTCCCACATCAACTAGCCTATACGCAACAACAACTAACCATAAAATGCTATATAAACCCTCTGCCTGCCCTTCTTTCTCTTTAGTACTTCAACACCATCTCCCAAATCATCCTCTGTGCTCACAAGAAAAACTCCTTGAAATCTGTAAACCAAAAAAAAAAAAATTATGGGGTAAAGTTTTTACTTGCACTGCATATCCAAACTATGGAACTCTATCCCAAATTCAATCAGAACTGTATCTAGCCTCCATGTAGTTAATGCCTTCCTCTAAGAATTTCTGACTAATCCATAGCTGTGTCTACACACCTTACCTCTATGGTCTGTATTAACAGTTAACTTTACATTCTTACTAACTAACCTCTAAACATACTATCTATCTATACCTTTCAGCACCTGCCCTCTCCCTACTCTTGAGGTGGACTTGTAACTTTTTATTTTTATATCCTAGCATAAGTAGACAATACTTTAATAATTTTGTATATATTGATTGCCATATTTAATTATTTTTATTTTTACATCACTGTTGTCTCATAGGTTCATAGGTTCATACTAGGCTATCTGCCCGAGGGCATTTACAAGCCTAGCCCATAGTTTTGTGGCTTACGCCACCCCTTTAGTATGGGGAACTATACCCATTATTTTGCTGTGCCTCTGTTGAGCAGTGACACTGAGGTAATCCCTGGGGTATATCTGCGATCTCCCATCCATTGGTCAAGATTTCTCTTGAACAAGGCCAGCGAGGTGCTCTGCCTCACATATACCGGGATTTTATTCCACAGCATAGGGAGTCTTTGGGTGATGAATCTATCCCTCCAGCACGTCCTATTAATAGCCGTGTCGAGGTTTAAGTCTCCCGCCCTTGTGGCTCTGACGGATCTAGATTTTTGTGGTGAAGCATATTCATCAAATCTGGGTTTGACATGGCCTTGTATGTTAGGCAAAGGTCACCTCTGAGCAAGCGTGGCGACTGAATAGAGCTGGAGTTCTTTCAGTCGGGCAGCATAGGACAGATGTTTGAGACCCTTTATCCTTTTGGTGAGGAACTTTTGTGGCCTCTCCAGCTGCTGCAAGTGTCGGGTCAGATACATTCCGAATGGGGCATTGTACTCAATCATTGGTCTGATGAGTGATGAGTATAGGGAGTCTCCTCATGCTTTATTGTATCCTGCATATTCGCCCATCAAACTGTATGAATGTGTGCTTTTTTTTAATTATATTTGCACTAATGTTTTATTTGATGTTGTTTAACTCTCTGGAGCTTTTCTCCCTGGGCCTTTGTTGAAAATGAGCATTTATTACCCATTCGGACTCTCCTAGTAAACAAATGTCAACAGTCAATAAATAAACAGGATATACCCAACAGATTACATTTTACTACACCGATTGCAGACTGTAGTACTGTTTAAGCTAAAATGTCTAATAGTTTTGTGCTTGCTAATTGGTTAATAAATTCCCAGGCACCTCACCTATATAGTCTCTATTAACAAATACTTTACATTCTTACTAACCTAACCTCTCATTATACTATCTACCCATACTTTTCAGCACCTGCCCTCTCCACACTCTTGGGGTGGACTTGTATCTTTTTATTTTTATATCCTAGCATAGTAGAGAAATAATTTTGTATGTACTGATTGTAATGTTGTTCATGGTGTCTGGATGTGGCATTCCTTTCTGAGTGGTCTGAAACTACCTTACAGTAATCCTGTTGGAGAGTAGACCAGCAATATCCCACCCCTGCTCACCCTACTCATTATTTTCTGTAGTAAGATTTAGAAAAAATATAGGTTTGAAATTACTGAATTTAATTTATTTTATGCTATGATTGCTATAGACTTTATTCATATTGCAAGTATCAACTTAATGTGTATTTTGCCATATCCTGTCATTGCTACTGTTTAACGACCGCTGTTTATTTCTTCAAACTGATGCTTTTGTTACTTATTTGCTACTTTTTTTTACCTTGTAAAAGTTACATTCAGTATGGATATTATGTTAAATGTTTGAATTTTTGTCTCTGAGTAGATGTCTTCACTTGAAGTGACTCTTAATGACCTTCTTTAACTCAGTTAGCCATTTGATTGCATGAACCATATCCCTTCTGCACCTTTTAACTTTAGTGTACAGATGTAGTCTTTACAGGTCAGGGGGATAAACAAATACAGTCAGTACAAGGAGAGAGAGAGAGAGACAGAGGATACATGAAGGTGTCAGGGAAGGCTTTTTGACTGAATTAAGAGATGTGTGTGTGTGTGTGTGTGTGTGTGTGTGTGTGTGTGTGTGTGTGTGTGTGTGTGTGTGTGTGTGTGTGTGTGTGTGTGTGTGTGTGTCTGTGTGTGTGTCTGTGTGTGTCTGTGTGTGTCTGTGTGTGTCTGTGTGTGTCTGTGTGTGTCTGTGTGTGTCTGTGTCCATCTTGTCTGTCAGAAATGTAAGAAACCATCGATGGAGGTTCCCAGGCCACATAGTCAGAGCTGTTTCTATAGGCAATAACTCCCATGCATTCTGTCTATTGGACAATATGTGTAAGTATTCCACCCACTGCAGAAGGCCACCAGTTATCAGTTGATGTAGTGAATATTTGGAACCAGGGCTTGTTTTTCAAAGCTCCTTGCCCGGCTTTTCCATGGAAGGATAAATTACCAATAGACCAAGGACTTCACCTTTCTCCATGGCAGTGTGGCCTTGGAGTTGGCATATAAAAGCAGTGAGGGTGAGGGCTTCCTTAGTTACTCATCATTTTACCCCCTGCTACCTTGCTGGGATCTAGTCAGTTACTGGGGCACTTATTGCTGTCAGACTTCTTTGTCAAAACTCTGAAGATTTGCAGTTAGATGTCATATGGGTATAGGTATAGGTTTCATGCTTAGGAGTCAGAGTTTGTTGCCAGTTGCAACATGAGGAATTATGTCAAAGACTTTAGGCAGACTGAGGTATGCTGTGACGACTGCATGACTGCTATCAGTAGCTTCCATGACCCTTTTAAAGACGTTTACTAGGTTGAGTAGGCATAACCTACCATTGATGAAGATGAATTGGTGTGTGTGAAGAGCAATAATGTTTTCAGTGTCTAAGTTTATAAAGTTTGATGTGATGTAAACTGTGGCTTGGCAAATTTAACTAGGTATGCTAATGTGTGTGTAGTTACTGGGATCGGAGATAGGACCACCTGTGTGTACAGCATTGCAGTGACCATTTTCCATACTTCAGGAACATAACCCCACTGGAGAGACTTAGGTTGAGAAAGTTTAGGAGAGTCCCTGGTAGGGTGTGTTTGACATTAGTGATTAGGCCTTTAAATATATTATTAGGGTGGTCTATATCATATGAGCAAATCGCACAAATTGTGAATGCTCATAATATCAAACGTACCAGACCTCGAACTTCCTATTGTGGGGGGCTGTGCCCCTCACTCCCCCACCCCATGCTAAATATATATTCCAACTCCGAGATCGCACTACAGTGAGGAAAGGGCAAATATCCCATTCTTCACTGTACACGATCTTAGAAAAAGCGCTTTGAGGTCCGGTACGTTCGATATGAGAATTTGCAATTTGTGTGATTCGCTCATATGATATAGACCCTATTAGGGTCCGTGGTATGGTATTTTTGGTTTTGGAGCAAGTAGTTATAACTTAATCCATTGATTCATGGTAATCCTTGGAGGGGAGGATGAAACTTGGAGATCTGTGGAATTTTCTTGACTGTGGCTGATGTGAAATTAGTACTAACTATATCTGCTAGTATGTGATGATATCCTTTTGGCTGGAGTGGGTACTGTCATAGTAGATTAGCTCAATGCATTGTTGGGTGTTTTTTTTATTTACCTGACATAGATGAAGAACGGTTTGCTATTATCCTTAGTTTATGCTGCTATGTTCAGTTTGTGTTTAGCTGTGGCTTTGCTAGTTCTAATTTTTTAACCCTTTGCTGATTTTCTTGATGGAATCCTAAGCAATGTTATTTCGTTCTGATGTAGCTCAGTGCAATTCCAAATGAATGCTAATGCCTTCTCCATTTTGCTGACAGTTAAGGAGGTGTTTGCTTTTAACTAGAAGTAAATTCAAGACTTATGGAAGTCCATTTGCTTGTTTATCTTTAAGGAGAATTGTGCTGTGTGCACTTTTTTGCATTATGTACTACTGTTTTCTTCACTACTTTGCTACTGTGTGTTATGAAATCAAGAGTTGTTAGCAGTTGTGTACCATGCATCAGTGATGTGAAAAACTGTTAATTTTACTAACAGGTTTACCATTTCAGTTAACAGTATGTATTGGATTGGTATGCCAAATGGTATGCATCTTTGCATCTCTGTCTTGAGGGAATTTGAGGCATCAAGATTCACCACTGCAATACAGGAGATTTTTTTGTGAGCTTGATACTTAGACCCAGCAACATGAATCATTGAAGTGCTGTTGGCAGATTATACTAAATGTTGCACTCACTGTAATTCCTGTCTTCTAAGGAGTATTCAGTTAAATGCTATTTACTACTGTAGTTGGATTCTGATTGATATTTCCAGTTTCTCAGACTCTTTTTGTTCAGGTTTACTTATTTTAATAGGGTAGCATGTTGGCTTACTGGTAAGTTTTGCCTCCCACCTCCATGTAAATGATTCGCAGGACTCTGTCTTCTTTTCCATTTACTGTCTCTGTGGAGTTTGCATGTTATCTTTTGTATGTATTTTTTTTTTTTTTACACACACACACACACGCACAGACATACATATATATTGTATTTATCCTTACCCTTGTGGCTAAAAAAGGGTGCATGGACAGCTAGCTTACCCTTTTAAAAAACGCAAACAATCGAGTGCAAAAATATTGTCAATGTAAAATGGTTAGAAATATCTTATTACAGAGTTATGATGCACTTGATAGTACAGTTATGTAAATAAAACTTGCTATAAAAATAGATGTTCAAATGATCACTGCTGCTGTGGTGTTAACTTTATGGGTTATATCCTTCAAGGATATAACAACTGGACAGCTTCCAAATCTTCAGGGCACCTTTCACATGCCTAAACTGTCAGGAAGCTCAAGATGAGCTGACTAAAAGATGAGTTTGGGTGCGAGTTTGGCCAGCAGAGAGAGGGAGGCTGAACTCTGAAAGACAATTCTAAGAACAACAAAAAATAAATGTCCACACCCTGGCATAAAAAAAATACCAAAAAACAAGGGTGGGGGAGTGGCTACTGCAAGAGTGATTATTTGAATATCTACTGATCTGATGTCTTTTTTTTTTTTTGTTGTTGCTTAACCAATGCATCACAGGGCTGACCTTGGCTCTAACTTCGGCCACTTCTAAAGACTTGACTACATAGCTTCAGCTCCTCCCCTTACCCGTAATCCTCCTGTTTAGCTAGAAGTACCTCCTCGATCTCGTTTGCTGCTTCAGCTAATGGACGTGATCTACAGTAGCTTTGTTTTGTTCTTGCCTTTCTTATTTCTTATTTGTTTTATATATATATATATATTTTTTTTTTTGTTTTAAAAAAAAATGTTGATTTACTTTTGTTCTTTCTTTGTAACTTACAGGCCTCATGCCTTTGCAGTGTTTTCCCTTGCTTTTAGTGTTACTTCTTGAAGGTACTTCTTCTTTACCATTGCTGATATTTGCTCTCTGTTTTTACCATTGTTGGTAGTCATCTTTTCTCTCATCTTTTTATGACGTCAAATACAGAATCAGATGTTGCCCTTTTCATTCTTCCCCAACGTATCGGTCACGGACCTGACTCAGATGCATATCTCAGAGTTACAGATCCAAATTTCGAGTGCCTCCCTTTACCCGTAATGCCCAACTAGCCTACAGTACCTCAGATCTCATTTGCGGTCATCTCACATGGATGCCGATGCTCCGTCAGAAGACTTTTGTCAATATTTTGAGCATTTATGAGTATTTTATTTTTCTTCAGGAATTCTTTTTCAATGCACTTCTCTACATCATACCTCTTTATCTGTTTAGTTTTTGGAGTTTCTACTCATTAGCCCTTTCTTCTAATTACTCTTTTTCTACTTGTTGCATACCGTTGCTGATACCTCTTTTCTTTTACTTGCTACTGCTTTTCCTACCCTTTTTAGGGTACCTTCTCCTACCATTGTTGGTAGTTTTGCTGCTAAAAAGAGCATCTTTTCTTTCTATCCTTCTTCTAAAACAATGGCCAAGTCAAAGCCAAAAAGATTTTTAAAAAGGCACTTCCTGTGGGCACAAAATTCTAAATTCTGATGGCCACAGGGAGTGTTGTTTAGAAGCAGCACGCCTTGATACTAATTTTAGTGTCTGTGCTGCCTTTAACTCTAGGGCAATTGCAGATAGGAGAAACACGTTGGTCCTCAAGGGATTACTACCCCTTCTTCTTCTGGAGCTCCAACCACCATCAGAGTCTAGAAAGAGGTTGCCTTCTCAATTTCCAAAGACGACTCCTACTTCTGTGACTTTGGAGCCTCCTCGGAAGATTCAAAGATCTTCATATCCTACTTCCTCAGACCCAAAAAGGAAAACTTCAGATCCTAAGCCCTAGGATCTGATCACTGTGTCCTGTTTATTTCCAAAACAGCTATCAGATCAAAAAACTTCAGATCTGACCTCTGGTGTCTCAAAGGCTTCTAGAATTCACTCACCTGAGTTTCTGATCAATCTGGTGTCGCCTTGGCTCCATTCTCCCATTTCTGAAAACCATTCCAAGAAAACACTGTAAGCCAAAGTCAACCACCTCGTCTGTCAGCTCCTCCAGAGGTCTGAGGCCAAAGTGGATAGGATGATGTGAAATATCCTCAGAGCTCAGATTCAGATGGGGTTATTCCGGTTCCATCTTCCATCGAATCAGTGAGCCTCCCTTACACTTCCCATATAGTAATATCTCCTTGTCTTATCCATCTCACTGCTTCAGAGCCCTTGGAGCCAAGAGTCCTGAGAGAATTGGTGTTGGAGCCAAAAGAGGGTTACTTCTTTGGCTCCAACAGTTTCCCTAACTGGTTCTGCTCCTATCCCCTTGGACCGGGATGAGTCCCTGAGTCAAAGCATCAGTGTTGGATCTGGGGGACTGGGATCTACTCCGATGTTGTTGGAGCCATCCATGCCCCTTGGAACCTTGGAGCTAGATAGTTCAGGTCCAGCTGCCTTCTCACGGCATGGATTCATGGATTGGGACAAGGTCAAGCCTTGTCTGCGTCGGACATTTCAGCTCTGATATGACCAGCCACAGCTTCTTCCGATCCTTCTGCCTTCGAGGAAGTAGAGAGGGTTTTGTCTCATCCAAGAGACCTGATCTCTCTCTCTCTCTCTTCCCTGTATGCTACATCTATACCCCGAGCGGGTCTGAGCTCTAATTCCCTCAGACCTGTTCCACAGAGACAGCCATTGCCAACTATCATCCAGATAGTTCCCTTGGAGGAACTTCCCCTCTCTTCAGACACCTCCCCAGAGCAACCCGCTGAGGAGGTTCCCAATAAGAGAATGTGCAAAAGGGGGAACATAGCTACCCCTTTGGAATCTCACTCAGAGGATACTGACTTTGATGAATGGTAAGGATCCCCCAGATTACCACCTGATGACTCTCCTTTGGAGACATTTTGGAGATTCTTAATCAGAAAGGTGATTGATCCTCAGATACTCCTTCCCCAGAGGAGTAAGTATTTTTGGAAGCTTTTGATTCTGGACCATTGACATCTTGGATCACTCCATGGGCTGATGAGCCTATCATTCTAGTCTCTTGCTGGGCATGGAAGCCTGGCACAGACCAGACAAGATTTTGGCACCACCAAAAGATGGACCCGATTGGAGCAAAGGAGTTCCTGTTGATGCTGTGGTTGTGATGGCAGCCACAAAAAAAGAAGTAGCTGAGCACTGTCCTTGCCCCAAACAGAGTCGAGGGCATTGGACAGATTTGGTAAGTGCATATTTGCTTCAGCAACCTTTGCCTTGAGGTCCCTGAAGTATTTGGAACACTTTACAAGGCTGCAGAAGGATTTGACCAAGGAACTCTCCAAATCTCTCTCAGAGTTCATGTCTGTGGAGGACTGTAAAGATAATCCTCACAACTGGCCACTGTATTTTCCATTTCCAACGCGTCCATGAGGTTGATATCCCATGCTGCAGAGGGTACTTCACAGGGTGCTGATTCAGACTTTGCTGTATGGAGACATGCCTGGATGCGGCTATGTGACTTTGCAGATCCTTTCAAGTCGTCTTTTATCAATCCTTCTTTTGATGAAGAGTCTTTGTTTTGCCCTTCTGCTAAAGAAACATTCTCTCACAGTGAACAGGAAGAAAAAACCCAGTATGTCACAGGGTTTTGTTTTTCTACTCCTGAATGGTCATGCACCCGTAATAATAGAAGGGGCAAGCAAATCTGTTTCCAGAAGTCCCAAGATTCTTTCCAGGAATCACAAGGGGACTACTCCTGTAGGGGCAGAGGGAGGAGTGTGAATGGAAGACACTGTCCTCACAGTAGTGGGAGCCCTCAAAACCAGGGTTTGTGAGATTCCTTCCTGGATAAACCCTTTCAGTGTTTTTGAAGGGTTGCCTGAGTGCTCACCTCTGGAGGCAGTCAGGTGGAGCTTGTCCCTGCACCCAGATGCCTGGGCTCTTATAACAAAAGATTCTTGGGTGATAAAAATAATATGTAGAGGTTATTTCATACCATTTTTCCAGACTCCTCTACCCAAGAGAAGAAAGTTTCCTGACATCCCACCCAGTCAGAGAGAGGCTGCTGGACAAAAGTAATCCAGGAGGTCTTGCTAGACCAAAGAAGATTTGGAACTTAATGAAGGTTCTTTTTAGTACCAAAGAAGACAGAGGACCTAAGACTAATTTTGAATCTAAGCAACCTGAACTAGTTTAAAACGAAGTCAGAGTTTCGAATGGTCACAGTTCAGTCCATCCTGCCCTTTTTGCACAAGGATGATTGGATGTGTTCAATCGTTCTTCATGATGCGTACTATCATGTCAGAAGGTTACTGTCAGCTGCCTGTTGGGTGCCAGGATCCGCCACGTAACCCACGCACACAGGTCACTCCACAACAAGTGCAACTCTGTCATTGTCCATGTTGTTGTGAATGACCTGAGCTGTACCTCCCTAGACTACATGAAAAGAGACATGGAAGAGCTCTCTGATCTTGTAGTCCAGGCAGGTATGATCCTAGCCCTGAGTAGCAACCTGCCATCACCCAGAATGATACCGCAGTACAAGGATAAAATGATTGACTTCAGCAATTGGCTAAGCTTCTGGTGTCATTCTAAGGGGATCCTGCATCTGTCTGCCTGGGATGGCATGGTCAACAGACCACAATGCTTTGCCAGAGATAGCCTGCACCTGTCACCCCTGGGATTCTGGATACTGGCTAAGGCGCTTGCTGCACCTATAGTGCCTTTTTTTAGGCAAGGTTCAAATGACAAATTCACCACCATAACAGGAGCAGGCAAGCAAAAACTGAGGGTAATGCTACTCAGTGCTAGAACTCTAAACCTCAAAATGCACTCCCTCGAGACACTCCTTAAAATGGAGAACATTGATATATGTGCAGTGACTGAGACCTGGTTCAAGGCTCCAGAGCACCCCTGCATTACCAGGCTATAACTCATACCACACTTTTTGGCCACCTAACCTGGACCGGAACACCAAAGGCAGAGGGGTGTGTCCATATTCATTAAGGATATCCACACCTCTAGGCTAGTTGCTCAACATAATGCATCCGAGGTTATCCAAATGCAACTAACTCTGGGCAAAACTGCAATCCAAATTATAGCTTGCTACAGATCTCCAACAATGCCCCAGGATTCCCACTCCTCTTTTCTTGATATACTGGAAAATATTAGGGTTCAACCAAACACCCTAATAATGGGCGATTTCAACTACCCCACCACTAACTGGGAACACTATTCATGTGCCAACTCCTTCGCTCAACGCTTTCTGGAATTCATAAATTCCAATGCCCTGGATCAACTTATCCACACCCCCACCAGGGGCAACAGTATCCTAGACCTAGTCATTGTTAACATGAGTGATCGGTGTTCCACGCCTGAAGTCAACTACTCGTTGGTCAGATCCAGCCATAAGCTAATCACCCTAGATATCCACATCCAGCCCCCACCACCCATTAAGGAAATCACGGTAAAAATGTCTTCAAAGCCAACTTCATGCTTCTTAAGACAGAAGTGGTGAACTTCATGACACCCATGCAGATGGACAATACAGTTACAACTGCTGACTCCTACACAGATGCACTCTATAAGCATTTACAGGAGTGCATGGATTGTGTTACCCCAAACAGAACCAAGATGCTATCCTCTAAAAAAAAGGAAGCCAATCTGGTGGTCCCTTGCTATAAACAAACTCTACAACAGAAGGAAGAAACTGTTGCAAAAGAGAGTAAAATCCCATGAGTGGAGGAGTTCCCTGGTCAGCCTCAGTAAGAAGCTGAGATCCCTTATAAGATCCTCCAAAGCTAGCTACAAAAACAAAATCACCACTGATTCTAGGGATAACCACAAAGCATTCTATAGCTATGTCAAGAATCTCAGTGGCAACACCCAGATCTGCTCTCGAGTTACAGCACAACGGCATGAAAATTACAGAACCAACTGATATTGCCAACATCCTGGCAGATAAGTTCAGTGCTAACTTCATCCCCCTCTCACCCCCTAAAGGGCCCATATCTATACAGGAAGAATGCAGACTCCCTGTAATCACAACTACGCAGGTAAAAGCTGCACTCTGTAAAACCAGAAACACAGCATCCATGGGACTGGATAACATCCTAGGCTGCGTTTTACACAAACTTCAGAATGAACTGGCTCCCCACCTAAGCACCATGTTCAATCATAGTCTCACATCAGGCTTTGTGCCCACTGAATGGTGCAAAGCAACAGATATTCATCGTGCTATGCTGCTGCAGTCATCACACTTGGGTTATCCTGCCGTCAGGCGGTCCCGTAGTCGGCCTGAATTCCAAAGCCTTGGTCCGGCGTCGGTTGTCGTCGCTTCTTCCCTGACGTCAGTGTGGCAGGGGTATAAAAGAGGCAGCCGACACCATTTTCTTCACTCTTTCTTGCCGCGCGGTGCCCGAAGCAGAAGCAGTTCGCAAGTGCCAGCTCCTGAGATTTTCGAACAGAATTTCAGCCAAAGTCTTCTATAAAGCTAAGTACCCCATTGGGGAAACTTTTCTTGCCTCAGACCAATGTCAGACAAAGTTAATAATTGTATTTCTTGTGGGAAGCAAATACCTCATAAGGATTTTCATTCTTACTGTATTCCTTGCCTAGGCCCAGAACACGATGTTTCTGGTTGTCGGTTTTGTGCTAGGTTCAATAAACATACCATTAAGCGTCGGGCGGATACCGCCCGACATTATTTTGGCAGAAAATTCAACTACATCATGTCGTCGGAACCTCCGACAACCGCTATTTTTAAAAAACGCAAGGATAAGGACAGGCAGCCTAGGCCTAGACCAGATTCCGAGGTCTCGGTTAGGCCTGCCGCCGGATCTCTGGTATTCAGTGAGGCGCCTACGCAGTCCCTGACTACTGCAGATTTAGAAAACACTCAAATCGCGGACGCCAGCACTGACGTCGTTCCGGAGCCTATGGACAGGCCTTCGGTTTCAGAAGGCGTCTTTAAACTGACGACTCTCTCTGTTAAGTCATACGCTAAGCTACCAAAGGTTAAGAAACCGGGTCCACAGACTCCCACTCAGGCCCCTATGCCTAAAAAAACAGATGTTCAAAATGGCGGAGGACCTCATTACCCTTATCAGAGGTTCTCAGCCCCCTCCTGGCAAAAGGCTTAGACTGGAGGAGGATTTACCTCCCTCTGACCAGGAATCCATTTCCTCTGCAGATTCTGAGGAACAGGATTACCCCTTTCCTCTCTATGAAGACTCAGATGCTGAGGAGTCTATTCCCTCTGTTTCCCCACCTGAAGACTCCTCTTTTGGGGAAACCCTGCACACCATGAGAGAGCATTTCCATTGGGAAGGGCATGACTACTCTGACTCCAAGAAAAGACTCCGTGAGATGTTCATCGTGTTTCACTGCTGCAGTCATGACTGTAGGGTTCTCCCCTGCCGGCAGGCAGCCCTCGGTTGGCCAGAATCCCAAAGTCTGGGTCCGGCGTCGGTTGTTCAACTCTGCTCCCTGACGTCAGAGCGCCAGGAGTATAAAGCTGACAACCGACGCCATCTTCTCCAGTCTTTCTTGCCGTGCGGTGATAGCAGTTTGCAAGTACTGGTCGGTAGACTCCTGACGAATATTTCTACTTACTTCGGTCCGAAGACTTTCTTCTCCACTCAAAGCTAAGTACCCCGTTGGGGAAACTTTTTTTCTTGCTCCACTCCGATATCAGAAAAAGTTAATAATTGTATTTCATGTGGGAAGCAAATACCTCATAAGGATTTTCATTCTTACTGTATTCCTTGCTTGGGCCCTGACCACGACGTAGCTAGTTGTCGGTTTTGTGCTAGATTCAATCAGCGTACAATCAAGCGAAGGTACTATTTTGCTTTTCATTACTTCGGTAGGCGCTTTAACTACAAAATGTCGTCGGACACGGTTCCATCTACCGGAGTTCACAAGCGTCACAAGGATAAAGACAGGCCTCCGAGGTCCAAATCTGATGATAGCGCACATGTGGAGCCAGCTTCAGGTTCGGCCATCGTCAGTGAGGCGCTTTTGCAGCCCCTGTCGTCGGCCATTTCAGAACAGACTCTCATGAGGAGCCAACCAGGCCTTTAAATATCTCTGTTGTAGGACCTTCGGACAATGCTCCTTCGGATGGGTCCGGAGCCGCTGTGCAGGTACCGGCTTCTGAAGGGGTTTTCAGGCCTACTCAGCTTCAAGTAAAGGCAAAGACAAAGGCAAAGACTCCTTCTAAATCAAAGACTTCAGCTCAGGCCTCTTCTGAACCGGCTCCCAAGTCACAGAAACAGTTACTCAAGATGGCGGAGGATTTACTTAAAATGATTAGGGGTTCTCATCCCCCTCCAGACAAAAGGCCAAGGCAGGATGTTTATTATGATTCCTCTGATCAGGCTTCTGTTTCCTCAGTTTCTTCTTCTGATCAGGAATATTCTTTTCCTCCTTATGAGGATTCTGATGCAGAAGAATCCATTCCTTCAGCTTCTCCTCCTGAGGAATTTTCTTTTGGGGAAACTCTGCATGAAATGAGGGAACATTTCCACTGGGAGGAACAGGAGTATTCAGAATCCAAGAAAAGACTGAGGGATTTTCTTCTTCTTCCCCAACATAGACCCCTGGCTATTCCTCCTGTTTTGGATATTGTGGATGATGCCTTTTCGGAGGCTAATTTAACCCCTGATTCTTTTCCTCCTGCTCCTGTTAAGCCTGATAGGTACTACAGGGTTCCTGATTCCCATCAGTTTTTATACAAGAATCCTACTGCTGACCCTGAAACAATTTCTCAGGGTCCTAAGGGTGTTAAGGCCGCTACTGCTAAAAATCCTATTCCTACTGAAAAGGATTCTCGAGCCTTGGAGAGATGGGGCAAAAAGGTATACACTTCTGCTACTTTGTCCATTAGGGCTTTAAACTGTCAATTTCATATGCTTAAATATCAGCAATTTCTCTTGTCTGTCTTGAAACAAAAATTTACTTCCATTTCTGCCTGTGCAGAGGATAAGGAATTACATGACTTATTGCATGCCACTGAACAAGTTGGGAAGCATGTTTTACACTGTGGATTTGATGCCTTGGAGGCTTCTTGTAGGGCTGCGGCCTCTGGCACAGTCATTAGAAGACATGCATGGCTAAAGGAACAAAATTTACCTGAACAAGTAAAAGCTAAATTATTGGATGCTCCTGTTCAACATAATGTTTTGTTTGGATCTAAAGCTGAAGAGGTGATTAAAAAGATGGAGGATAAGGCGAAATCCATGCAAACAGTTAAAGATTTCTTACAAGTACAGCCTCCTAGATTTAGCAGGAATTGGCCATCAAAAAACTGGTCCTTTCCCTCTTCAGACAGGCCTCAAAGGGGTAGATATAGACGCTCCAGAGGGAGGCCTCAAACACAAGCTGCTTATAGACCAAGGCAGTGGACTGCTTCTACCCCTAGGGGAGGAGAGGACAGGCCACAATCTCAAAGGAAACAAACTCAATGACTCCCTCTGTTGGGCTGCAGGAACGTCTTGCCTGCAAGCCCCTCTCGGAGGAAAACTCTCTCTTTTTTTACCAAAATTGGACTCAAATAACCCAGGACAAATGGGTTTTGGATGTGATTTTAAGAGGTTACAAATTCCATTTTCATACTTTGCCAAGGCCAAGCGGATGGCCCAACCTTCCAAAACATCAATGGACGGAGGCCTTAAACCAGGTGGAAGCTCTTTTGGCTATGAATGCCATAGAACTGGTACCTCTTTCAGAGATGGGAAAAGGGTTTTACTCAAGGCTCTTTCTAGTCCCAAGAAAGCTAAATTCATGGAGACCCAATCTGGATCTGTCGGTCTTGAACACCTTTCTAGAGATTCCAAAATTCAGAATGATTACTCTACAGCAGTTACTTCCAATGCTGTCCAAAGATGCATGGATGGTGACTTTGGATTTAAAGGAGGCATATTTACACATTCCCATCAGGCAGGATCGCAGAAAATACCTCAGATTCAAGGCCGGATCGAGGTACTTTCAAGTCTCTGCGCTGCCCTTTGGATTGTCTACTGCACCCAGGGTCTTTACCAAATGCCTGGCTCCAGTAGTAGCTTACTGCAGACTCAAGGGAATTCAAATTTACCCTTATCTGGACGATTGTCTAATTCAGGCAGACAGCAAGGATGTCTTACTCCAGCATCTGGACTTTGTACAAAACCTCCTCAAATTCCTGGGATTCTCTGTAAACATAAAAAAGTCAAATTTGATACCATCACAACAGATAACCTTTCTGGGTGCTCTTCTAAACACTACAACCCAGATGGCATTTCTGACATCCGAAAAACAATTACAGCTGGCATCAACTTTCAAAACCTTGGCAATTCTAACCCATCTTTCTGCAAGGAAATTCCTGCAGGCTTTGGGTTACATGGCCTCCAGCATCCTTCTCGTACCATATGCAAGACTACACATGAGGAAAATACAGTGGTACCTAAAAAGTGTATGGTCTCAGCATCACCACAGTTTGGACATACTGATTTCTGTCCTTCCTTGCCTTCAAAAGGAATTTATTTGGTGGTCCAGGGCATGTGCTCTAAACAAAGGGAAGCCCTTCCGTCTACCTCTTGCCTCTCAGATTCTAATGACAGACGCCTCGGATTATGCTTGGGGAGCCCATTTTCAGGGCAATTGTCTGCAGGGCCTTTGGACAAAGGATCAGAAGCACCTGCATATCAACTTAAAGGAAATGTTAGCCGTTCAGAAAGCTCTACTGGCCTTCAGGAATCTCATACAACCAGGACAACTACTAATACGGACAGACAACACCACAGTTATGTGGTACATAAACAAGCAAGGGGGATCTCATTCTTACCCCCTTTGCAGACTAGCCATGGATTTATGGAACACAGCTCTAGCTTGCAATCTGGATCTTCAAGCTCAGTTTCTACCAGGGAAACAAAACTTGCTGGCAGATAGTTTGAGCAGAAACCATTCGGATCCACACGAGTGGATGCTGGAAACCAAAATATTCAGGATGATAGCAGTATGGGGATGTCCTCACATAGATCTCTTTGCATCCCATCTAAATCATCAGCTACAGAATTGTTGCACCAGGACATTCCACAGAGAGGCTTGGAAAGTGGATGCCCTGTCATTCAGTTGGAGGAATCTCTCGGGATATGCCTTTCCGCCTCTACCTCTTCTTCCACGAGTTTTATTGAAGATAAAACAGGACAAACCCAAGATGATAATCTTGTTGGCTCCGAATTGGCCTCGGCAGTTTTGGTATCCAACTCTAATAAACTTATGCCTGAAGCCCCCTTGGATTTTACCTCAGTCTCCGAACCTTCTGTCCCAACATCAGGGTCAGGTTCTACACTCTCATGTCAGAACTCTCAGCCTGGCGGCCTGGTTAATCCAGGGTCTTTGATTTCTTCTTTTCTACCCAAGCAGGTTATGGATGTCATTTTAGAAGCCAGACGTCCTAGCACTAGGAAATCTTATGCAGGAAAAAAGATTTTGTTCCTGGATGCAGGCTCAGGATTCTGATCCTCTTCTTCCTAACATTACTTTAATTCTACTTTACTTGACGGATCTCTTACATAAGGGTCTCTCTTTCTCTTCCATTAAGATCCATGCTTCTGCTATTTCTGCTCATTATAATACAGACCCTCCCATCTTTTCCCACCAGCTCATGAGACAGTTCCTCAGAGGAGCTAAGAACTTAAGACCTCCTAGATCTCCTCCTATTCCTGCTTGGGATCTCAATTATGTTTTGGAAAAACTAACCTTGCCTCCTTTTGAGCCTGCCGCTTCTGCTGACATCAAGTTTTTATCTTGGAAGACAGCTATCCTGTTGGCACTAACCTCTGCCAGGAGAGTTTCAGAGTTACAAGCTCTTATGGCTGTGGAACCTTATATTATTTTTCATCAAGACAGGGTATCTTTGAGGACTAATCCAACCTTCATGCCTAAGGTGGTTTCTAAAGTGGCTTTAAATCAAACTATTCACTTGCCAACCTTTTTCCCCACTCCTCAAAATAAAGGGGAAAGGATCTTACATTCCTTGGATGTACATCGACAGCTACGTTTTTACCTGAACAGAACCAAGGACATCAGAAAATCAGAACAATTGTTTGTTACTTATGCTTCCAGTTCCCAAGGTAAAGCCATTTCTAAACAAACCATTTCTAAATGGATTGCTCATGGAATTAGATTTTGTTATTCACACCATGGAAAGCAAATCCCAGGGAGCATACGGACTCATTCCACCAGAGCTGCTGCCACTTCTGCAGCCTTCCTCAGGGGAGTTCCTACCAAGGATATTTTGGAAGCTGCAACTTGGAGTTCAGTGCATACTTTCTCTAAGCACTACAATTTGCCTCCCTACTCTAAGTCTAGGGCAGGCTTTGCCTCTGCAGTCTTGCAGGGCCTTTTAGCCGCCCCTTCTTCTTTATGACCACCTCCCTTTCTTTCAGCTTTGGGATTCTACCCTACAGTCATGACTGCAACAGTGAAACACGATGAACATAGTACAGTTGTGTACACCTACCATAAATGTAGATGTTCGAGTGTCTTCACTGTTGCAGTCTGGGTTTCCCTCCCTCCTGTCCCCTTATTTTTACTTTTGTGTGGTTCCTTTCTTCACCATTCTTCTGAGGTGTATTTGCAAAGGTTTTGGGATCATTTTCATTTTGGGACTCCTGACATCTGGGGCAAGAAAAACTGGAGAAGATGGCGTTGGTTGTCAGCTTTATACTCCTGGCGCTCTGACGTCAGGGAGCAGAGTTGAACAACCGACGCCGGACCCAGACTTTGGGATTCTGGCTGACCGAGGGCTGCCTGCCGGCAGGGGAGAAACCTACAGTCATGACTGCAACAGTGAAGACACTCGAACATCTACATTTATGGTAGGTGTACACAACTGTACTTTTCTTCTTCTACCTCAGCATAGACCCCTAGCTATCCCTCCTGTTTTAGATATTCTGGATGATGTCTACACTGAATCTAGTCTAAATCCAGATTCCTTACCTCCTGCTCCACCTAAACTAGACAGATACTATCAAGTCCCTGACTCTCACAAGTTTTTATATAAAAGCCCTGCTGCAGACCCAGAAACAATTTCCCAGGGTCCCAAAGGGGTGAAGGCCACCACTGCTAAGAATCCACTACCTGCAGAAAGAGATTCCAGAGCATTAGAAAGATGGGGGAGAAAAGTGTATACCTCTGCCACTTTGGCCATGAGGGCATTAAACTGCCAATTCCACATGATTAAATACCAGCAGTACTTGCTTACTCAGTTAAAACAGAAAATGATTCCTCAAACAGATCAACTAGATTTCAAAGGGATGCAAGATTTATTGCATGCAGTAGAACAAGTGGGAAAACATTCCTTACAGTGTGGCTTTGATTCTTTAGAGGCCTCATGCAGAGCAGCGGTCACAGGGTCTGTAATACGCAAACATGCTTGGCTAAAAGAGCAAACCTTACCAGAACATGTCAAGGCAAAGTTACTGGATGTTCCACTGCAAAAGGATGCATTATTTGGTGTCAAAGCAGAGGAAGTTTTAAAGAAAATGGAAGAAAAGGCAAAATCAATGCTAACAGTTAAAGATTTTTTACAGGTACAACCTCCTCGCTTCAGCAGAAACTGGCCATCAAAAAACTGGTCCTTTCCTGCTTCAGACAGACCCCAAAGGGGCAGGTATAGACGCCCTAGGGGAAGAGACCAGCCACAAGGTACTTACAGGCCTAGACAATGGCAAACAGCAACTCAAAGAGGGGGAGAACAACAGATCTCAACCCCTCAGAAAACAAACTCAATGACTTTCCTCTTCGCCTGCCAAGCAAAATTGCAGAGGCAGCACCTCTAGGAGGAAAACTGGCTCTTTTCCCACAAAATTGGCACATCATCACAAAGGACAAATGGGTCCTGGATATTATTACCAGAGGCTACAGATTTCATTTTCACACCTTACCACGGATGAGAGGCATGCCAAATCTGCAAACAAATCAATGGGCAGAGGCACAAAAGCAAATTTCAGCTCTCATGAACATAAAAGCAATTCAAGAGGTACCTGCAATAGAGCAAGGTCAAGGATTTTACTCAAGACTGTTTCTCGTACCAAGAAAGGACAAAGCCTGGAGACCCATCTTAGACCTTTCATTTCTAAACACATACCTGGACATTCCCAAATTCAAAATGCTCACACTACAGCAGCTTCTTCCCATGCTGGGCAGGGAGTCTTGGCTGGTAACATTGGACCTCCAAGAGGCATGCCTGCATGTCCCTATCAGACAAGATTGCAGAAGATACCTCAGATTTTTGGCAGGCACAACACATTATCAATTCTCTGCATTGCCCTTTGGCTTATCTACTGCGCCCAGAGTATTCACAAAATGCCTGGCATCAGTAATTGCATACTGCAGACAACGAGGAATACAAATTTACCCATATCTGGATGACTGCCTGATCCAAGTGGACAGCAAAGACATCCTTCTACAGCATCTGGCATTTGTAACAAAGTTGCTAAGTTGCCTAGGGTACACAGTAAACAAAAAGAAGTCAAAACTAATACCCTCACAAGAAATAATTTTCCTGGGTGCCAGCTTGAATACAATGGCCCAGATGGCTTACCTCACGCCAGACAAGCAAAAACAACTGGCTCAGTACTTCAAAAAGATGGCAACTTATACCCAGCTCACTGCAAGGAAATTCCTGCAGGCATTGGGGTACATGGCATCCTGCATTCAACTAATAGCATATGCAAGGCTACATATGAGAAAACTACAATGGTACCTAAAAAGTGTATGGTCCCAGCACAGACACAGCCTTGAAGCAAGTATAACTCTCATTCCCTGCCTTCAGAAAGAGTTTCTATGGTGGGCTCAAGCATGCCAAGCAAGCAAGGGTCTTCCTTTTGTTTTACCTCCGGCAAGCCAAATCTTGACAACAGATTCATCAGACTACGCCTGGGGTGCACACATGGCAGGACAATGCATACAGGGCAAATGGACTACAAACCAAAGGCAACTACACATCAATCAAAAGGAGATGCTAGCTATAGAAAATGCACTAACAGCCTTCAAAGACCTCTTGCATCCAGGACAACTTCTAATAAGAACGGATAACACCACAGTTATGTGGTACATAAACAAGCAAGGAGGAACACACTCTTACCCACTATGCAGACAGGCAATGGCCTTGTGGAACACAGCATTAACTTGCCAAATACAACTGCAAGCACAATTTCTGCCAGGAAAGGAAAACATTCTGGCAGACGAATTAAGCAGAAATTTGACAGACCCTCACGAGTGGAGACTACATCCACAAGTATTCTCAATGATAATTCAAAGATGGGGAACACCAGACATAGATCTGTTTGCCTCAACCAACAATTGCCAGCTAGAAAAATTTTGCACAAGGACTTATCATCCCCAGGCCTGAAAAGTGGATGCCCTGTCATTCAATTGGACAACATTGTCAGTCTACGCCTTTCCACCTCTGCCTCTACTGACCAAGGTATTACTGAAAGTCAGATCAGAGAGACCACAGATGATCCTCATTGCTCCGGACTGGCCACGTCAGCACTGGTACCCACTACTACGAAACCTGACTCACAGCCCTCCTTGGATCTTGCCTCAATTCCCTCTGCTGTTAACCCAGCAAAACTCTCAGACCTTAAATCTAGCTGCATGGAAAATACCTTAAATTATCAAACAACACTTCTCTCAAAGGACGTCCAGAATGTCATTTTGGAGGCCAGGAGGCCCAGCACCAGAAAAACTTACTCAGACAAATGGAAAAGATTTTGTGTATGGAGCCAAGCCAGAAACCTAAAACCTGCCATCCCAAATATTCCTAACATTCTCCAATATTTGACTGAGCTGCTGCACAAAGGCCTTTCTTTCTCATCTATAAAGATCCATGCTTCAGCCATTTCAGCTCAATATGATGCGATTCCTCCCATCTTCTCTCATCCTTTATTAAGGCAGTTTCTCAGAGGGGCAAAAAATATAAGTCCCCCAAGAAAACCACCAACCCCAACTTTGGACCTAAATTTTGTGCTGGAAAAGTTAACACTTCCTCCTTTCGAACCAGCCTTCTCAGCAGAGCTTCAATACTTGTCATGGAAAACAGCCCTGCTGCTGGCTATCACCTCAGCATGCAGGGTCTCAGAACTGCAGGCACTCATGGCAGGTGGAACCTTTCCTCATTTTCCATCAGGACCGAGTATCTTTACACACCAACCCTTCCTTAATGCCAAAGGTAGTATCCAGTGTGGCTCTCAATCAGACCATACACTTGCCCACCTTCTATCTAAACCCACAGAATAAAGGAGAAAGACTCCTTCACTCTTTGGACATTCACAGACAGTTACATTACTATTTGGACAAGACAAAGGCCTTCAGAAAATCTGATCAACTCCTTGTATCCTATGCACCAGGTTCAGAAGGAAAGGCTATTTCAAAACAGACCATCTCCAAATGGATAGCGCATTGTATCCGCTTTTGCTACTCTCACCATGGGAAAGCAGTGCCTGCTAATATTAGGTCTCACTCTACCAGGGCTACAGCAACCTCAGCAGCCTTCCTCCGAGGAGTCCCAACAAAAGACATTCTGGAGGCAGCTACCTGGAGTTCAGTGCACACCTTCACCAAGCATTACCACCTTCTTCTATACTCAAAAACCAGAGCTGGGTTTACCACTGCAGTTCTGCAGGGCATCTTAGCTGCACCTAACCCAGTTTAGCTCCTACCACCCAACCATAGCTTTGGGACTCTACCCAAGTGTGATGACTGCAGCAGCATAGCACGATGAACATAGTACAGTTTTGTACCTACCATAAATGTAGATGTTCGAGTGGTTATGCTGCTGCAGTCCAGGTTACCCTCCCTCCATCCCCTCTACCTAACAAGGCTTTTCTTATACCTCCATGTGCATCAACCTTTGGGATGCATGTCTATATGGTGTATTTGCTTACAACTAGTACTATTGTTTTGCACTAAGGTATGTTTTGCAAGCTTCTTATTTTGCCTTCTTAGTTTGGGGCACCTGACATCTGGGGCAAGAAAAACTGAAGAAAATGGCGTCGGCTGCCTCTTTTATACCCCTGCCGCACTGACGTCAGGGAAGAAGCGACGACAACTGACGCCGGACCAAGGCTTTGGAATTCAGGCCGACTACGGGACTGCCTCACGGCAGGATAACTCAAGTGTGATGACTGCAGCAGCATAACCACTCGAACATCTACATTTATGGTAGGTACAAAACTGTACTTTTTCCCACTCCACAAAGGGGGAGCCACCACTGATCCCGAGAACTATTGTCCTATTAGCCTGGTGAGCCTGGTCTGTAAGGCCATGGAACGTATCATCATGGAACTCATAAACAAAGACATTGGTAACCTCCAAACTCTGGACCCCACCCAGTTCGGGTTTGTGAAAGGTAGATCATGCCTCCTGAACCTGATCGACTTTTTTGAGGAAGTTACCAAAGCTGTAGATGAGGGTAAGTTGGTTCACACAGCCTGTCTTCACCTCGCCAAGGCTTTCAACACCATCCCCCCATTCTGGGATTATAGCTAAACTCAATAAACTAGGTATAAATCCCTACATCATAAGATGGGTTGCCAATTGGCTCACTGACAGAACCCACACTGTAAAAGTTGCATACTCAAAATCTGACTTTAAACCAGTGACAAGTGGAGTACCACAGGGTTCAGTCCTGGGACCTCTCCTGTTTGGTATCTATTTCTCTGAAGTACAGGCTAACACAGAAGGCCTTTGGCTAATGAAGTTTGCAGATGACTGCAAACTAGGAGCCATAGCTGAGTCCCCAAATGATGTGGACATCCTACAGAGGGGCCTCACTGAGACAGATGCCTGGTGTCAGAGTCATGGCCTCAAGCTCAAAGCCAAAAAGTGCATTGTCATCCCCTTTGGTAAAAACTCTGTACCCATGAACTACCACATAGGCGGCAGTCTGCTTAACGCCATATGTGTGATAAGAGATCTGGGACCCAGGTGGACAGTAGTCACTCCTTTGATAATCACATTGCCACAATAGTCAGGAAATCCTATGTGCTACTCCTCATCACAAAAGGGTTCTCGTCTAGGAAAAAAGAGGTCATTGTTCCCCTCTACTTGACACTCATTAGACCCATTATAGAGTACAATGCCCCTTTTGGAATGTACCTCACAAGATATCTGCAGCAGCTGGAAAGGCCACAGAAGTACCTCACAAAGAGGATTACTGGCCTCAAACAGATGCCCTACACTGACCATCTCAAAAAACTCCAGCTTTTTTCCGTAGCATATCGCCTACTCCGAGGTGATCTCTGCCTAACATATAAAGTTATGTCAAACCCAGAGCTGTTGGACATGCTACACCTAAAGAAATCCCAATCACTCCAAGCTGCATGCTCTGGAGACCTAAACCTTGTTACCACAATAAACAGGACATGCTGGAGGGATAGATTCCTGTCCCAGAGACTTCCCATACTCTGGAACAAGCTATCCATCTATGTCCAAAAAAGTTCCTCATTAGCACTCTTCAAGAAAAGTTTTTAAGTGGATGTGAAATAGGAAATACACCCTGGGGATCACTTTGGCTCTGCTCGACAGGGGCACAGGAAAATAACTTTCTTGGGTGGCATAAGCCAGGGAACCTTGTTGGCTAGGCTTACTTAGGCCCTTGGGCCGATAGCCTAGTACCTGCCTATTTACTTAATGAACAGATGCTCCCAATGACATCTGTACTTTCAGATGGGAGCCAGATGCTATCAGTTCATAGCCCTGTCCTTTGGTTTCACCACGGCCCCCAGGTTGTTTACCAAGTTTATGGCAGTGGTAGCAGCTCACCTGAAATTGCTGGGATTCTGAGTGTTCATAGGTTCATAGGTAAGTACTAGGCTGTCTACCTATGGGCATTTATAAGCCTAGCCACAGAGTGATGGCTTTCGCCTCCCCATTAGATTAGTAACCTGGGCCTCTGTCAACAGGGCTCCTGAAGTGATCCCAGGGTAGAACTTACGATTACCCATCCACTCATCAAGATTTCTCTTGAAAAGGGTCAGAGAGGAGCTCTGTCGAATATGGATTGGGATTCTATTCCAGAGTGAGGGGAGTCGCTGGGACAGGAATCTATCCCTCCAGCATGTCCTGTTTATTGTTGTACATAGGTTCAAGTCACTAGAACGAGTGATTTTGAGGGATCTCATTTTTTTGAGGTGAAGCATGTCCATTAGTTCAGGGTTTGACATGGCCCTATAGGTCAGACATAGGTCACCTCTGAGAAGACGGTAAGTGACTGAGAAGAGCTGGAGCTTTTTTAGTTGTGCTTCATAGGGTAATTGTTTAAGGCCCTTAATCCTCTTAGTGAGGTACTTCTGTGGTCTTTCTAGTTGTTGCAGGTGTCTAGTGAGGTACATCCCAAATGGGGCATTGTACTCTATTATGGGCCTAATGACTGAGGAGTAAAGGGGCACAATCACCTCCTTGGATCTGGATGAGAAACCCTTTGTGATCAGGTGTGCCACATAGAAGGATTTCCTGACCATTTTGGCTATGTGGTTATCAAAGGAGAGCATGCTATCTACTTGGTTACCCAGGTCCCTAATTACTTCTTCTGTACTTAGTGGATTCCCGTCTATGTGGTAGTTTGTAGGTACTTTTTTTTCCCAAATGGGATTACTATGCATTTTTTGGCATTTAGCTTGAGGCCGTGACTTTGACACCAGGTGTTTGTCTCTGTGAGACCCTTTTGCAGGATGTCTGTGTCAGCTGGAGAGTCAATTATTGCACCCAATTTACAGTCATCTGCGAACTTGGTTAGCCACAGTCCCTCCGCCTTTGCCTGTACTTCGGAGAAATATATACCGAACAGGAGGGGTCCCAGGACTGAGCCCTGTGGGACTCAGCTTGTGACTGGTTTAGAGTCAGACATGGCGCCTGCCACTCTTACCGTGTGGGTTCTGTCTGAGAGCCAATTGGCAACCCATCTTGTGACATAGGGGTTAATATTTAAGCTGGTGAGTTTGTCTATGATTCCTGAGTGTGGGATGGTGTCGAACGCCTTAGCGAGGTCCAGATATGCTGTGTGGACCACCTTCCCTTCATCTATGGCCTTGGTGACTGTTTCAAAGAAGTCGACCAAGTTCAGGAGGCAAGATCTGCCTTTAACAAAGCCGAACTGGGTGGGGTCCAGTGTCTGGAGGTTCCCAATGTCCCTGTTAATGAGCTCCATGATAATGCGTTCCATGGCTTTGCAGACCAAGCTAGTCAAGCTTATAGGGCGATAGTTCCCAGGGTCAGTTGTGGCACCACCTTTGTGGAGTGGTACGACTGTTGCTGTACGCCATTCTTTGGGTATATAGCCTGTAGAGAGGCTGAGTTTGAATAGTGATTTGAGATGGGGGGTTAGTTCATTTTGAAGCTCGTGTAAGACACAACCTGGGATAGCATCTGGTTCCATTGATGCTGTGTTTTTGGCCTTTGCAAGGGCTGTCTTTACTTGTGTGTCTGAGATATCTGGAGCGCCACATTCTTCTGGGATGGGTGCTAGTCCCTTTGGTGGAGAGGGAGGGGTGAAGTTTGCACTGAACTTGTCAGCCAGGATGTTGGCAATGTCGGTTGGTTGAGTGTATTTATGGCCATTATGCACTAGCTCGGAGCATATCTGAGAATTTGCCCCTAGACTCTTGACATAGTTAAAGAAGGCCTTGTGGTTATCCTTAGAGTCATTGGCTATTTTTCTTTCGAAGTTGGCCTTGGATGATTTAATGAGGGAGCACAGTTTTTTTACTGATGTTAATCAGAGATGCCTTCTTATTTTGGGATTTTGTTCTATTTTGCAGGAGTTTCCTCCTCCTGTTGTAAAGTTTATTTATGGCCGGGGTCCACCAGACTGGCTTCCTCTTTTTTGAGGAGTTGGTCTTGGTTTTACTTGGGATGGCTCTGTCCATGCATTCTTGAAGGTGTTCATAGAATGCATTTGTAAAGGATTCTGCTGATGGGTCATCATTTTCCAATTGATTGGGAGCTTTGAAACTTCCTACCTCGGTCTTGAGGATTGTGAAGTTGGCTTTAGAGGAGTTTTTTACCTTGATTTCCTTGACTGGGGGGGGGGGGGTTGGGATGTGGATGTCCAGTGTGAATAGTTTGTGATCTGATCTTACCAATGACGAGTTTACCTCAGGTGTTGAACATAGGATGTTAAGTTGTCTATCTCGCCTTCATTCTTGCTGGATGGGTTCGGAGCCGACCTCGGCTCCGACTCGGCCACTCTAAAAGCTCGAGAGTTGGTTCCACCGGCTCGAGGCTCCCCTTATATCCCACAATGCTAGGCGAGAGTTACCTCAGATCTCGTTTGCCGCTACAGCTTCGAGGTTGGTTGTTTCTACCGGTTCCTGGTGAGTACTATTTTTCTGGTAAAAATTAGTCTTTAAAACCCCTTTAAGTTAATTTTCTTACTTAGTTAGTGTAGGTTAGATAACTTTATTCCCTACCCTAAATATATTCCGTTTCTTTCCCCAAGAACCTTTGGTTCTTCCATTGGGCCTTTAGGCCTTCCCTTCCCTAGTGGAGTGTGTGTGTTTTTTGTAGTTATTCTAGTTTATTGTAGTTCTTAAATACTAGTATTACTACTAATTTTATTGTGTTTTCCTGACAGGGTATAACTTGTGTGTTTGTGTGCGTGTTTGTGTACACCTGTCAGTCAAAAAATGTCTAAAGAAGCAAAGGTCTCCGGATTCAAGAAGTGTGATGCGTGCTGTCAGAAAATGTCTCTGACAGGCGCTCACACTTCTTGTGTCTATTGTCTGGGGCCTTTGCACCTGCAGGACTCCTGTGCTGTGTGCCATGGCTTCAGCCCCAGGGTCCTGCAGGAAAGAACAAATAAATTAATTCTTAGAGGCTTACTGAAGCCAGAGGATTCCCTGTCTGTTTCAACAGGGAAGCCCTCTAAGGCATCGAGGTCTTCGGCTCCGGCTTCTGAGCCGAGACCTCAGGTTGCTCAACCTTTGCCTTTATCGGCTCGTGCTGGAGCCGGTAACTCTCCGTCCACAGTTTCTGTGGCTCCCGCCGGCGGAGCCGAGGTTATTGAGGTTCCTGTCGGCTCCGACCAGACCTTCGGAGCCGACAACTAGGAAGAGGTCCAGGTCACCATCTCTTGGCTCCGTTCATTCGGCTCCAGGATCTCCCCTGCTGTCTGAACGGAGCCAAAGGTCTCACTCCTCTAGGTCATCGAGGCTGTCGGATCATGACCTTCAGAGGTTAGTGAGTCGACTACTTAAGTCCGAGGCACTAGCCCAGATGCTTCAGAGCCCGACTCATCAGTCGATGCCTGCCCCGGTCCATCAACATTTTCCTCCTTCGACTCTTTTGAGTTCGGAGCCGGGTCGCGTCGGAACCGAGACTGTGGTTACGTCGGAGCCGATACAATTGTCTTCGGCTCCGTCGTCGGCTCCGTTTTCTTCTTTGGAAGAATCTCGGCGCCGGACTTCCCTCGTCGGCTCCGAGGGGGTGAGTGGCATCGGACCCTTGTCCGACCCCCCTCTCTCGGGGCTGGCTGGTGAGTTCGGCTCCGACATCGACCTCGGAGCCATCACTGTCGGTGCCGAGGGGGGTTCTTAGCTCCTCGGAGCGGGGACCTCTGGCTCTGCCTGACAGGGGTGCATTCGTGGTCATGCGGAGTGTGTTAGAGCCTGGCTCTACTCCACAGTCGGCTCCGTCCGCCCCTCCTTCTATGCTGCCTCAGGGTAAGTCGACTCACTCCCTCATCCCGGACCGCAGAGAGCCAGCTCCTCAGGAGCCCCCTGTGGGGATTTCATCCTCTTCCGAGGCCTCTCCTGATTTGGCAGAAGAACCCCCTCGGAAGAGGAAGTGTAAGAGGAAACACATTGACTCACCTGAGTCCATCACGTCAGACACAGATTTGGATGATTCTGAGGGTTCCCCCCGTTCCCCTTCTGAAGATGTCTCATTTGCAGACATTCTGGAGATCCTGAAACAGAGGGGAAATTGGCCAGCCCTCAACCCTTCGGAGGACGAATCTGTGTATCTTGAGGCGTTGGCTCGTCCTTCCACCTCCTGGGTGTCCCCCTTGACCCCCTCATGCAGATGGTTGCTAAGAAGGCATGGACGGCTCCTGATTCAGTGGACCCCACTCCCAGGAGACCCTCTAAGTTCATCACAGCTCCAGCAGACAAGCAATTTTAAGAAAAGGCGCTTCTGTGGATGCTATGGTGGTAGCTGCTGCCAGAAAGAAGGAACTGGCTGATCCTTCAGTACCTGTCCATCCACCTAACAAGGAATCTAGGTCCATGGATAGGTGGAAGCGGATGTTCTCCTCAGCGACATTTACCATGCGTTCGCTGAACTACCTGTGCCATTTCACTCGTCTTCAAAGGGACTTGATCAAAGAAGCGAGTGAAATGTTAAAGGATCCTACAGCTGCGGGTTTCCAAGACAAGATGAACACGCAGCTGGCTACCCTTAATTCCATATCCAACTCCTCCATGCGCCTCCTTTCTTACGCGGCTGATGGAGCGAGCAGAGCCGCAGGGACAGGTGTGGCCTTACGTAGGCACGCCTGGATGCGGCTATGCAATTTTGGACCCTTTCAAGACGTCTTTCACGAACTCCCTTTGATGGATCATCTCTTTGGTCCTCAAGTGAAAGAAACCCTGACTAGGTGCGAGACTGATGGCAAGACCCTTTCTGCCGTCGGAGTCCGTTTTCGACTCCTTCCAGGCCTTACCCCAAAGGCCAGAAGGGTGGAAAGATGTGGTTCCGTAAACAATCTCAAGGGACTTCGCCTGACGACAGAGTCGTTTTCCTACCAAAGGCAGAGGTGGGAATAACAATGGTAGACGCCCTAGGGGCAGGGGGTCCGCAGAACCAGGGCAATCGGGAAGCCTTCCCTGACAAGCCCTTTCAGCATCCCTGAGGTGTTGCCCGACTGCCCTTCTTCGGAGGCAGTCAGGGGAAGATTGTCACTGTACCCAGAAGCCTGGCTATCCTGACTCAAGACAAATGGGTACAGTCCATCATTTCCGAAGGCTATTCTATCCCCTTTCTTCGCTTTCCAAATCAGTCAAAAAAATCCCTTCCAGATGTTCCACCCGCTCAAAGGGATTTAGCAGCTTTGGAAATTTCAAAACTGCTTGCAAAAAGAGCAATTCAGCCAGTGCCAGCAGACCAACTAGGATCCGGAATCTACTCAAGGTTCTTTTTAGTTCCAAAGAAAACAGGGGACTGGAGACCGATATTGGATCTCAGTGTCTTGAACAAATCAGTCAAGAAAACAAGATTTCGGATGGTCACGCTGCAATCCATCCTTCCCCTTTTGGGCAAAGGAAACTGGATGTGCTCTATAGACCTTCGGGATGCGTACTATCACATAAAAATGAACAGACGCTCCAGAAGATTCCTCCGCTTCAGGCTGGGAACCAGTCATTTTCAGTTCAGGGCCCTGCCCTTTGGTCTCACCACTGCCCCCGGTGTTTACCAAATGCATGGCAGTGGTAGCTTCTCACCTGAGACGACAAGGATTCCAGGTGTTTCCATATTTGGACGACTGGCTCCTCACAGCTCCCACCAAGCATCTCCTTCTGATGGCCAGAGATTATACTTTTCGCGTTTGTCAAAACTGGGTATTTCAATAAATTGCGAAAAGTCTGTTTTGTCGCCTTGTCGTACTATTACCTACATAGGCAAATCTAGATACTATAAACATGTCTGCAAGGCTAACACACCAAAGGATATCAGACATTCACAAATTGGTATCACTCCTTCTCAACAACAACAGAATCAAAGCCAGGTTAGTTCTAAAGGTGTTGGGAATCATGGCAGCGCCATACCTCTCCTTCCATTAGCCAGATACCACATGCGGATCCTTCAGTGGATGCTTTTTACTCAATGGTCATATCAGGAACTTCCAATGTCTCACACCATTGTGATCACGCAGGCGTGCAAAAAGCATCTCATGTGGTGGATGTCTTCCCCAGCTCCTGTCGGAAGACCCTTTGTTCCACCTCCTCCGGTTGCTACACTGACAACGGATGCCTCCCTGATCGGGTGGGGGGGGCATTATCAGGGCAGGACAGTCCAGGGCACATGGCAACCAAACGAATGCCACTTGCACATAAATGTTCTGGAGATGAGAGCAGTGCTTTTAGCGTTGCAAGCCCTTCAAGATTCTCTTCCCTTGGGAACAATTGCAATCCAGACAGACAATATGTCTGTAGTGTGGTACATCAACAAACAAGGCGGAACCAGATCATACCCCTGTGTCGAGAAGCACTCAGACTGTGGCAATGGGCGATTTCTTCTCAGCGTTTTCTGATAGCAACGCACATCCCCGGGAAGTCCAATCACATTGCGGACAAGTTGAGCAGAGCTATTCTCATGCCTCACGAGTGGTCTCTGAAAGACTCTGTAGTGAGAGAAATTTTTCTCAAGTGGGGTCAGCCTTGCTGCGATCTTTTTGCTACTCCCCAAAACAGCAAGTGCAGAGAATATTTCACTCTATTCCCTTTACCAGGCCAACCCAGCAGAGACGCTCTAGTCCAAGTTTGGCCCCGGGGACTTCTGTATGCATTCCTCCTTTCCCACTGATCTCTCAAGTAATTCAGAAAGCTATCGCTCAGAAGGCATCCTTGATCCTCATTGTTCCTTACTGGCCTCGACAAGTGTGGATGTCCTTCATTCGCTGATGTCCTTTGTTGCCACCAGCGTCATTTTTGTTGGGTATAAAAGCATCAGACGACTTTACATTCTCCAGTCTTCTTTGCGTCTTGCCGGCCGCAAGGCGAAGCAGAAGCTGTTATAAGTGCGATGCGGTCTTACTTCAAATGAATTCTACGGAATACTGCTTGAAGACTACAACCCTAAATTACCCGTTGAAAGCTTTTGTTGCCTCAAAATAATGTCAATTTAATTTAACAATTGTTTAACCTGTGGGAAGCAAATACCAGTCCCAGCCCCCTGTCCGACGTTGTTTTTGTTGCCCGTGGCAATGTTCAGCCAGCTAGCTTCTTTTCTCTTTCACAAGGCCTGTCACAGCATGGGAGGGTATTGAATTTTCAGATTTTTCGGTCGGTCCGGACCAGAGATTACTTTACCCCAAACTACCGTAATACCCGCGCCAAAGAAAAGGCCGGACTTAAAACTTGCCTCAAGGCGACCATGAGTGCTCAAACAATAAGCAAACCTGCCGAAAACGCTCGGCCAGCTGAAAAACGCTGATACAGCTGAACCTATTTTAGGCCCGCCCACTCCCCCTACCTTTGTTCGCCTGTGTTTTTCTCGGACCACGGTGGTTGACTTATCATCCGGACCCATCCCCCTTGGATGTCTCAACGCGTGGTGCTGCTGCCGGCGGGCTCCCCGGACTACCCAAAAGGCCAAAGGGAACTTTAAAAAAGACTGACACTAAAAAACAGCTGTGGTTTCCCCCATCCACCAGGGTCTTCTAGTTCTCAAAAATGCTTATTTTGGCAGAAGATTTAATTTCTTTAATTACATCTCTCAATCTCACCCAGACAGGGCCCCCCCAGCCAGAGAGAAAGAGAGCAGAGCCCCAGAGCTGTCTTCTGGTTGGATGATTCTGATGAATCCCTGACACATTACTGACCAGCCAGATTCCCCGTCTCTTCTGATTTGAGATTCTGATGCTGATCATTCTCCCCTTGCCCCCCCCTAGAAGAAGAAGATTCACAAAACAGTGCCCCATGCAGAACAGTTCCAATGGCAGCAGCAGGATTTTCAGACTTTCAGAAAATTTTAAAAGACTTAGGACCTTTCTGCCTCCCACAGCCTCATTCTTATATACCTTTCTCTGTGGTGGATGATGATGATCATGTGATGTTTGCTCCTCGCTCTCAGATTTTTACCCCAGCCCCTGCCAAACCACACAGATTTTACAGGGTGCCACAAGGCCCCACTCTGTCAGACCCAACCCCACCCACTAACCCATTCCCCCCTAGGTAGAGCCGAAACCATAGCTAAAACCCGGTTCCTTCTGAAAGGGAAGGTCAAAGGACAGAAATGAGGTAAGGGGAATCAGGTCAGCTACAGCTACTCTCTCTCTAGCTAGAGCTACTGTCAGTTTGTCATGATGATACAATACCACCAAGAGTTTATGGATAGTTAACTAAAAAACAACTGATGAATCTCTTCTGGATAAGAAATATGTATTAGAGATGGTAAATAACATACAACAGGTTAGCAACCATTCCTAAATGTGGCTATGATGATGCACTGGCTTCCATTTAGATCAGCCATGACTGGCACAGTGATAAGAAGGCATGCATGGCTAAGGAACAAACTTTACCGACGGATCATGAAAAGCTTAGTTGCTGGATGATGGACATGACAAGACAGACAAGAGTTTTGGTACCTGCCCAGCAGGTTATGAAGAAATGGAAGAAAGGCAAAATCTGTTCAAACTGTTAAAGATTTCTTGCAGGTTCAACCTCAAGGTTTTTAGGGGAACTGGCTGCACAAAATTGGTTCTTCCCTGACCTCAAAATTTTTCAGAGGCAGGAAATAGGCGTCCAGAGGCAGAAACCAAAGAGGAGGTGCAGAGGACTCATATGGCAAGGAAAACACAGAGGCACAGACACACAGGCTGCCACTACATCAGCACAACCACAGTGAGTTAACCCCTACATCCGCCAACAGGGAACAACCAGGGAGCAAATCCTAGGCGCTCTACTTAAAGTTTATTTTTCAAGGAGCCAACTATATAACAAAAGACAAGTGGATTTTACAAACCATAGATCAAGGTTACGTTTCACTTCCACACTTTACCAGTCAAACAAATCAAAAACAGAGGCTCTACGCCAGATAATGGAGTTAGCAAACATGAGAGCTGTGGAAAGAGTGCCAACAGCAGAGCAACCTTAAATACATACATCATTGTCCCAAAATTCAAAATGCCCCTACAGCAACTCCTTCCCATGCTGGGCAAGGAGTCTTGGCTGGTAACTCTAGATCTCAAGGAGGCATACCTGCGACCAATCTGCAGAAGATACCTCAGATTTCTTGCAGGATCAGAGCACTATCAATTCTCACAACAAAAGCAAGCTGACAACAGATTTACAAAGGGTCATTTACTTGCTACAAGCACTGGGATACACAGTCAATTTACAAAAGTCAAGGCTGATACCATCCCAAACAAGGACATTCTTGGTGAATTGGACACAGTAAAACAAATGGCATTCCTGACTACAGAAAACAAAAAGAACTTCCTCTTTACTTCTTGGCACTAACAAAACTGAACAAGTTAACAGCAAGAAAAGTTCTGCAGGCCTTGGGCTTCATGGCATCATGCATAATCTTGGTTCCATTTGCCAGACTACATATGAGGAAACTACAGTGGTACCTAAAGAATTTATGGTCCCAACACAGACACAGTCTAGAAACAGAAATCCCACTAATTCCATGCTTAAAACAGGAGTTCCTATGGTGGGCTCAGGCATGCCAGTCAAACCCAGGCCTACGGGTTGTGGACACAGGATCAACTTCACCTGCACATCAATCTAAAAGAAATGCTGGCAGTAAAACTGGCAATCCAAAAGTTCAAACCATTTCTCAAAGAGGGCCAGTTGATGATAAGGACAGACAACACCACAGTCATGTGGTACATCAACAAACAAGGAGGCACTCATTCATACCCCTATGCAGAATGACCTTGGAACTGTGGACCCTGGCACTCAGCTACAACATCCAGTTACAGGCAATATTTGAATACTCTAGCAGACATATTCAAGACCATCTCAAAGAAATGGGGAATGCCACAGATAGACGGACATTCCACCCACTAGCATGGAGAGTGGACACGCTCCCCTTCAACTGGAAAGGCCTAACAGCATATGCATTCCCACCTCTTCCTATGATACACAAGGTACTACTAAAAATCAAGGAAGAACGTCCAAGGATAATCCTGATGGCTCCAAACTGGCCAAGACAGCACTGGTACCCACTACTGAGGAGCATGTCTCGAACAATATGTGATGCCTTTGATGTTAACTCAGAACAACTACAGCATCATACATCCAAACCTAAAAACTGACTGCATGGAACATCACATAGCAGCAGCTAATTCAGAACTTTCCCAAAGAGTTAAAGACATTATTCTTGAAAGACCTTCAACAAGAAGGAACTATGCTGGAAAATGGAAAAGGTTTGTCATTTGGAGTACGGAAAGAGGAAAAGATGTGTCAAACATAGATATACCTAACATTCTGGAGTATCTGGCGAACTTCTTCATTCAGGCCTGTCCTACTCCTCCATCAAGATACATGCATCAGCTATTTCAGCAGAATACAGCTTTGATCCACCTGTTTTTCACCCCTTTGCTCAGGCAGTTCCTCAGAGGAATCAAGAATGTAAAACCTCCAAGGAAACCACCATTACCAGCTTGGGATTTAAACTTTGTGCTAGAAAAATTAACACGATCACCCTTTGAACCAGCAGCAACAGCAGACCTACAACACCTGTCATGGAAAACTGCTTTCCTACTGGCAATTACTTCAGCAAGGAGGGTTTCAGAACTACAGGCCTTAATGGCAGTGCAACCCTTCCTGATCTTCCACCAAGATAGAGTGTCCATGAGGACTAATCCTACATTTATGCCCAAGGTGGTATCCAGAGTGTCTTTAAACCAGGCAATCCACTTACCTACCTTCTTTCCCAACCCACAAAACAGAGGGGAAAGAATACTGCATACCTTGGATGTGCATAGACAGCTATGCTACTACTTGGACAGAACAAAAATAGCAGAAAGACTGACCAACTTTTGTAGCCTATGCAACAGGAAGGGAAGGAAAAGCTATTTCCAAACAGACAATCTCCAAATGGATAGGAAATTGCATACGATTCTGTTACTCCTTCCATGGAAAACCAATTCCACAGAACATAAGACCTCATTCTACAAGGGCAACAGCCACTACCACAGCCTTCTTACGAGGTGGCAACCAAAGACATTATTGAGGCGGCTACTTGGACCTCCGTGCATACATTTGCCAAGCATTATAATTTGCCTCTATATTCCAGATCCCGAGCAGGGTTTGCCACTGCTGTACTGCAAGGGATCCTAAACACACCATAATCTACTTTTATCCTCCTCCCCTAGTTGGCTATGGTATTCTACCCACTTGTTATGACTGCAGATGCATCCATGAAGGACATAGTACAGTTTTGTACCTACCATAAATGTAGATGTCCGAACTGGATAGCATCTGCAGTCAGGATTACCCTCCTCCTTCCCCTCTGTGGTACTCCTAGGGTGTTTACCCTCCTAATAGCTAGCTGTTGGGGAGTGTATTATGGTGTATTTGTTTGTATATATGTACATACATGGTTATTGTTGTGTTTACCTCTATCTATTTGGAAACATTGGCATCTATCCAAATTTTAGCCTGCAAGAGGGCTACTGGCATCTGGGGCAAGAAACACTGAGGAAAATGGCGTCGGCTGATGCTTTTATACCCGAAGACCAACAAAGATGACATCGGGTGGAGTGCGACATCAGCCGAGGCCGGACCCGGACTTTGGAATCCGGCCGACTGCAGGGCTGCCTGACGACAGGACAACCCACTTGTTATGACTGCAGATGCTATCCAGTTCGGACATCTACATTTATGGTAGGTACAAAACTGTACTTTCCCCTTTCTACATCGTTTTCTCTTGGAGTGACCGTGGAATCTGGACCTAGTTCCAGATCTTTTGATCCATCAGTCGGGTCAGTTTCATCGCTCCCTCCCCTCTCTGAACCTCACTGCTTGGTTCCTCCAGTTCCAACCGTAGCCAGGCTTCCTCAATTATCTCACTCTGTCAGAGATATATTGATAGCTTCCCATAAATCTTCCACTCGAAAGATTTATTTGAGTAAGTGGAAACGCTTCTCATATTGGGCACAAGGAAAGGACATAGATCCTTTCACCGCTTCCATCCAACTAGTCCTTGATTTTCTAGCTGAACTCTTCCATGCAGGTTCATCTCCATCTACACTTAAGGTTCAATTGGCAGCTATTTCTAACTTTCATGTGGGTATTTCTGAATCTGCCCTAATGTCCCACAAACTTTGCAAAGCCTTTTTGAAAGGAGTTTTTCTTCTCAGACCTCCTATAAGAAATCCTCCTTCTCCTTGGGACCTAAATTTAGTTCTTGCTTCTTTGATTCTTTCCCCTTTCGAACCTGCAGCTTCCTGTTCCTTGAAATTGTTATCATGGAAAACTCTCTTTCTGGTAGCTATTACATCAGCTAGAAGAGTTTCAGAACTTCAAGCACTCAGTTGTCGTCCTCCTTATCTTTTGTTTCATAAGGACAGAGTATCCTTACGAACTAACCCGTCCTTTTTGCCTAAGGTGGTCTCGACATCAAATCTAAACCAAAGCATTGACCTCCCTGTCTTTTTCCAGAGTATTCCAATAGGTCTGAACAAAATTACACTGCCTGGATGTTCATCGTCAATTGAGGTACTACTTGGATAGAACAAAACAATTCAGAAAATCTGATCAGCTGTTTGTCTCCTATCGGAAAGCAGAAAGGGACTTTCAGTTTCAAAGGTATCATTATCCAGATGGCTAACATCTTTGATTTCCCTGGTATATGAGATTAGGCAACAAAAATTGCCTAATAAACCTAAAGCCCATTCTACCAGAGCTTTGGCTACTTCTTTGGCCTTCCAAGACAGACTGCCTATTGACACCATTTGTGCAGCGGCTACTTGGGCTACTCCTCACACTTTTATTTCTCATTATAAGTTGGATTTAGCTTCTAGACATAGAGCTAACTTTGGTTCCACTGTTCTCAGGAGTCTGTTCCGTTAGGCCACCCGGGACAAGGTGCTAGGGACTCGGTCCCATCCAGCAAGAATGAAGGCGAGATAGACAACTTAACATATAGAAGTTATGTTCTTACCATAACGTTCCATGTTAGTTGTCTTCTTCTCGCCTTCTTGCGTCCCACCCTCCTTCCCCCTGGCCTGGACAGACCTAGAGGAGTTGTGATTGTGACCTCTCTTTCTATCACCTCTTTTCTTAGACATATGCTATTTTGCATATTTCCTAGTTCAGGATGTAGGTCACCCTTCTTTCTTCCTGTTGTTAGAGGTGGACTTTGTTTTACAGTTATACTGTTACTATTATAAGCTGGGGTTAGCTTACAAACGAGATCTGAGGTAACTCTCGCCTAGCATTGTGGGATATAAGGGGAGCCTCGAGCCGGTGGAACCAACTCTCGAGCTTTTAGAGTGGCCGAGTCGGAGCCGAGGTTGGCTCCGAACCCATCCAGCAAGAAGAAGGCGAGAAGAAGACAACTAACATGGAACGTTATGGTAAGAACATAACTTCTATTTCCCCATGTTGGTGATGACCAGGTCCACTATGTTGTCACCTCTTGTGGGAGTGGTGAACAGCTGTTCAAGGGCATTTGAGTTTATAAACTCAAGGAAACATTGGGCTAGGGCGTTTGAGCTTGAGTAGTTTTCCCAGTCAATGTTTGGATAGTTGAAGTCACCCAGTAGCATGGTGTTTGGTAGAATCTTCATACTTTCTAATGTTCTCAGGAATGTTGTTTGAGCGTCCTGAGACAAGGTGGGAGATCTGTAGAAAGCTATAAATTGAACAGTCAATTTACCCGCTGTCAATTGCACTTGGATGGTTTCAGATTCTGCATGCTGTGCTACTAACCTGGAGGTGTGGGTGTTCTTGATGAATATGGACACACCCACTCCTTTTGTGTTCCGGTCCTGGTTTTGAGACCTAAAGGTATGGTAGGAGTTATAGCCTGGTAGTGCTGGGGTGCTCTCTGGAGTCGTGAACCAGGTTTCTGTCACTGCACATATGTCGATTTCTTCCATACTAAGGAGAGCCTTGAGTGCGTGCATTTTGAGGTTTAGACTTCTGGCATTGAGCAGCATTACCCTCAGTTTTTGTTTATTATTGTTGTTTATGGAGGCGGGTTTGTCTTTTGAGCCTTGCCTAAAAAAGGCAGCATTGGGTCGGCAAGAGTCTTGGCCAGTATTCGAAAGCCCAGGGGCGACAGGTGCAAGCCGTCTCTGGCGAAGCAATGTGGCTTGTCAAGCATGTCGTCCCAGGCTGACAAGTACTGGATCCCCTTTGAATGACACCAGTAGTTTAACCAATTGTTGAAACTGATCGTGTTCTCATACTTTGGCTCCTCACATCCCCAACGAGGCATCTCCTAGAACAGTCCAGGGACTATTTGCTCCACTTTTGTCAAACACTAGGCAATGAAGTCAGCATCTCCAAATCCAAACTACATCCAGTACAGAGCCTGGGGTTGATTGGTGCTCAGCCCATCACAGTCAGTTTGCCTTGTCTACCTGCTGATTGTATAGATACAATCAAGTTCCACATACAGCAAATTATGTTCATCCTGCTCCCCCAGCCAGACTTTGTCCATCAGGCTCTAGGTTTGATGGCAATGCCTATAGTCTTAGTTCCTTTAGCACTTTTCTGTATGCATATTCTCCAACAGATTCTAGCTGTCCAGTGGTCTGTTGTGCAACATCCACTTTCCTTTCCAGTCAGTCTCCCTCATCTCAGGTATGCAGAAGTCATCTTCGTTGGTCGATCTAGTTGGACGACATTTACCTGAGCCATCCCTTCCTTCTGTCTCCTCCAGTGACCATGAACACCTCCCAGTTGGGGTGGGGGTCATAATTGGGAAGGTTGGTCCAAGGCACATAGTCCCCTAAGAGACCAATTTGCACATTAGTGTCCTAGAGATGAGAACAGCCGTACTAGCGTTGCAGGCATTTCAAGGTGTTCTCCCTTTGGGGACTATTGCAGTTCAAACTGGCAACATATCCGTGGTCTGGTACATCAACAAAGAAGGGGGAACCTGATCTTACCCCCTCTGTCAAAAATCTGTGGGAGTGTGGCAATGGGTGATTTCCTCCAACTGCTTTCTAGTGGCAAAACAAATTCCAGGAAAATCCAACATACTAGGGCACAAACTCAGCAGGTTCATCCTGATGCTTCACTAGTGGTTTCTCAGTCAGTCAGTAGTGGAGAGGATGTTCCTTTGATGGGGTTAACCTTGCTGTAATCTCTTTGCGTGTCCCCAGAAGTGCAGTGAGTACTTTGCCCTAATCCCCTCTCTGCGGAGTTACCAAGAGGTGCTGTAGTCCTAAGTTTGGCCCTCCATGCTCCTTTACAACTATCCTGTTACTTTTGATTCTGAAATTCTTACAGAAAGCCAGTCAGTTGAGAAGCTCAGTTACCCTTGGTGTGATTCCCCTTCCTCTGGTCTCATCTTTGTTATCCACCATGGGTACTGTACCCCAGGCCAGAACTTCTTTCTCATCCCTTGGGGGTAAATCTTCCCAGTATTTCAGGCCACAAACTAACTGCAGGTTTCTACAGTTCCTTTAATAGCTAGACAACCCAGGCTTTCCTCCTTGGTTAGACATGTATTTTCATCTTCCCAGAAAGCTTTTACAAGGAAAATCTATGAGAGTAAATGAAAATGATCCTCAATTTGAGCTGTAAAGAAAGAAATTAATCCCTTCATTGTCCCAGTTTCTTCTGTTCTAGAATTCTTAGCTTGTATTTTCCAAGAAGTTGCTAGTTCTCCATAAGATTCATTTGGCAGCCATATCAAATTATCCTTCAGGAGATAAAGGTTCCTCTTTAGCTTTTTTCAAATTGTGCAAGGCCTTTGTGAAAGGCACCTTCTTACTTAGGCCCCCAGTCAAAGATCCGTCACCTGTAAGGGACTTAACAGTATTACTTCAGGGTCTGACTCAACATCCTTTTGAAACTTCAGCCAAAACTGATTTAAATTTTTTGTCTTGGAAAACAGGTTTTCTGGTAGCAATTACTTCTGCTAGGAGAATTTCTGAACTCCAAGCTCTATCATCCAAACCCCCTTATATTTTTTTCACAAAGTCAGAGTAACTTTACATACTAGTCTATCCCTTTTACCAGAAATAGCATCTGAATCAAATATCAATTAAACAATTAGTTTGCCTGTTTTTCCCCCCAGTTTTTCAAATAAGGAAGAATAGACATCTCCATTTATATTTATACAGGACTTAAGGATTTCAGGAAAATTACCAGTTTGTTTGTTTCTCTCTGAAAAGACTAGGATCATCTGTCTCTAAAGTTACTCTAGCAAAATAGATTACTATTTGCATTTCCTTTGTGTTCACTCAGCAAGGCCTCTCCCTCTCAATGCCTGTTAAAGCTCATTCAGCTAGATCATGGCCACTTCTGCCTTCTGGCCTAGGACTTCCATTCAAGACGTTTGTGTAGCAGCTACCTGATGTACTGCTCATACCTTTATTGCTCATTACAAACTAGATTTCAATTCTAGAAGCAGAGCTGTTTTGGGTTCGGCAGCTCTCAGGAATATCCCTTCCATGAGGGCCACTGAAGATTCACATAGCTGGGGACTCTGTCCCATATGTTGAGGAAGAATAAAAAGGACTACATCAGTTATTAAAGTTAAGTACTCCCCATGACTATGGATTTGTGTTGTCCAATTTCAATCATCCTCAATTCCCCTCCCTCCTTCACCCTTCCTGTTACCTTCTGGAGTGATCTCATGGACTTCTTGGAACCTTTTAGTTCCAGGCTTGAGCCCTCGCTTACTGCTATTTTCCTTCTTTCTAGTCTGTCTTATATATATGTGTAAGGTAGCAAACTCGTTCTGAGGTATCGTAGACAAGCTGGGCATTATGGGTAAAAGGAGGAGCTTGAGATCCATAAGTCTGAGATATGCAGCCGATTCAGACCTGTAACCCATACGTTTCAGGAAGAATGAAAATGGACAACAGAGATCCATAGTTATGGTGAGTACATAACTTTAATTTGTTTTCTTCACCATGTCTGAAAAACCTACAAAAAAATAATGCAAATCCTATGGGCATAAGATTCCTTATTCTACTTCCCACCAGGAGTGAGTTTATAGTCTGGGCTTGTCCCATCTGGAAGTCGTGTGTGATATTTGTGTGGGTTTAACCATCAGGCTTTTAAACTAGTACTTACGGGTTTATTATCACCTACATCTTCTGCGTTTTCTTCTGGAGCTACCCTCCTTCTGTAAAACCTGCCTTGAAGACTAAGGGGGCTTCATCAACAAAAGGCAAAGTGGCTAGAAAGCTTTCATAGGTAGGTACTAGGCTATTGGCCCTAGGGCCTATATAAGCTTAGCCAAACGGTACCCTGGCTTTTGCCACCCAAAAAATTATTTTCATGTGCCCCTGTGAATTTCCTATCTCTCATCCAGTCATCAAGATTTTTCTTGAAGAGTGCTAATGAGGAGCTTTGTTTGATATAGATAGGTAGTTTGTTCCAGAGTATGGGAAGTCTCTGGGACAGGAATCTATCCCTCCAGCATGTTCTGTTTATTGTGGTGACAAGGTTTAGGTCCCTAGAGTGTGTAGCTCGGAAAGATTGGGATTTCATTAAGTGGAGCATGTCCAACAGCTCTGGGTTTGACATAGCTTTGTATATTAGGCAGAGATTGCCTCTGAGTATGCAATATGTGACAGAGTAAAGCTGGAGTTTTTTGAGACGGTCTGCGTAGGGCATCTGTTTGAGGCCGGTAATCCTCTTTGTGAGGTATTTCTGTGGCCTTTCCAGTTGTTGTAGATGTCTTTTGAGGTACATACCAAAAGGGGTGTTGTACTCTGTAATGGGTCTAATGAGTGATGAGTAGATGGGAACAATTACCTCTTTTTTTCCTGGATGAGAAACCTTTTGTGTTTTTCCCCTGATCATTCTCTCTCCTCTTTTTTAAGATTCATCTGAAAAGGTCTCCAAACCTTTGGCTCCACCTCACTTCTCAAATCCAACAAGATAAAAACCACAATCTCTGGCTCATCGCTCCTCTACTTTCCCCCAGAACAAATACCCTCTCAAATCTAGCCTCTTTTCCTACAAGAAACCCTTCAAAGGACTTCCAGGCTGCCCTCTACCTCATCATCTCTGAGGTCATGTAGCAGCCTAACCTTACGGATGTGGACAGGATGATGAAGTTTCTCTGGGCCCATATTCATTTGGGAGTTTACCATCTCCATCTTCCATCTAACTTATGAGCCTCTCACCAGCCCCAAACCAGCTGTTGACTCCTACTCCAGTCTGACCTTCAGTTTTAGAGCTGTCAGACCAGAGAGTTCAGAGTTTGACTGCGTTGGATCTGAAAGCCTGGGCTTTATTGATGCTCCATTCAGTTGGTGCCAGTGTATCAGTACCTGATCTGGGTGGGTTGGGTTTGACTCCAGTGCTGTTGGAGCAGTCCCTTCCTCTCTCAGCCTCAGTATTGGACAGCTCGGTCCTGACCTCTGCTGTGAGGCAGAGTCATGGTGATACTCTGAACTGTCCTGGGCAGTTATCCTCTGCTCCTGCAAGGATAGCCCTTACCTCTCACATGTCTTCTGGCTTTGAGGTAGTGTAGAGAGCATTTTCCACCACCATGGACAAGACATACATGCCCCATTGGGTCCACCCCTTCCACAACTGTCTGCCTTGGTCCTTGAGTCTCTGCATCCTGAACGCATTGGGGCAGCCATTCTGTAAAAGCCTTGAAACAGTCCTCATTCCGGATTCTGCTCCCACTTCTGAGTCCTGTCTGCACCATCCCTCTGAGGAGTTCCTTGTAAGTGTACATGAAAGAGAAGGCATCCATGACAGAAGACACCAACTTTGATGAATGGGAATGGTCCCTCAGATCACCCCTTGAGGATGTTTTTCTTCAGTGAAATATTTGAACTTTAGAGACAGAAAGGTGGTTGGTCTTCCGACCCCCCCCCCCTTCTCAAAAGGAGCCCGTTTCTCAAGGCTTTTGGAGGTGGCTCAGCTACATCCTTGGTAGTCCCCCCAGCAGAAGAGATGGTTGAGCCCCTTTCCTGCTGGGCTTGGAAGAATCTGGATGTTATGGGGCCAATCCCCAAAAGACCTGATAAGTACTTGATTGCGCCAAAAGATTGGGCCCACTGGAGCTAGAGTCCTCCAGTAAATGCTATAGTTGTATCAGCGACCTCCAAGAAATAACTTGCTGAACAAAGTTCTACTGTCCATCCACAATAGAGACTCCAGGGCATTGGACAGGTTTTGGAAGCTTGTTTATCCATCAGCAACCTTCAATCTCAAGTCACTGAACAATTTGGCATATGTCACAAGATTTCAGGCGGACTTGATCAAAGAGTTGTCCAACACCCTCTCGATGTCCATGTCTGCAGAAACCTGTTTCTTCGCAACTGGTCACCCTACACTCCCTATTGAGCTTTTGTATGAGGCTCATTTCCCATGCTTCAGATGGTGGTTCAAGAGCCGTGGATTCAGGAATTCCTGTGAGACAAGACGCCTGGATGTGCTTCTGTGATTTTGCATAGCCTTTCACGTTTTTATTCATCAGTGCTCTTTTTGATGGATCTAACTTGTTTGGCCACAATGTTAAAGAAACCCTATTGAGGAGTGAACAAAATGGAAATACTTTATCTGCCATAGGTTTACAATTTCTACACCTTAAAGAACCTTTTCCTGAAAACAGAGAGATGGTAGGAAAAATCTTGTTCCATAAGTTGCAGGGCTCTTCCTAGAACTCATTTGGGGACAGGCCCCCCTCTGCACTGCAGAAGGGGGATCTTTAATTGCAGATGATACCCTTGTGGCAGAGAAGGCCTGCAACACCAGGGCCTCAGAGATCCTTTCTCTGAGAAACCTTGCCAGTGCTCCTGAAAGGTTGCCTGACTGCTGCACTCTGGAGGCAGTTGGGGGTGTGGGGATGGGGGAACAGCCATCACCAAAGAGACTTTGGTGCAGAGGATTATTTCCACAGGTTATGACATACGCTTTTCCCTTCACCCCCCCCCCCCTAGTTTGTCTACAACATTTCCCCATGTTCCACCCCGTCAGAGGAAAGCAGCAGCTACAGAAATAGAAAAACTGCTGGCCAAATGAGTCACCCAGATGTCCCAACCCCCACAAATTAACAATGATTTGGAACTTAGGTTCATTTTGATGCCAAAGAAAAATGGGGACCTGAGGCATGTCTTGGATCTTAGCAGTGTAAACCAGTGTGTCAAGCGCTCCAAGTTCTGAATGGTCATGATTTAATCCATTCTACGACTGTTGTGCAAGGATAATTGGATCTGCTCGATAGATCTCCAGGATGTGTACTATCCCATCAAAATAGGTGATCCAGGAGATATCTTCACTTCTGCCTGAGAGCTGGTTATTATCAGTTCAAAGCACTGCCCTTTGGCCTCACCACAGCCCCTAGGGTGTTCAAATGCATGGCAGTGGTCACAGCGCATCTGAGACTACTGGGATTCTGGGTGTTTCCCTATCTCAACAACTGTCTCGTGTCTGCTTCCACCAAGCCTCTTGATTAAAGCCAAGGGACTACTTGCTCCAACTATGTCTTCATCTGGGCATTACAGTGAAGAATGCCGAGTTTCAACCTTTGACCACTCGGATCTTGTAGTTTATTGGTGGTCTTATCGATATGGTGATGCAAATAGCAAGCTTATCACAGACTAGTATAAACACTTTACAGAGTCAAGCATCCCACATCTTCTCACTTCCTTCCCCACCAGGAAGATTGGTGTTACAACTCCTCAGATCTATTGCAGCTTCCATAACTTTAGAGCCCCTTGCAAGGTACTGTACGAGGGTTCTGCAATGGACGCTTGCAGTGCAGTAGACAGTAAGATGACAGCCCCTGTCCACACCAGTAAGGGTTACAAAGATTTGCAGGTAACACACAGCATTTTGGATTACCACAGAAGTTGTTTCTCAGGGCCTCCCTTTTATTCTTTCTCCACCCACAGCCACATTGACTATTGACACCTGACAACTAGGGTGAGGAGGGGCTTTACTTGGGAAGAACTGTCCAAAGATCTTGGTCCTTCTTAGAGATCAATCTTCACATCAACATCCTGGAAATGAGAGCAGTCCTATAAGTGTTTAAGGTGTTTCAAGATGCTGTCCCTCCAGGGATGATTGCCATACAGACAGACAATGTGTCAGTAGTCTGGTACATCAATAAGCAGGCAGGAACCAGATCCTATCCTCTAGGTCAAGAGTGGGTGATCTCTTCTGGCCACTTTGTTGTGACAATGCATATGCCAGAGAAGTCCATCATGCTAGCAGACAAACTGAGCAGGTCCATCTTACTCCCTTATGAGTGGTCTGTCAGCCCTGGTGACAGAAACAATTTTCTGTCAATGGGGCCAGCCATGCTGTGATATCTCTGCTTCCCTTCTCAATTCCAAGTGCAGCAAGTACTTTGCTTTGATCCCACAGAGGACGAGTCACTGAGAGAGAATCTGATTCACAGTAGCTCTCTGGGATACTATATGCATGTCCTCCCCCTTCTCTAATTCCCAAATTCCTGCAGAAAATGTCCCAATTGCAAGTGCAAAGTAATTCTCATTACTCTGTTCTATTCTCAACAAGTTTGGTTTCCTGTTCTCTGGCATCATCTAGTGCACCCCCTTCGGTGTTGGATCCATACCAGGATTTCCTGTCTCATCCATCAGGATTACTCACCCAGACATTAGAACCCTCAAACTGACCGCATGGTTTCTCCACTTCTAGGAAGATATATATGAGCAAATAGAAGAGATTCTCTCTTTGGGCTGTCTAGAGGCAATTAGAACTTTTTAGTCACCTGTTGCAGCTATTCTGGATTTTCTTGCTTCCATTTTTATCAGTGGTGCTAGTTATTCTACTGTAAAAGTCCAACTTGTAGCTATGTAAAATTTTCATGAAGGACATAACCATTCCTTCCTGGCATCATCTAGATTATGCAAACCCTTTCTTAAAGTTACTTTTTTATTCAGACCACCTTTTAATGATCCTGCTCCTCGATGGGATTTTACTATATTACTACAAGCATGCACAAAATCCCAATGCAGAAGGCAATATGAAAACCAGAGGCAATGCACCAGCAAATGTAAAATATAAAAGCTTTTATTAAAAGGTGAGCGCTTTCCCAGTGATACCCACTGCTTCTTCAGACAAACAAAAAGTACAGCAGTATACATTTAAATATTCAGATGCTTCATTATCCAATAAAAAACAAGCCCTATGCAGGCACATTTAAATAGCTAATTAAAATGCCTATCTTAAAGTAAAAACTACAGCATTGCACTGATGGATATCACTTTAGTTTCTTGGCTTTAAGTGCAGGCACATTTAAAAAGCTAATCAAAATACCTATCTTAAAATAAAAACTGCAGCAATACACTCATAAATATCACTTTAGTTTCTTGGCTTTAAGTACAGGTTTCAGGGGGACACTGTCATTGAGCCCATACCCTCTATGTGAGCCCAACCGCAAAATCCACTGTAGCTCTATATTCTCAGTTTTATTAATAATATCCCCCAACCTTAAGCCAATTCCCACAATATGCAAAACCTGAAAAACAAAAGTGTGATTGCTCCCTTCCTGAATCATATGCTTGGCTAAAGCATTGAAATCAAGCCCCTTCCTGGTACAATAGAGGTGGTCTCTCATTCTCTCCCTCAACCCACGGTTAGTCTTGCCACTGTAGAATCTGAAGCAAATAGCACAATCCGCCACATAGACTAGATGTTGGGTATTACAATCAGCACTGGCCCTTAATTGCCACAACTTACCTGTTCCAGGATGCTTAAAAAAACCTGGATTCATCTATGTACTCACAGTACACGCAAGTACCACATTAACTGGTCCCTCTCCAACTTCCATCATGTTTATACCTTTCAGGATAGCATAAGTGCTGCTTCATATTCATTTTGTTTTTGAAAACAAACTTGGGTTGTGGTCCAACCAATACTGAAGTGCATTCATCAGCTTGCATAATAGACCAATTATTTTTCAAAATATCTTGTACCACTTCAACATCTTGAGAATAGGTCAATACCACTGGAATAACTGAGGGCTCAACCCTCACTCTACTGGAATGCATTACCCTATCCGAGAAATAGAGTCTCTCCCACCCACCTCTTTAATTAAGCACCTTACGATGGGCTTTGCATATCTCATTTTGTTTATATCCCCTGGACTCAAAGGCTGCTCTCAGAACCTCCATTTCCAAACAGAGGTCTGCCTCATCACAGGATAAATGAGATACATGCATAGCCTGTCCAGTCAGGATATTAGGGAATACATGCTAAGGGTGCATGCTTTCTCTATGAAGAAAGGAGGGAACATAACACTCCTTCCTGTATAGCTTAGTATAAAAACTTTCCCCTTTCCTGAAGACTGTCACATTCAAAAAGTTCACAGACTGTGCTGAATAATTCATGGTAAATTGTTATTGGCAGGTATCAGGCATAGCAATGGGTACAAGTTGCGCCAATTCATATACCAGTCTTGTAATGGTTGGTTGGGAACAGCAAAATTTTCTGGGTAATTACTGTGGTTATGTCTGTTTTTATTGTCTGTTTGTAGACCATCTTTTTATTGCCTGGCATGGAAGCGAGGATGGGTTGCAGGAATTTCTTCTTACAATTAATAGTAGTAGTTCTTTTTCACAATTTACTATGAATTATTTAGCACAGTCTGAAATTTTTAGATGTGAAAGTGTTCAGGAAAGTGGAGAGTTTTTATACTAAGTTGTATAGGAAGAAGTGTTATGTTCCCTCCTTTCTTCATAGAGGCAGCATGCACCATTAGTATGTATTCCCTAATATCTTGACTGGACAGGCTGCGCGTGTATCTCGTTCATCCTGTGATGAGGCTGACCTCCATTTGGAAATGGAGGTTTTGAGAGCAGCCTTTGAGTCCAGGGGACATAAACAAAATGAGATATGCAAGGCCTATCATAAGGTGCTTAATGAAAGGGGTGGCCGGGCGAGACCCTATTTCTCGGATAGGGTAATGCATTCCAGTAGACTGAGGGTTGAGCCTTCAGTTATTCCAGTGGTATTGACCTATTCTTAGGATGTTGAAGTGGTACAAGATATTTTGAAAAATAATTGGTCTATTATGCAAGCTGATGAATGCACTTCAGTATTGGTTGGACCCCAACCCAAGTTTGTTTAAAAAAACAAAATGATTCTGAAGCAGCACTTGTGCTATCCTGAAAGTTATAAACACGATGGAAGTTGGGGTGGGACCACTAAATGTGGTACCTGCGCGTACTGTGAGTACATAGATGAATCCAGGTTTTTTAAGCATCCTGGGACAGGTAGGTTGTGGCAATTAAGAGCCAGTGCTGATTGTAATATCCAACATCTAGTCTATGTGGCCCATTGTGTTATTTGCTTCAGATTCTACGTTGGCAATTCCAACCGTAGGTTGAGGGAGAGAATGAGAGATCACCTCTATTGCACCAGGAAGGGGCTCGATTTCAGTGCTTTAGTCAAGCATACGATTCAGGAAGGGAGCAATCACACTTTTGTTTTTCAGGTTTTGCATGTTGTGGGAACTGGCTTAAGGTTGGGGGATATTATTAATAAAACTGAGAATATAGAGCTACAGTGGATTTTGCGGTTGGGCTCACATAGAGGATATGGGCTTTAATGACAGTGTCCCCCTGAAGCCTGTACTTAAAGCCAAGAAACTAAAGTGATATTTATGAGTGCATTGCTGTAGTTTATATTTTAAGATAGGTATTTTGATTAGCTATTTAAATGTGCCTGCACTTTAAATGTGCCTGCACTTAAAGCCAAGAAACTAAAGTGCTATCCATGAGTTCATTGCTGTAGTTTTTACTTTAAGATAAATATTTTAATTAGCTATTTAAATGTTCCTGCATAGGGCTTGTTTTTTATTGGATAATGAATGAAGTATCTGAGTATTTAAATGTATACTGCTGTTACTGTTTGGTTGTCTGAAGAAGCAGTGGGTTTCACTGTGTAAGCGCTTACCTTTTAATAAAAGCTTTTGTATTTTACATTTGCTGGTGCACTGCCTCTGGTTTTCATATTGCCTTCTGCATTGGGATTTTTTTGTGTCTGTACTTCGTGGTTTTGCTCACAATTTCATTGGGTTTTCTTATAGTCTATATTACTATAAAGCCCAGACTCACCCATCTCCCACACACTTGAACCACCTGCCAAGGTGTTTTGTCTTGAAAAATTATTTTTTGTCATCATGATCACATTGGCCAGGCAGGTATATATATATAAATATATCTGATTTTTCACAAGGATAGGGTGTCGCTCTATACTAATCCTTCTTTTGTACCTAAGGTGGCATCAGAAACATTTGTAAATCAGTCCATCAGCCTTTCATGTTTTCTTTCCAAATTTTTCCCAACAAAGGAGAATACATGCTGCTCCTTTTGGGTGTTCATAGACAACTTAGATTCTTTCTCCACTGAACAAAAGTTTTCAGGAAATCAAGCCAGCTATCTGTTTACTTTTCCAGTGTCAAGCTGAGTAAATCAATTTCAAAGGTGACTTTAGCAGTATGGCTCACAGATTGCATTTTTTTGTCTGTATGGAAAATGTATTGACTCTTCCATAACCTCTTGAGGATCATTCCACTTGATTTGTGGCCACATTCTCCACTTTCTGGTCTAGAGCTTCTATAGATGACATTTGTGGAGCTGTCAAATGGTCAAACACTCATACCTTCATTGCTCACTACAAATTGGACATTCTTTCCAGAAAGAGAGCAGCGTTTGGTTCTACTGTACTATGGATTATTCTTCCTTGAGGACCACCCTTGGATTTCTCTAGCTGGGGTTCTACCCTATCAGTTTAGAAGCAGATGAAAAAGACAACATCATATACAAAAGTTATACACTCACCATAGCAATGCATCTGTGTTGTCTGTTTTTATCCTTCCTCAACCTCCTACCCTCCAACTGCCTTCCTACTTGGAAATTTGTATCCCCTGGTCCTCTAGTTCAACCTGAGGTGTATCATGTTGCCTGACTATTGATGAGCTCCGGTCCTTTCTTCCTTCTTTTCCTTTTTTTATGCAGTCCCACTGTGATTTTTATTGGCAATTATAATGTATTATTACACATTTTTGTGCTATTGACAGTGATGTAGGCTGAATGGCGGGTAAAGTCGAACTGAGGTAATTCTAGCTAAACAGGAAGATTACGGGTAAGGAAAGAGCTTGAGCTATGCTGCCAAGTCTTTAGAAGTGTCCAGATTTGGATCTGAGGTCAGATCCATGACCAGTCTGTTGAGGAAAGATGAAAACAGACAACATGCATCTTTATGGTGAGTACATAACTTTTGTATCCGATGTTGTCTTTTTCAACTGTTTCTCAACTTGTTTATGGTACATTTTACTTAGACAACTGTACTATGTTCATCATATTGATCACTGCAGCAATAGTCTTAGCTGTATGAGGTAGATTACCTTAGCCAACTCCCTTTGGGAGGAAGGAAAAGAGTCCAGGAGCCCCTGGGTAATGACACTAGCAACGCTTGACCTGGACCTAGAGAAGGAATCAAGCTTAAACTGCTTTGAAAAGTATGCACAGAAGACCAGGTAGCAGCTTCTAGAATTCTTCTAGAATCCAAACTTTTCCAAACAGCTTTACATGAATCCAGTGCCATGGAATATACATTTTAAGGTGAATAAAACAAAAGGTAATAACCTTATGCATCCATTTGGAAATGCTGTGTTTTGACACAGGTTGTCCCTTCTTCTTACCTTCACAAAAATGAACAGTTGATCTGAAGATCTGATAGATTTAGTTCTGTCAAGATAGTACCTGTGTCATCTGTGGATATTCAAGGTATGGGGTTTCCTTTCACCCTAATTTTTAGATTCAGGAAAGAAAAGGAGGAGATGGATACTTTCTCTTGAAGTAAATTTGGAAAACATTTTGGGCATAAAAGAAAGATTAGTTCTCAAAGAAACTTTGTCCCTGTGAGAAATGAGATAGGGTTGACTCACCATAAGCACTTGCTACTCAAATACCCTTATTGCAGAGTTTAGAGTTATCAGTAAAACGAATCTCCGTGTTAAGAACCTAAAGTCAGCCAGGGTTAGCTGGTTCAAATAGAGCAAGTGTTAGCTTCTCCAACACAAAATTAAGATCCTAAAGATGGGCCACTGGTTTTCTTGGTGGCCTCTTATGCAAAACTCCTTTTAAAAGCATTTTGACATGAGACTACATTGAAATAGGAGGATTCATGGGTAGACATGCTGAAACAGCCATTAGATGACCCTTTGTAGAGGAATAGGAAAAGTCCATAGGATAGTAACTCACACAGATATTAAAACCAGAGAAGAACTAGCCCTGAATGGGTGCTGGTTATGTTGTTGGCACCAGTTAGAAAACCTTTTCCATTTGCTAATATATGATTTTTCTAGTAGTAGGCTTTCTTGCCTCATTAGTACTTGATGCACATCCTCAGTAAACAGGTGCCTGAAAGGCATTAATACTTTATCATCCAGCAGTCAGTTGAAGATTAACATCGGGGTGTAGCAAACACCCTTGTTTTTGAGTAAGAAGATCCAGTCTGTGAGTAAGCTTGTAGTAATTGTCCTTAGCCATTTCCATAAGAAGTCTGATGGTGTATGTTTGCCAATATCAGGAAAAGTTTAAAAAAAAAAACCTGTATTGAATTTATCGGACAAGACCTGTGTTTTTTTTTTTTCAGGTTGTTCCTCTATCTCAAAGAAGTGGTGTTCTTGAATGGTGCTCAGGAACTATTCCCATTGGAGAATTTTTAGTTAATCAGGAGTCAGGAGCACACAGACGATACAGACCAAAGGACTGGAGCAGCTTGCAGTGTCGTAAGAAACTGACGGTATGTAGCTCAACAGTAAAGAATGAAGCTGCTTGTGATGGAATTTTAACATGGTAGAAACTCAAGTTTTGATGAAAAAGACACACAAGACATTGGATTTTACTTATGTCTGTAGAACTGTAACAACCTCCCCTGGTATTGCAGTTGTTGTCATTGATCTCTCTCTACCTATTTTAACGTCTTCCTCAATTTTGCATAGTAAATTGCATTCATGCTGCCTGGAAACTAATCACCTTCCTTCTCAATATTCCACCTCTGAGCTAACTTTCCTCTATATAAAATGAAATTTTGTATACCAATCTCAGGTTGCTTTTCCATCAACCCACAATCCTTGTGTCTTCTGGTATTTAATCTAGCACAGATGCATTTGTTTGGATGCTTGTATTTTTCTGTGTGTAATTTCAACATTTATGATGGGTACCTTTTTAGTTTATTTGAGTTGAGAAGTGCTACCTTAAAATTCACTTTTAAGGGTAAAATAAAGCAACATGGAACATAGCCATCAATTCACTTTAATAAAAATTGTACCCCAACACACTACACAGTGCTTGTCTATGATGATTGTAGCATATGATAATGATTTTCTTTACAATTGCCAATAATCTTTTTTTCTTTTTTTTTTTTCTCAAAAAAGAAATCATGATTTTTTTTTTATTATTTTCTTTTAGCTTTCATTATTTATTTCATCAGCCTTTGTAATAGTTAAAGTAATAAATTAAAATAAGTCATTAAAGTTGAAATAAATGTGTGCTGGCTGTAGAAGATTTGAAAGCAGGTACCAATAGTGTCATAGGACAACCAGTTGACAGAATGTTGATGTAACCTCACCTTCACCCCATTCTGATGGCAGCATCATGCCATGAATTGTTCATCTTGCCAAAAGTCATGTATGTAGGCCATCTCTGTTGGCTTAGGAGGCTAGAGACCTGACTGTAACCCAGCTGAGCTGTTTGTCCATCTTGGGAGGGAGAATGGAGCAGGTCACAAACATGCCACAGCCTCTCAGATGAAAGATAGCAAATGCAAATGCAACCTAGGGTTGACTGGCTCCTCAAGTATCTGATGAGTAGTAGGTGTCATTGTGGTTGCATGTAGGCATCTACTTGGAATGGAGAAGGCATAGTAAACCCAGTGGTGGTTTGGGTCTCATGACCCCCCACTCATGGGGTGGGATTAGGCCATGCAAACAAAGCCTCTTATGCCTGTGTGTATGAGAGCTTCAGCAACTGACCCTCACTCATGAGAAATGAATGGGCCAGCTGGAATATAGGAGGGCTGATATCCGGTAACGATGGAGAAAAATAACCTAGGAAAAAATACGCACACAGAGTTGTGGTTTTCAGCCATTTGATTACATTTTAGGTTTGCAGATTTTTCCAAAAGATCCTGCAAGCAGGGAAAGGGGAGGATCTCCTTGTAACACCATTGTGCATTGACTCTGGTGTTGACTGTGTTAATAAGACTCCCTATCACAAGTGTAAAACCCAAAACTGCAGGTCCCTAATAGCTGAAAAATAAACTATGGTTCAAACAATAAACAGTAAATTATGAAATTGGGTTTTACAGCATTAAATCATTTTTGTAGGTAGGCAGATTACAGCCTCTGATTGTGGAAGCTGTGCCACCACAGCATGTTACTTATATGAACTAAACCAAGACCACTATCCCTCAAAGTGGATGAATATTCCTAGACACTGTCATATTTTGCCACATTTGCACTTGTAGTTATGTTCTTCCAAGAACTAGTTATCGACCTCTGAATTTCAGCAGGCACCCTATTAATGACAGCGGTGTCAAGGGTTCAGCCCAATTCCTGAAGGCTGTATGAAGAAAAAACTTTTGAAAATGCTTCATTGTTGCTATATTCTTAAACTGCTTTTGAGAAGACTGCTTGGGATACTATTTGCTGGCTTATTATGTTCCTTTTTCCCTGAGATGTTCTCATACACGTAATAATTCAGTTTTTATCTAGAATTTAAAATGTATAATTTGGACATTTAACAGTTCTTTGTAACTTTATGCAGTGATTATTTTTATTTCAGATGGTCCCATGAAGCTTTTGTTTGAAACCTGAGTGCTGCATTTTTTTTGGAGGGGGGGGGGGGTGTCCCTGCAATGCAGTAGCAATAATGAAGTTTGGGAAAAGGTGGAGTGGATTTAGTCCTCCTCAGTTCTTTCCCACCAGCGTTGTGAGGCTGCATCCATTTAAACTGTAATAAAATTTTATAATTCATTGTTTTCTAAATCTTTGAAACTGAGTTTTATTTTTTTAATTTAATACTTTTTCTTCTTTCTGTGTTCATTATCTTTGGGCTTGTTTCATGGATGTAAATCTGGCTAAAGTATGGACCTCCATGATGAGAATGAACTTTGCATGTGTGGAGTTAGGACTCAAGTCAGTTATCTGCATTGAGAACACTTTATTGGTACAACTTTGTATTGGAAAGTTTGTATTGTTAGGGACTCATGATGAATTCTTCTTGGAAGCTTATTGCAAGTAATCATCATTGTTTCTGTCTTGAAATACTTTTATATGTTTCTTTGAGATAACTGGTCTTTTTTGTTAGGCTTATGATTTTAAGTGCACATACTGTGATGCACATTGTAAAGTGAGGATGCATGTACTTGTAGTTAATCTGCCGAGCACTCCTCTTTGCCCACCACAAGCACTCATCCCTCTCGGTAGTTTCATAAAGTAGAGAATGATGAGATTTTGGAACAATGCAGGGTATAAGTGGTAGTTTGGTGCAAATTTTTAAGGTGTAATTGCTGTTAGACCTAGCCCCTACAGCAGTTCTGGGTTAGATTTCCCAAACTACGTTTGCTTTCTTTGTGACACTGAATAAGTCACTTAATTAGATATTTCTCCCAGGTCACCCTAAAAAGAGACACTTGCCCAGTAGGGTTAGTTAGTTAACAAATGTAATATTGCTGTCACTTGAGAAATTCTGGCTGGGAAGAGATCCATAAGGTGTGTGAACCTAAATGTTATGATTTACTGTTGTAGTGACCTCTCCTTGAAGATCTGATGTTTAACACACAATTACTGTGAAGACAAGGCACTGAACTGTCAAGAGTTCAAGTCTGTAAGGTCTTCATTATAATGTCAGATGACTGAAGTGTCCTTGTCTTCATAGCCCTACCTTCCATCCCTCATTTTAGATGTCTCTGTTTTCTTTGTAGAACTTCTTGTTTTGTCATCCCTTGTGGTGTGAAATTTGATGACTGATGAAAGCCTTTACTTAAGCCTACTGTCTTCTACCTGAACAGTGTTGTGACTAAGCCATTTATTTATTTTTATTTTATTTGTTAACTGGGTAGTTCTGGACAGAGCCCATTTTACAAGATGTCCAGGGAGAATTCCAACAATATTGTTAGTCATATATTGCATACATAATATCAAGATAATTTACAGTACAGAAAAAAAATCATTATCCACTTTGTTGTGATCAGCTAAAGTAAACGTTCTCAAGAACATTGCAGTTAGAATGGAGGGTGATTAAAATTTTAACATATCTGTGAAAAGTATAAAGTACGAACATAACTTTTTTGAGGGAGGAAGTAAGTGAGATGCAGTTATCCAGTCTGATATGTAGTAGAATTTTGAACAACACAAAACTTAAAATGTGAAGTTGTTCAATCTCGACATTTGTTCTTACTCTCCATTGGCTCCGAATCGGCAGCTTTCCAAGCTCTAGATCTCTGAGAAGCTTGAGACACAGTCCCTATCCCATGATGCTGTGCTGCCAAACCCGATCTAGTTTGCCGTTGCAATGGATCTCACACTCTTCGCAAGAAGCTCGGGCCAGTACCCCTTTTTTCTTGTCTTTTCACAGAAAATTTTCTATAACTCTGATAGTTTGGTGTATATACAAGTGTAGTTGTCTAAGTATTACTTGTTTGTGTTTTTTTGAGAGACTTAGCTTGCACTTTGTGTGTTTTCTTAGGAGCGGTTGCTGCTAGGCCTTTGGCCGTTTCTTAGTTGAGTTTTGTGACAGGGCTCTGTCAGTGATTCTCTCTGTTGTTTTTTTTTTGTGAAATAGAGTTCAGGGATCTGAACTTTTTTTGTGATTCTTAGTGTTCTTAATAGCTACAAAATAGTGTTAGTGAGTGTTCAGGGATCTTAATGTTTTGTGTGGTTGCTAGTATTCTTAATATTTGTAAAGTTCAGGGATCTGAACCTTAGCAATTGTGCTGTTTCTCATTTTTTTACACGTCAGAAAAACAGAGATCAGGGTTCAAGCGGTGTGGCTGTGGACAGAAGATGTCCATCACAGACCACCACACCTCATGTATTTATTGTTTAGCGCATTTACACCTGCAAGAGGACTGTTCCATCTGCCACTCATTTAGTGGCAGTTATGCTGGAAAGGCGTAGAAAACTTATCGATAGAGGCCTCTTAAAATCAGACTTCCTAGAGGCTTTAGATAAGTCTGAACAGACCTCTAAATCTTCCAAGGTGTCATCGGAGACCAAGTCATCGGCTCCGAGCACCTTGGGGAAGATTCTGTCGCCGGCTCCTCAGCCCTCGGAGCCGAGCACCGAACCTTCGCCTCGGAGCCAAGTCCCGACTTTGGAACTGGAACCGGTACCAGAGGTTTTAAAGTCTCTGATCCTTCAGTCAGTGGATTCTTCGGCTCCTTCGACCCGTTCTTCCAGGACCCTCTCGGATGTGGACCGTGTGGTGCAGAGAATCTTGGAGAACCCAGCTTTGGGCAAATTGCTTTTGGCTTCGTCTCATCTGGCATCGAAGCCCGACACCTCCCCTGTCACGGTTTCTACTCCTCCTCCGAGACCAATCGAGCCTTCAGAGCCGGAAGGTGAGGACCTGATAGTTTTGAAACCATTGGAGCCGAGGCCTATTCCCGTGCCTTCGGCCCCATCTGCCTTGACATCTTCGGTTCCGATCGAAGGGTCTCGGAGCCGACACTCTCTCACTGGGTCTGGGGGGGAGAGTTGAACCAAAGCTTCGTTTCCAACTCTTCCTCTCGGGGTCTCGGAGCAGTTGAGCTCGGCTCCATCCTCTGGTTCGGAGCCCGTGGTCTTGGCCCTGAGGAGACTGCAGTCTTCTTCGGAACTGGTGGACTCCTTGGACCGAGACACCGGTGCCTTCGATGCCATGAGGAAGGTCATGTCTGCTAAGACCTTTACCTCTTCAGGTCCTCCCTCTTCCTCCCCTAAAGGGCCCTGTTCTGTCTCTACATCACAGGTTCCTACAAAGCGTCGAGACCCAGAGCCTCAGGTAACCCCATCGGGCGACCCCTGCTCTATGGACACTTCACCAGACGCTTCCACTGATAAAGTCCCTAGGAGGAGACTGTGCAAGAGGAGGCACTTGGATTCCCCTCAGGAATCCTTGACATCAGACACCGACTTAGAGGAATCAAAAGGGTCCCCACGGTCCCCCTCAGAGGATGTCTCATTTGCAGACATCCTAGAAATACTTAAGCAGAGGGGTGACTGGCAGTCCCTTACCCCTACTAAGGATCAGTCGGTGCTCCTGAAGGCCTTTGGGTCTCAACCTTCCACCTCCTGGGTTACTCCACCTTTCGATGAATTAATGGACTTGATCCCTCGATAGGCATGGGAGTCTCCTGATTCCATGGAACCAGTCCCTCAGAGGCCCACCAAATTTATCACCTCCCCTCAGGATAAGTCCTTTCTTACAAAGGGAGTCCTCGTTGATGCCATGGTGGTTGTGGGGGCCACGAAGAAAGAGATGTAAGAGACCTCTTCTTCTGTCCATCCACCTAATAGAGATTCCAGGACGATGGACAGATATGGGAAACGCATCTTTAGTTCTGCGGCATTTGCAATGAGATCGCTTAACTATTTAACCCACTTTATCCGTCTTCAACGAGATCTCCTCAAAGAGCTTGGAGATACTCTACAGGGCAACACAGATGATGCTGTCTCCGAGAAAGTGACGGCACAGCTTAACACCCTTAATTCCATTGTAAACTTGTCCATGTGGCTCATTTCTTATGCAGCCAAGGGATCGAGCCGAGCAGCAGGTTCAGCGATAGCTATGCAGAGACAATCCTGGATGCGCTTATGCTCCTTTGCGGAAGCCTTCAAGTCTTCCTTTGTTAATACCCCATTTGATGGCTCTTCCTTGTTTGGGCCTAAAGTCAAGGAGACGCTCACTAGGTGTGAGCAGGAAGGAAAGACTCTATCTGCCGTAGGAGTCCGTTTTTCCACCCCCACTAGACCATACCCCAAAGGGTAGAAAGGTGGAAAAATGTTGTTCCGGAAGTTACAAGGAGCTTTCCAGAACACACGTGGTGAACCCCCCTCCAGGGGCAGAGGAGGGGGGTATAATGGTAGACGCCGCCCAGGCAGCAGAGGGGGTCCGCAGAACCAGGGTGACAGGGAACAGTTCCTTGGCAAGCCCTATCAACGCTCCTGACAGGAGGAGGCCCAACCGTCCTGCTCTGGAGGCAGTTGGGAGTCGCTTAGCCTTATACCAAGAAGCCTGGCTAGGAATTGCATCATATTCCTGGGTAAAAAGCATAATTACCAGAGGTTACATCATTCCCTTGTCAGAATCCCCTTCCATTGGTGCAAGAATCCCAGACGTTCCACCCAGTCTGCGGAATCTAGCAGCCATAGAAATTCAAAGGCTGCTGGAAAAAAAGTCATCCAACCAGTCCCGGCGGACCAGATAGGATCCGGAACTTACTCCAGGTTCTTTATAGTTCCAAAGAAAACAGGGGACTGGAGGCCCATCTTAGACCTCAGCAAACTAAATACCTTTGTCAAAAAGGAAAAGTTCCGGATGGTCACGTTTCAATCAATACTCCCGTTTCTCGAATGGACGATTGGATGTGCTCAGTAGATCTCAAGGATGCGTACTACTACATCAAAATGGCCAGGCCATCCAGAGATCACTTGCATTTTCGGCCAATTCCAAGCTCTGCACTTTGGTCTCACCACAGCCCCCAGAGTGTTCACCAAATGCATGGCAGTGGTCACGGCTCACCTGAGACGTCTAGGATTCTGGGTGTTTCCATATCTCGACGACTGGCTCCTCACCACCACCACCAGGCATCAACTGATTCACTCCAGGGATTACACTGTCAGTCTTTGCTCCCAGATGGGCATAACCTTAAATTTCAAAAAATCTGCTTTATCGCCGTTGCAGCATATTTCCTTTATAGGAGCAGATCTAGACACCACCACCGCCCTGGTCAGATTGCCTCAAGAACAAGTAATCTCTTTATGAAATCAAGTATCCCTTTTGTTGATGGAAAAGAAAGTCCCTGTATTCCAAGTTCTGAAGCTGTTAGGCACCATGGCAGCGACTCTCATAGTGGTTCCTCTGGGCCGTATGCACATAAGGATACTCCAATGGTTACTCTTCACACAGTGGTCTTATCAACAACTTCCAATGTCACACAAGATCCTGCTGACAAATACTTGCAAAAAGGACCTCCTTTGGTGGTTGAACAGCCACCAAGTTACTGTAGGTCATCTGTTTGTACTCCCCCCTCCCACAGCCACAGTGACCATGTATGCTTCCCTGATAGGGTGGGGGGGGGCTGTGTCAGGGAAGAACTGTCCAAGATACTTGGTCAGAGATGGAATCCAGTTTGCACATCAGTGTCTTGGAGTTGAGAGCGGTGTTCCTAGCGTTGCAACACTTTCACGACACTCTACCTCAAGAGACGATTGCAATACAGACAGACAACATGTTGGTAGTCTGGTACATCAACAAGCAAGGGGGAACCAGATCTTACCCCTTATGCCGAGAGGCCCTGAGAATTTGGCAGTGGGCTGTATCCACCGGGCACTTCCTGATAGCAACGCACATCCCGGGGTCATCCAACGTGATAGGGGACAAATTGAGCAGAGCCATTCTGTTGCCTCACGAGTGGTCCCTCAAAGAACGAGTGGCGGAAAGGATATTCCTCAAATGGGGTCAGCCTTGCTGGGACCTTTTGCATCCCCGATGAATGCCAAATGTAGAAGCTACTTTGCTCTGTACCCTCCACCGGGGGACATCCCAAGGGACGCACTCATACACAATTGGCCCTCGGGTCTCCTATATGCCTTTCCTCCTTCCCCACTGATCCCCAACTTTTTACAGATAGCCAAAAGCCTGGGAAGGACTGTTATTCTGATAGCCCCGTTTTGGCCTCGGCAGATATGGTTCCCCTTCCTTCAACAATACCAAGTGGATGAACCTTGGGTTCTGGACCCAGTGCCAGACCTTCTGACTCATTCGTCGGAAGTTCTTTACCCCTCTCTTGTATCCCTCAAACTGACAGCTTGACTGCTCCACATCCCAACCTAGCCAGGTCTCATGATTTGTCTCCCGCAGTTCAGCATATTCTGGTTTCCTCTCATAAAGTCTCCACCAGGAAACTATATAACAGCAAATGGAAACAATTTGGTCACTGGGTTTCTCAACATGGTATTGATCCCCTTATCGCCCCTATTCATAGCATTCTGGAATTTTTTACTTCACTTTTCCACAGCGGTGCGGCAGCCGTTACTATAAGGGTTCAATTGGCTGCCATATCTAACTTCCATGTGGGATGCGGATATTGTAACGTTGTGTCCCACAGGTTATGTAAAGCCTTTTTGAAAGGGACTCATCACCTTCGACCCCCTATCAGACATCCGATTACTTCCTGGAATCTAAATTTGGTGCTGTCTCAACTCATGCTTCCCCCTTTTGAGCCCGCATCTTCTTGTCATTTGAAGTTCCTTTCTTGGAAGACAATTTTCTTAGTGGCCATTACTTCGGCGCGTAGAGTTTCTGAACTTCAAGCACTCTCTATTAGGCCCCCATATTTGGTCTTCCACCCCGACAGGGTGTCTCTAAGAACAAATCCATCTTTCTTCCGGAAGGTCTGTTCCGAAGCGAACTTGAACCAGTCCATTGAACTTCCCACTTTTTTCAGGCATCATGCCAGTAAATTGGAGTACATGTTGCATAAGCTTGATGTTCACAAACAATTGAGATTTTATTTGGACAGAACTAAAGAATTCAGAAAATCAGACCAACTATTTGTTTCCCATGCAGACAATAAGAAGTGCCTTTCGGTATCCAAAGTTATGTTGTCCAAATGGCTTTCTGATTGCATAAAGTTTGCATGTTCTTCATCCCATCAACCTTTAGAATGTGAAGTGAAAGCTCATTCTACCAGGGTTGTTTCTACATCCTTAGCTCACGCAGCTTGTTTACCTTTGGACACCATTTGTGCAGCTGCTACTTGGTCCAAACCTCATATGTTTATTGCTCATTATAAAGTGGACAGGGCCTCCAGGGACAGGGCTTCCTTTGGTTCCACCGTTCTCAGGAATATACTCTCGTGAGCCGCCCAGGATTAGGGTGCTTGGGACGCTACCCACATGTAAGAACAAATGGCGAGATTGAACTTCACATAAAGAAGTTATGTTATTACCATAACGTTCCATGTGAGTTGGTCTGGTTGATCTTACTAGTATCCTCTTGTCAGCCATGTTATCTTTTAACTAATTGTAAATAGTTACTTTGTTATATTAGGTTGCTTAGTTGTGTTTCTTGCTGGGTTCAGCAAACTAGATCTGGGGTTTGGCAGCAGAGCATCATGGGATAGGGACTGTGTCTCGAGCTTCTCAGAGATCTAGAGTTTGGAAAGTGGCCGACTCAGAGCTGATGGATCGGCTCCGAACCCACGTATAAGAACAAAGGCGAGATGAACAACTCACATGGAACGTTATGGTAAGAACATAACTTCTTTTTAGAAAGCAGTGAATGTGTAAGTAGTTAAAAACAGTAGGATCCTCTGAGGGAATCTGTTATGATTCGTAGATTCATAGACAGTTAATAGGCTGACAACCCAAGGTATCGTTTTAAGCCTAGCCAAGTTTCCTGAAAGAATAATGATGCCCTGCATCCAGATAGGACATTGAGTGCCATGCAGGTTAACCAATATCTATACTTGCAGGATTGTTTGGCATAAATATTGATAGAGTGCCTTTCTGAAAGGTGGCTTGAGTGGCTTATTTTTATGTGATAGAGTATGGTTGGTGCTAGTCTAAAAGTATAGTATATCTGAATTTGAAGTTAGGATCTATGTGAGATGTACTAATTAATTCATCTTTTGACAGCAAGAAGCAGGTAAAACATTTCATCTATTAGTCCAATATTAAAAACATAGTACGACTTTGACCATGCCTCCTGAAATACCTCTAAACTGTCCTGATTTTGCTTCATACCTGTGCCCTATCTCTTGTAAAATTTTTGATTTTCTGGTTGATTTCTGAAGATTACACTCTAATGCAGACATTACAGTTTCACACTTCTTATTTGAAAAATGCATGTTGGTGCAAAACAGATTGTTCTGTTAATTTTTAAGGGAATTATGGCATTATTTAAACATAGTCACTAATTTTGGGCCTTTGCCCCATCCCCCTTGTTATTTTTTGGCTCTGTCCAGTATTATTGAGCAAAAAAGTTGAGAGTTATGCCTTCAGTGTATAAAGAAAGGGTTCAAATAAGTCAATTTAAATATAATTAGACACATCTAAAAGGACCAGTGAGAGGAGTAAAAAAATATCAAGCAGAAACATGTAGAACGCCAGAAAAACTAATCACAACATACATCTAGTCGCATTTCCCCCTGCTGTTCATACATCAACTTTTTACAATAACTGAAGGAGCACACTACACCTGCTACTCCTTTATTCTGCAGTGCACATCCTTCCGGTAGGTCAGCTCATTCTTTTGACATAATAATGTTGCAGAGTGTTGTAAGAAAAAATATATCCGGCTTTTTTCTTTAGCAGTGATTCAGCAGGATTCAAATACAAGTCAAAATTAAAACAGTGATGCATCAAAAAAAGGTTTACAGCTTGAGTGCATTGCTACAGGACTGGTGGTAGCAGCATTTTTAATGTCTTGATTGCTTTCCACTATCCATACTTGGACTTGTCTAACTGTATGTTCAGTAATAGTACAGGTCACAAGAACAGCATAAACCAGATACTACACCTTATGTTTAACAACCATACAGTTGTTTTGACTGGAAAAGGAAATCATTAGTAAAATGTTTAATAAACATATCTATGCTTTCACAAGTAGCTTGACCTTTACACTGTACTGCCACGAAACCATCACTGTTTTGGAATAATATCCCAAATGGACAATTCTGACCATCAGTCTTGGGGGAAGAAACTTCTGGAATATGGCTCACTGTAGTGCCCAGGATGTCATCTGCTGTAATAACGTACAAGTATTACATGATAATGTTAGTCAACAGATAGGACATGCCAAGTAGCAAAATTAATGTTCTTCCCATCATTTTGACAAAACCTGTTTCTATAGGTTCTCCCTTTTTTTTTGTACACACCATTTTGTCCGAGTAAAGGTATACCTCACTACATTTCAAGGTGAATTTTATTTAGTGATGCCAGGCAGCAAATTTCAAGGTGTATGATCTTGCAGACTGATTCTTAGATAAGTAATGTTAGTGTTTATATTTCTCCATGCTGCCTTTATGAAAATTGTTTAGGAGGTGTTTTAGAATTAAGTATTTTATATCTATGTCGCAGTATGCGCACAAGGTAAGTATTGCTTGGGAATGATTCTTATCAATAAAATGCTTTCAAGATTGTAACAACATGGAATATAGACATCTAGAGGATGTCACAGTAAACACATTTACTACCCACATAAATAGGAGATACACTCACTAAAAATTAGCCACACCTAGAATTTTAGTTAAAAATGGTTATTAGCTTTTAACACCTTCACCATCTGTGAGGTAAGTGCCTTCAAACCCCCCCCCCCATTTTCTCACCTGCAACTTGAATCCATTTACCTGCTTTATCTCTAATTCCTGCCATTAACTACGGTGGTGGTGCTGCGGTAGCGTTGTCGCCTCACAGTAAGACGTCCTGTTCGATTATCAGCTAAAGCGTCTTCTGTGTGGAGACATGCGTGAATGGGCATACCTTCGTTGAAGGTTGTGCGTCAGGGCTGCTAACTCGGCACGTAAAAATCTACTGCCAGTCATTAGCGGACCAGAGTTCCGCTGTGGCAACCCCTAACTGGGAAAAGCCGAAAGAGACAACAACATCTCTAATTCCTGCCATTGTAATATACATAAACAGGACTGTTTCCTTGTTCCGGTTGTCTGCAAAAGAAGTCCTCCTGATTTTAAGCAATCTTTTCAGCTTACTGTAAGGAACTTATGCCTTCTTGCTTTTAAGATTAATATACTTACTTGTTTCCCTTAGATAGCAAACTATTTCTGTAAAACAGGGTGCTGTCCTTTGTGAGAGATCCCTGCCATGCTTGACCTCACTTGCTCCTCTAACCTACCCCCATTTCCGACCCACCCCCCACTCACAGTACATTTAAACTGAATTATCTCCACCCTCCACTTTCCACAACCAATAATATATCTCCCACATTATCACAATGCAAACAAACTCCATCCTTAAGCTATCCTAATCGGACATCCTTGCAACTACTCCCACTCTCATCTAGTCACATTTTCCCCCTGCTGTTCATACATCAACTTTTTACAATAACTGAAGGAGCACACTACACCTGCTACTCCTTTATTCTGCAATGCACATCCTTCCGGTAGGTCATTTCATTCTTTTGACAGCACTTGCACACCTAGCATCCGGTAATGTGCCACTTCCATTCTACTATGAAACACCAGACAGTCCATACAACTCACTACACACCCATGATATAATCCCAAACTTTTATCAAGCTACATTTGCAGATTTGTTCAAATACATACACTACTCACAACCCCATATTAAAATAACTTGCCATCAAATAAAAATATAAATTTAAATTGCTCTATTTAAACAATCAATTTTTAGAGTACTACTCAACCTGATTCCTAAAATCCACCAAACCCTAGCCAAACAAAAGAACCACAGAGCATTTCCATATATCCAGAGCTTCTAATATCTCACATGTCCTTCCTGTATTAGGAAGCATCAATAGTAAACTACCTGATCTTCATGTTTTCATTGCATTATATTCCCATGATATTTTTGTGATTACAGAAACCTGGCTTAAAACAGAAATAACAAGTAAGGAAATCATAATCCCCCCCCCCCCCAATATTTTATCATTAGACAGGACCTACAATACAGAAAACCAGGTGAAAGTAGGTATTGTATATAAAATATTCTTGAAGTCACTCACCTTCCCCAGGTACCCCCAAGCTTTAATAATGCAGAAATACTATTAACTCTCCTAAAAATCACTAAGCATAAAATCATATGTTTTATAAATACCACCTGACTACCTAGAAACAATATCCAGTCAGCAGAAAATGTCTTCTGCCTGTCCTCTCACAACTTTTCCCATCCAAATATAATACTGGGAGACCACAGCATGGGAGACCACAGCATTGACTGGCAGGGTATCATCTCCAACACTCCCACTAACTCATTTAATCTGTAAACCTTAACTCAGCTCATCAACTCATCCATAAGACTTAATAAAAATAGCCACAGGCAATACACACTAAACTGAAAACTTATACCAGGCCCAGCTGTGTAGGTATCTCCGCATGCCTCCCTTATACCATCAGTGAGCATCTCCCCACATTCATAGTCAGGGAATAAAACAAGCCAAAAAAGTCGTACAGCCAAGTATGGAACCTGTCCACTTTCAATAAAAACACCTTCATTTCAGGCCTAGTCCAGTGTAACAGGACTGTGTTAAACTCTGTGCCTCTAAAATCTCACATTTCAATACAACTCCTCTCAGTATACTAAATGACCTAGCTACTATGAGGACTAAAAGAATCAATTCAAATCCAGTGCTATGGCTAACAAAGCAAACTAAAAAACTGGAAGCATGGAAGCACTGGTGGAGAAGTAAATCTCTTCAGATACCTTTATAGTTGTGTTAAACGTCGCATTCAATCAGACAAACTGTCTTACAGTGGCAACCTTCAAAAAAATGTTGAAACACTCCAAAATTATTATGGACCTCAGTAAATAATCTCCTTCACTCAAGGCAGAGTTCTGAGCCCCTTCCAACCTCTAACAACAACACAAGCAGTATCTCCACACAATTCAATATTCAGTTAATTCAGTCAGTGCATATCTTACTAAAGTCCAACCACTCCACCCACCCTCGCTATCCCTGCCAAAAAAACAGTCAGTTTCTTTCAGTTTTACAACCTGTCTCAGCTTTAACAATCAAAAACAGTCCTACATTATCTAAAGTCCTTAGCGATTGATAATTTTCCAGCAGAATATTTTTAAATTGCAGCTTATAATCTGGCCTATCCATTGTCTATCCTGATAAACAGATCCATCAAAGAAACCTATGTACCAACTCTCTGGAAAAAAATCTTTCTCATAACTTTCAAGTATTGGAGAGAAGAGTCTAAGAACCAATCCATCTACCTAACAAATAAAAATAAATAAAAATTTACTGATATGTTAATTATATGTATCCACAACCATACATACATAAATATCACTCCACAATAAGTACAAATACGACACTGTCATTGTCCATGTTGGTGTGAATGACCTGAGACGTACCTCCCTGGACTACATGAAAAGAGACATGGAGGAGCTCTCCGATCTTGTATCCCAGGCAGGTATGACCCTAACCCTGAGTAGCATCCTGCCATCACCCAGAATGATATCACAGTACAAGGACAAAATGATTGACTTCAACAATTGGCTAAGCTTCAGGTGTCATTAGGGGATCCAGTATTTGTCTGCCTGGGTTTTCATGATTGACAGTCCACGATGCTTTGCCAGAGATGGCCTGCACCTGTCGCCGTTAGGATTCCGGATACTGGCTAAGACTCTTGCAACCCCTATAGTGCCTTTTTTAGGCAAGGTTCAAATGACAAATTCACCACCGTAACAGGTACAAGCAAGCAAAATCTGAGGGTAATGCTACTCAATGCTAGAAGTCTAAACCTCAAAATGCACTCACTCGAGGCACTCCTTAAAATGGAGAACATTGACATCTGTGCAGTGACAGAGACCTGGTTCAAAGCTCCAGAGAGCACCCCTGCATTACCAGGCTTCAATTCATACCACACCTTTCGGCCACCTAACACAGAAAGAAGCACTAAAGGCGGAGGCGTGTCCATATTCATTAAGGATATCCACACCTCCAGGCTAGTTGCACAGTATAATGCATCCGAGATTATCCAAGTGCAACTAACTCTGGGCAAGACCGCAATCCAAATTGTAGCTTGCTACAGACCCCCACCATGCCCCAGGATTCACACTCCTCATTTCTTGATACACTGGAAAGTATTAGGGTACAACCCAACACCCTAATAATGGGCGATTTCAACTACCCCACCATTAACTGGGAAAACTACTCATGTGCCAACTCTTTTGCTCAACGTTTTCTAGAATTCATAAATTCCAACGCCTTGGATCAGCTTATTCACACCCCCACCAGGGGCAGCAATATCCTAGACCTGGTCATTACCAACATGGGAAACCGGTGTTCCACACCAGAGGTCAATTCCTCGTTGGTCAGATCCGACCACAGGCTAATCAGCCTAGACATCCACATCCCACCCCCAGCCCCAATTAGGGAAACCATCGTAAAAAACTTCTCAAAAGACAACTTCACACTTCTTAAGACAGAAGTGGCAAACTTCATGACACCCATGCAGACGGAACATAGAGGTATGACTGCCGAATCCTACACAAATGCACTTTATAAGCACTTACACGAGTGTATGGATCATGCTATCCCTAAAAGAACCAAGATGTTATCCTCTAAAAAAAGGAAGCCAATCTGGTGGACCTCTGCCATAAACAAACTCTACAACAGAAGAAAGAAACTGTTGCAAAAAAGAGTAAAATCCCATGACTGGAGGAACTCCCTGGTCAACCTCAGTAAGAAGCTGAGATCCCTCATAAAATCCTCCAAAGCTAGTTACGAAAACAAAATTGCCACTGACTCTAAAGACAACCACAAAGCATTCTATAGCTATGTCAAGAATCTAAATGGGAACACTCAGATCTGCTCTGAGTTACAGCATAATGGCACTAAATATACAGAATCAACTGATATTGCCAACATCCTAGCAGATAGGTTCAGTGCTAACTTTATCCCCCTCTCACCCCCTAGAGGGCCCATCTCTATACCTGAAGAATGCAAAGTTCCTATAATCACGGCTGCACAGGTAAAAACACACTCTCCAAAGCCAAGAACACAGCATCCATGGGACCTGACAATATCCCAGGCTGCATTCTACACGAACTACAGAATGAACTGGCACCCTACCTAAGTACCATGTTCAATCATAGCCTCACATCAGGCTTTGTACCCACTGAATGGCGCACCTCGACAGTTATCCCACTCCACAAAGGGGGAGCCACGACGGACCCCGGGAACTACCGCCCATTAGCCTGACGAGCCTGGTCTGCAAGGCCATGGAACGTATCATCATGGAACTCATAAACAAAGACATTGGTAATCTCCAAACTCTGGACCCTACCCAGTTTGGATTTGTAAAAGGCAGATCATGTCTCCTAAACCTGATTGACTTCTTTGAAGCAGTCACCAAAGCCATAGATCAGGGTAAAATGGTTCACACAGCTTATCTAAATCTCGCCAAGGCTTTCAACACCATCCCCCACTCTGGAATTATAGATAAGCTCACTAAACTAGGTATAAATCCCTATGTCACAAAATGGGTTGCCAGCTGGCTCACGGACAGAACCCATACTGTGAAAGTAGCGGATTCCAAATCCGACATCAGACCAGTGACAAGTGGAGTACCACAGGGTTCAGACCTGGGTCCTCTCCTGTTTGGTATCTACTTCTCTGAAGTGCAGGCCAACACATAAGGTCTTTGGCTAACAAAGTTTGCAGATGACTGCAAACTAGGAGCCATAATCGAAACTCCTAACAATGTGGACAAGCTACAAAAGGGCCTCAATGAGACAGATACCTGGTGTCAAAGCCATTGCCTGAAGCTCAATGCCAAAAAGTGTATTGTCATCCCCTTTGGTAAAAACTCTGTACCCATGTAGTCTACTTAATGTCGAAAATGTGATGAGACCTTGGGACACAGGTGGACAGTAGTCTCTCCTTTGATAATCACATCGCCACAGTGGTCAGGAAATCCTTCTACGTGGCTCATCTCATCACAAAAGGATTCTCATCCAGAAAAAAAGAGGTCATTGTTCCCCTCTACTCATCACTCATTAGACCCATTATAGAGTACAATGCCCCTTTTGGTATGTACCTCACAAGACATCTACAACAACTGGAAAGACCACAGAAATACCTCACAAAGAGGATTACTGGCCTCAAACATATGCCCTATGCAGACCGTCTCAAAAAACTACAGCTTTACTCCATCGCATATCACCTACTCAGGGGCGATCTCTGCCTAACATACAAAGCTATGTCAAACCCAGAGCTGTTGGACATGCTCCACTTAAAGAAATCCCAATCCCTCCGAGCTACATGCTCTAGGGACCTTAACCTTGTCACCACAATAAACAGAACATGCTAGAGGGATAGATTCCTGTCCCAGAGACTTCCCATACTCTGGAACAGACTACCTATCTATGTCAAACAGAGCTCCTCATTAGCACTCTTCAAGAAAAATCTTGATGATTGGATGGGAAATGGGAAATTCACCCCGGGGATCACTTCTGTGGCTCTGCTCGACAGGGGCACAGGAAAATAATTGTCTTGGGTGGCGAAAGCCAGGGTACATTTTTTGGCTAGGCTTGTATGGGCCGTAGGGCCGATAGCCTAGTACCTACCTATGAACATACATAACATTGAAAAACAAGGTAAAAAGGGATATGGATACTTAAAACATAGGAGTGGATAGAAGAAGATGCCAAAAAGTCAGGACTACAAAATAAGTACTCTTTTGTGTTTATAGATCAGGAAAATGGAGAGTTAGTGTACCCACATATTAGATGTGGCTAGGAAAATGTGATGTACTCCATTCTTTTCCCTTTCGTAATACACTTGATAATACAGGAACTTCAACAGCTACAGTTTAGTAGGACAGTAGATCCAGACTGAATTTATTGTATAATTCTTAGAGAACTGTGGGGAACAGATAATCTTTTCAGCAAGTCATTTTTGGAGCAAGTTCCATAATGCAGAGCAGTAAAGCCCTGATTCGAGCTCAGGAGTTGGAGGAGCTATCAAGGGAGGGTGGGAGTGAGCGGCCATCTTTGGCTTATACATCCTGGTGCTAGAGGTGGTACAGCTGGCTGCAGTGCTGGCAGTTGTTGGAGATCAAGTTATATGACATTCAGCTTGATGGACCAGGTATGTGTACATGGCCATGCCAAACTGCAGTGGCGCAGTGTTAGTCTTCATCATTGCTTGCTCTTGCATATGTGATGATGCATATCTGCCACCAGGGGAGGGGTTAAGAGCCTAACTGAAAAAATCATCATCATCCATGACTGCTTGAGTGCTCCTCTGGTGTGTTCTGACTTCTGCCACTGAAGTGGCTGTCAAAAATAAGAGAATGAATGGGCTTTATAGGAGGAAGCTTATGACTGGCAGATGTGATGGTGTGAAGCAGAAGAAAAGAGTTCATTGCAGGATGGTAAGGTTCCTGAAAATGGGAAAGAAACAGGTATGATTTTCTTTACAAGACAGGAAGCAAAACAGGGCTGTAAAATGTTTTGGGAATATCTGTAAATGCAGTATGCCACTCAAACTATGGCAGCAATGTTTTGCATCATTACACTTACACCTGGCATATCTGATAGATGTCCTTCTATTCCAATGTTGCAGTATTCTATGTATGGGTTTACTCATCTTGTCTTGTGTATGTCTGGCCAGTATACAAAATTTTTCAGTCCCTCTGAGGTGCGTGGGATGTCTGACATGGCTGAAGATAACGTGGGCCATAAAAGTGACGTCTGCACACAACAGCCCTCAGAACTTCTCAGCCACCAGTCATACGCCAGGTGTTCCTGCTATTGCTGACATCAGATTCAAAGAAAATAAGATAAATACCTCATCGGGGACCCTTTCAAGTCCTTCCTTTTTACTTGTATTGCCTGTTTGTCATTCAGAAAATTCCCCACAAGAACACCCATGATCAGTGCCTTTTCTGCTTGCAACGGTCACACGACTACAAGGCCTGCTCCATTTGTCAGACATTTGTATCCAAGACCCTATGTAGCCGCCTGCATGCTTTAAAACTCTACTTGGAAAATCAATGCCTTAAGCAGATTACATTCGGGATGGAGGGCTACTCCAACGTTCCTTCGGAACCACCAAAAAAGAAGGGCAAGACCTTATGGCCTATCTCTTCCGCTGGGCCTCTACCGTCCGATCCTCAGCTTGTGCCCGAAGTCGGCCTGGTAGAAGGATCCGGATCTGCTGCAATAGATATAGTGGCTACCTCCATGGATGCCACACAATCTCATAGTGAGAGCATGTCCGCTGAGACTTTACCGACTTCTGTCTCTGATGCCGGGTGAACCAGCGTTTTGAGAAGGCCTGTTGGATCCCTCCGGTCCTTTGCAGTCTCCAGACTCTAGGCCCCTTCAGACACCTGCTAGGCCCCTTAAAAAGAAAGACAAACAAAAGCGCATATCTCCCTCTTCTGAAAGCATGCCTGATTGGCATGCTTTCAGCCAAAGCCTGTTTAATGCTTTCATGGTCTTGTGTCCTACCTCTACTGTGAGTGCTAACTTAGCTCCACCACTCTTGAGCCCTAAGCTTCAGACCTCAGACCCTACCATGAGGGAAGAGGAAGACTTTTCTGATTCCTCCTCTGAGGAATCTTTTATCTTACACCTTTCTTTCCCCTTGAGGTGTGGCTTCCCTGAGGAAGAATCAGTCGATCCTGACTCCCCAGCTAAGGACTTGACCTTTGGAAAACTATTTCCAAGATGAAGGACCATTTCAAGTGGGAATCCTCTGGAATGACCGAGGTCCAAAAAAGATACTATGACCTCATTCAGATGGATTCCCCAAGCCCATCTGCTGTCCCACCTATCCTTTTTGCATTTCTGCATGCCTTTTCTTCAGCATCACTTAATCCAGATTCCCAACCACCTGCTCCACGCAGACCTGACAGAATTTATAAGGTGCCTGACGCTGCTGAGCATCTGCTTAAGTGCCCACCTGCTGACCCAGCCACATTCTCTCTCTCTCTATGGACAAGGCCTCTAAGCTTTTACCCACTACCACCATTCTGACAAAGACAGGAAAACAATGGAATGTCTGTGTAAGAAGATTTTGCTACCTTGTCCTTCAGGGTGACAAACTGCCAGACACACATGGCCAAGTATGCACTCTCTCTCTCCCCTAGAATCAGCCACCAAAGAACTGGCTGATATCCCTGACTGATCTGCCAAAGCCTCACTGTCCTCTCTCCTGGCTCTCACTTCTCAGGTTACCAGGCACTCTATAAAGTGTAGTTATGATGCTGCTGAAGCTTCATCCAGGTCAACAGCATCAGCATCTGCCTTACATAGATACTCTTGGCTTCGCCTTCAGTCCCTGCCTGATGACTTTAGGGCAAAGCGTATTGATGCACCCCTGGACAATACAGCATTGTCTGGCACTAAAGTAGCAGACCTTTTCAGGTCACTGCAGCAAAAAGCTAAAGAAATGCAGGACCTTAAACACTTGCTGGTCTCCCCATACCAAAGTTTCAGAGAAACTATCTGGCTAAAATCCAGTTTATAAGGAAACACTCTCATCCTGCTGCTCCTTCAAGGCCTAGGAATCCTACAAGGAACCAACCTCCTCCAGCTAGAGCATCTTCCCCAGAGACCACCCTTTCAAGACAGGGCAGGTAGCATCCGACTACCTGCCATCCTTGCCTCCTCCTCCTTCCTTACCTCTCTCACTGCCTCCCTGTCTGGACCCACATCACTTTAGACAATTGGGTCCTGTCAAGTCCTCAAGAATGGTTATTTCCTGTCTTGGCTCTCCCCTCCAAAATGAAAGGGCACCCCACAGCCACCTACATAACAGTTGGACCTCATGCAACCGGTGTTGCAAACATTGCTGACTCAGGTAACCATTGAATCAGTCCCCACAGTTGCAAAAGGAAGATGCTTCTACTCCAGGATCTTCCTGGTGCCCATGAAATACAGACTCTGGAGACCTATACTAGACCTCTCCCATCTCAACCTGTTCCCAAAGGTCTCTACCAGCCCTCTTTCCTCTCCTGCTTCCACAAGAGTTCTTGGCCACATTAGATATAAAGGATGCTTATCTTCACAAACCCATAAAACCAACTTTCAAGAAATACCTGAGGTTCTTGGTGGGCTCTTCTCACTTTCAATTCTGTGCCTTGCCATTTGGGCTTTCCACTGTACCCAGAGTTTTCACAAAATGGTTGGCCCTAGTGATTCCTTATTACAGGACAAAGAGAATACAGATATTCCCTTACCTAGACAACCTGTTGATCCAGGCAGGCAGCAAGAAGACCCTCGAGCTCCACATCCACATTGTAGTGTCTCTTCCACAGTCCCTGGGATTTCAATTAAACCTCCAAAAATCACATCTCCAGCCAACACACGGCATTGTTATCCTCTGGTGTAGAATATGTTCAGACCTCATGGAAGCATATCTTCCACCCCAAAAGGTGGAAACATTGACATAACATTTACTTCTAGTCCTCTAATCTACAGATTTGACAGCAAGGCAGTTCCGCAGACTCTTGGGGTACATGGCAGGCACCATCCCCATGCCAACTTTAGCAAGACTGCATATGAGAAAGTTACAGTGGTATCTTCGGTCAGTCTGGACACAGCACTCTCATCCTCTGAAGTACAGGGTCCCCCTTCTCCCTTGCATAAAAAAGAAAATACAGTGGTAGTTGGCACAAGTGAACCACAATCCAGGTCTTTCCCTCCAACCACCTCTACCCACACAGGTCATGCACACAGATGCCTCAGACTTGTGCTGGGGAGCAACTCTGGGCCATCAAAGGGTGCAGGGCTTGTGACCAAAGCCTCACAGTCTAGAGCACATCAATGTTGATCAGAGATGAGGGCAATTCTTCTGGCTGTTCGGGCCTTTCTACCTTTCCTCCAGCAAGGTCCATTGAAGATTTACACACACAACACCACTGTGCTGTGATATCTCAACAAACAAGGAGGGACCAAGTCATAGCTACTCTGCAGACTAGCCCTTCTGGTATGGGAACTAGCCACCTCACAGGGAATTATCCTGCAGGCGGTCTACATTCCCACTCTCCACAACTCCTAGGCAGACTATCTGAGCATAACCATCACAAACAACCACAAATGGATGCTTCACAGAGATGTTTTCCTGGATCTGGAACACAGGTTGGGTACACCTGTTTGCCTCCTCCATCAACAGGCAGCTTCCTGGCTTTTGCACCATGATACCAGACCCCCAGGCACTGGCAACAGATGCCTTCATAATCTCCTAGAAGAGGAAATATCTATATGCATTCCCCCCTTCCCGCTCATTCAGAAGGACCTGCTGAAAATCCAGCAGGACACACCAAAAATCGTGTTGGTGACTCCCTACTGGCCCAGACAGCACTGGATGTTCTTCGTGTTTCACTGTTCCAGTCATTACATTTGGGTTATCTGCTTGCAGGTAGCCCTCAGTCGGCCTGATTAACAAAGTCTTGAGTCCTGCGTCGGTTGCTGTCACTTCTTCCATGATGTCAGGTCATCAGGGGTATAAAACATGCAGCTGACGCCATTACATCAGTCTTTCTTGCCGTGTGATGCCTGAAGCAGAAGCAGTTTGCAAGTGCCAGTCGGCCGACTCCTGAAATTTTCGTTTTCGAGTTTCAGAACTGAAGTCTTCATCTAAAGCCAAGTACCCCGTTGGGGAAACTTTTTCTTGCTCCTTACCGATGTCAGTAAAAGTTAATAATTTCATTACTTGTGGAAAGCAAATACCTCAAAAAGATTTTCATTCGTACTGTATTCCTTGCATAGGCCCTGACCAATGACGTACCTTGCTGTCAGTTTTGTGCTTTATTTAATCAGTGCACTATCCGTCGTTGGTATATTTTTGCCTCTAAATATTTCAGTTCTCTGTTTAATTATCCCAAAATGTCATTGGTTACCCATCCGACTACCGGGATTCCAAAAAAACGCAAAGATAAAGACAGAGACAGGCTGCTGAGGTCCAAAACTGCTGACGACGCTTCCCCTAAGCCAGTTGCCAGTTTGCCGGTACTCAGTGAGGCACATTCACAGCCCCTGATACATTTCACAGCCCCTGATACCCGCTACATCTGATTCGCAGGCCTCTACTGAGACCCATTCAGAGTCCGGTATGCCACGAGATGCTTCAACTATGGAACTCGCGGATGTCTCTATCTTGGATGGGTCTGGAGCTGCTGTGCAGGCACCGGCTTCTGAGGATGTATTCAGGCCTACGGGCTTGCATATTAAACCGACGCGTCCTTCTTCACTTAGGCCTAAATCTCGAACCATGCCTAAAAAAACGACGCCCAGGCCACATGCTCAGGCCTCTATGCCTAAAAAACAAATGATAAGAATGGCTGAAGATTTAATAACTCTAATCAGGGGTAGCCAACCCCCCTTTCTAAGAGGCCTAGGACTGAAGTTGTTTATGAATCTTCTGATCAGGATTCTGTTTTTTCTGATTCTTCTGATTATCTGGATTTGCCCTTATCTACCTATGAGGATTCTGATGCAGAAGACTCCATTTCCTCTGCTTCACCTCCAGAGGATTTTTCTTTTGGGGAAACCTTGCATACTCTAAGGGAACATTTCCACTGGGAAAGCCATGATTTTTCTGAATCAAAAAAGAGGCTTAGGGATTTCTTACTCCTACCTCAGCATAGGCCTTTAGCTATTCTTCCTGTACTAGATTTTGTTGATGCTTTTTCAGAATCTAGTTTGGCCCCTGATTCCTTGCCTGCTGCTCCCAGAAAACCTGACAGAGATACTACAGGGTCCCTGAGTCACACAAGTTCCTTTTTAAAAATCCTATTGCGGATCCAGAGACTATTTCACAGGAGCCCAAGGGCATTAAGACTTCTACTGCTAAAAATCCTACCCCTTCTGATAGAGACTCCAGGACGCTGGATAGATGGGGAAAGAATATTTACACTTCTGCAACCTTGGCCATTAGGGCTTTAAACTGCCAGTTTCATATGTTAAAGTATCATCAACATGTTATTGGATTGCTTAAACAGAAAATGATGTTGATTCCTGACTGTGTGGAAAATAAAGAATTACAAGATTTAATGCACTCTGTTGAACAAGTTGGAAAACATACTTTGCATTGCGGTTTTGATTAATTAGAGGCCTCTTGTAGGGCTGCTGTTACTGGGTATGTACTCAGAAGGCATGCTTGGCTTAAGGAGCAATCTTTGCCTGATCATGTAAAAGCTAAATTGTTGGATGTTCCCTTAAATCAGGACCGCCTGTTTGGCAACATGGCTGAGGAAGTTTTTAAAAAGATGGAAGATAAAGCTAAATCTATGCAAACTGTTAAAGATTTCTTACAAGTTCAGCCTCCTAGATTTAGTAGGCACTGGCCCTTTAAGAATTGGTCCTTTCCAGCCCCTTCCAGGTCTTCTCAAGCCAAGCCCAGACACAGCAAAAGCCCCAGGTTTCAGTCCCAGGGGACGCACAGGACTAAGTAGTGGGGGGGCCTCCACTACCAAATCTGGGAATAATAAGACTCCTCCTATGGTAAACTGTCTCAAAGACTAATTAAAATTTCCAAGCACTTATCAACTGACTGCCCCTTTGGGGGATAAGATTACTCTTCATGCAAAGAACTGGGAACTCATTACCCAGGACAAATGGGTTTTAAATAGTGTCCCAGGGATACAGATTTCACTTCCACATGTTGCCAACACCAAGTGGGTGACTGGACCTACCCCCAAATCAGTGGGCAGGGGCCCAAAAACAAGTACTTTCTCTTTTAAACGTGGGGGCTATTCACCTGGTACCAGAAGAGGAAAAGGGACAATTCTACTCAAGACTTTTCCTGGTACCCAGAAAAGACAGTTCATGGTGACCTTTCCTGGACCTGTCTACTCTAAACACCTTTTTGGAAGTTCCAAAATTCAAGATGCTGACTCTTCACCAGTTACTTCCTATGCTAGCCAAAGATGCCTGGTTGGCAACACTAGATTTAAAAGAAGCATACCTGTATATCCCAATCAGGGAATCATACAGAAGATACCTACGCTTCAAAGCAGGCTGCATGCACTATCAGTTCTCTGCACTGCCCTTTGGCTTATCTACTGCGGCCTGGGTATTCACAAAGTGCCTACCTCCAGTTATTGCATTTTGCAGGCAAAGAAATATTCAAATATACTCATACCTGGACGATTGTCTAATTCAGGCAGAAAGCCAGGACATACTTTTGAATCATCTGGCCTTTGTACAAAGGGTTCTAACGTGTCTGGGGTACACCATAAACAAAAAGAAATCACACCTGGTACGCTGTCAACAAATTATATTCCTGGGAGCAAGCTTGAATACAACTTCACAGATGGCCTACCTCACTCCAGAGAAACAAATTCATTTGACAACCTACTTCAAACAAGTGGCCACAAAAACCCTGCTAACTGCAGGACAAATTCTGCAATCCTTGGGGTTCATGGCCTCCTGCATTCTTCTAATTCCATATGCAAGACTGCTTATGAGGAAACTGCAATCATATCTAAAAAGCCTATGGTGTCAACAACATTCTCAGGATCTAGAAGCAATGATTCCCATCATTCCTTGCCTGCGCCTAGAATTCCTTTGGTGGGCAGAGGCCTGCCACCAAAACAAGGGACTACCTGTCACACCACCCCCTGCCGCCCAAACCCTAACAACAGATGCATCAGACTGTGCATGGGGGGCTCCTCTGGCAGGGAAGTGCATTCAGGGCAAATGGAACCCAAGTCAAATGCATCTGCATATCAATCAAAAAGAAATGTTAGCTGTACAGAATGCTCTGACAGCCTTCAAGGACCACGTTCTTCCAGGGCAACTAATGGTAAAGACAGACAACACCACTGTTATGTGGTACATAAACAAGCAGGGGGGAACTCATTCTTACCCCCTCTGCAGACTAGCCATGGCATTGTGGAACACAGCCTTGAGCTACCAAGTGCATCTACAAGCTCAGTTCATGCCTGGAAACTTAAATACACTGGCAGACAGACTAAGCAGAAACCTCATGGACCCACACGAGTGGAAACTGGAACCAAGGATCTTCAACATGTTGACAAGTAAATGGGGGTGCCCAGACATAGGCCTATTTGCCTCTCCCCAGAACTACCAATTGGACAAATTTTGCACAAGGACTCCCCACAAACAAGCCTGGAAAGTGGATGCTCTGTCCTTCAGCTGGAAAAACCTATTAGTCTATGCCTTCCCCCTCTGCCTCTGCTCTCCAAAGTACTACTAAAACTCAAACAGGACAAACCGAGGATGATTTTGATTGCTCCAGACTGGCCCTGCCAACACTGGTACCCCCTCCTGCGCAGTGTGTCACGGTTTTCCCCATGGCACCTGCCTCAGACTCTTTCCCTGTTGTCTCAGCAGGAGAACCAGATTCTGCACCCTCAGCTTCTAACACTGAACCTTGCAGTCTGGCTAATTACATGATCGCTCATTTACCATCCCTCAGTAAACCTGTGATGGATATCATTTTAGAGGCTAGGAGGCCTAGCACTAGAAAATCCTATGCTGAAAAATGGAAAAGATTCTGCGCCTGAAACCAATCTCAAGGGATGAGCACAGCAGCACCCAATTTACCTCAGATTTTACAATAGTTAACTGAGATGCTTTATAAGCCTGTCCTTTTCTTCCATTAAAATCCATGTCTCAACCATTTAAGCTCATTATAACACAGAACCCCCCACCCGTCCTCTTGCGTCCTCTGCTTAAGCAGTTCTTCAAAGGGCCAAATATTTGAGACCACCCAGGAGAGCTCCAACCCCAGCCTGGGATCTTAACTTTATTTTGGTAAACTCACTCTACCTCCTTTCGAGCCAGCTGCTACTGCAGGCTTAAAATTTATTTCGTGGAAAACAGCTTTCCTTTTAGCAATCACTTCAGCTAGAAGGGTTTCTGAATTACAGGCCCTTATGGCAGTGGAGCCTTTCATCATCTTTCATGCAGACAGGGTGTCCCTCAGAACCAATCCATCCTTCATGCCCAAAGTGGGATCCAGTTTGGCTCTTGATCAGTCCATTCATTTGCCAACCTTCTTTCTCAATCCACAGAACAAAGGGAATGGATACTGCATTCCTTAGATGTGCACAGACAACTCAGATTCTACTTGGACAGGACTAAATCTCAAAGGAAATCTGAACTGCTGGTAGCATTTGCTGCAGGGGAAGAGGGGAAGGCTATTTCAAAGCAAACCATTTCTAAATGGATAGGCCATTGCATTCATTTCTGTTATAAGCACCATGGAAAACCTATCCCCCAGGGGATCAGACCTCACTCCACCAGAGCTGCATCTACCTCTACAGCTTTTCTCAGAGGCGTTCCTACAAGGGACATCCTAGAAGCTGCTACCTGGAGTTCTGTACATACTTTCACCAAGCATTAACATTTGCCAATCTTCTCTAAATCCAGGGCTGGCTTTGCCACTGCAGTCTTGCATGGCCTTTTAGCTGGTCCTAATGTTATCTAAATTCCTCCTCCCAACCCCAGCTTTGGGAATCTACCCAAATGTAATGACTGCAACAGTGAAACACGAAGAACATAGTACAGTTCTCTACACTTACCATAAATGTAGATGCTCAAGTGTATTCACTGTTGCAGTCCTGGTTACCCTCCCTCCAGCCCCCTAAATTATTTTGGCTTAGAGGCTAGGAGGCCTAGCACTAGAAAATCCTATGCTGAAAAATGGAAAAGATTCTGCGCCTGAAACCAATCTCAAGGGATGAGCACAGCAGCACCTCTATTTTCCTTACTATGCTTAAAAGTCTTTTTGGAGTATTTGCTTTTTTGTTGGAGGTATATCTTTATATTTTTATACTTAATTGCTCCACATTGGGGGAGCACCTGACATCTGGGGCAAGAAAAACTGATGTAATGGCGTCGGCTGCATGTTTTATACCCCTGAAGTCATGGAAGAAGTGACAGCAACTGATGCAGGACCCAAGACTTTGTTAATCAGGCCGACTGAGGGCTACCTGCAAGCAGATAACCCAAATGTAATGACTGCAACAGTGAATACACTCGAACATGTAGATTTATGGTAAGTGTACACAACTGTACTTTCCCCCTACTTCTACAACTGTCCAAGGGCAATCACAACAAGGTAACCTCCAGAGTGGACCTTCTCACGCAACACAAGAGATCCCAGATTCACCCACAATGGCAGCTTCTGTACCTCACTTTGTGGTTGATAGGATTCTGATCCCATCAGACACCTTTACAACAAGGACATGCTCAGTGTCCTTCAGGAGGCCAGGAACCCAAATATAAGAAAATCCTACCTTTCAGAGTGGAAAAGAGTCACTTTATGGCATCACAAAAGACAGCTGGACCCACTTTCTAGCAAGCCCCCTCTAGCCCGGTCTTACCTGTGTGAGCTACTGCAGACTGGCCTGGCTTATTCTTCCATCAATGCTCATTTGTCTGCAATTTTCTTTGTGTGGATCCCCGCTAGCATCCAGACTTCCTTCTAAGCTCTTCCTTACGAGGGTACTTCACTTCAGACCTCCCAGGAAACTGTCTCCTCCTCCTTGGGATCTTAACTATTTTCTTGAAAAGTTTACGCTCCCTCCCTTTGAGCAAGCAGACAAAGCTTCTCTAAAACATTGCACATGGAAAACTGTACTGCTAGTAGCCTTGACCTCAGCCAGAAGAGTGTCAGAGCTACAAGCCCTTATGGCTATTCCCAAGGTGGTGAATGACCTGTCCCTTAACCAGGCCATACACCTACCAGCCTTCTTTCCCAACCCACAGGGGGACAGTGAGAGAGTACTTCACTCCCTGGACGTGCACCAACAACTCAGGTTTTACCTGCATAAAACCAAGTCCATCAGACAAGCTGACCAGCTTTTCATATCCTTCTACCCTAGACCCCTGGGTAAGGCAGCATCCAAACAGACCATATCTGCCTGGATCTCCAAGCCCATCACCTCCTGCTACCAACTCCATGGTAAATCTCTGCAAGGTGCAGTTAAAGCTCACTCCACCAGAGCTATGGCCTCTTCAGGAGCCTTCTTTAAGGGTCTAGATACCGCTACTATTCTAGAGGCAGCCACTTGGCCTTCACCTTCTTTAAGGGTCTAGATACAGCTACTATTCTAGAGGCAGCCACTTGGTCTTCAGTTCACACCTTCACCAAACACTACAAATTAGACCACATTTCTAGATCCAGGGCAGGGTTTGCCAGGGCTGTCCTTCACAGATTCCTGGAGTCTGCCTCTAGACCCCCCCCCTTCAGTCACAGTGAGCTTTGGTATTCACTTATATATAGAATACTGCAACATTGGAATAGAAGGACATAGAAAAGTTGTGTAATATCTTACCATAACCATAGCTGCCCTTCCCTTCCATGTTGCAGTATTCCTTCCCTCCTCCTTCCCCTCCTCTTAGGTTGCATTTCCCTTTCTGGGTGGCACAGGACTAGCATTGCCCTTATTAGGACTGTCTTCGACTGGGGTTTTCACAGAGAGTGTGTGCAGACGTCACTTTTATGGCCCACGTTACCCTCAGCCACGTCGGATGTCCCACGCACCTCTGAAAACGTTTGTACCTGAGGCAAGAGGAGTAAACCCATATGTAGAATACTGTAACATGGAAGAGGAGGACGTCTATGGTTATGGTAAGATTTTACACAACTTTTCTATGTCTTTGATTTGTGTATTTGCGGTAGTTAATAAGATTGAGGTTGCCTGATTAACGTTCACTTAGGAACTTGGCATAGAACTAAATAGGAAGTTAGCAGAGTTGTTAGCCATGGAGTGAGTCAGGGCGATAGCTTTGAGAAAACATTGCTTAGACAAAAGAAAAAAAAGAGGGTCCTAGTAAGTGGAGTCCATGAAAGTGAAAAAAAAAAAAACATTTTTAGTTGGGTAGTAGAAGAGTAAATACTGAATTAATACTTTTCATTATGTATATATAAATGATGCTGTAAAGTACTTTTGCTAATGAAAAAAAATATGCAGTGGTTTTGTATACAAAAAGGTGGAGAAAGAATGAAAAGTTCTTGGGTTAATAGACAGTTGCTAGGCTAACAGCCCTAGAGCCCTTACAAGCCTAGCCATATTTATCCCAAGTTGCCCCAATTGTTGGTGGTTAGGTGAGTGAAGTTTGCAAAGGTAAGGGTCTGTGGTAGTTGGTACCAACTTCCTCTGTCCAGGAGGGACATGGGCGTCACCCCAGGACTGAACTTGCGGTCACCCATTCATAGATCTATGTTGCCTTTGAAGAGGGTCATGGCAATGCTCTGTTTCACTTGAATTGGAAGCTTGTTCTACAGAAGTTACAGTCTCAGAGATGTATCTGTCTCTCCTATATGACTTGTTTATGTCAGAGGCTAGATTAAGATCTCTGGAGCGAGTGACCCTCATGCAGTTTGATTTGTGAATGTATAGAATTTCCATCAGGGCCGGGTCAGAAACTTCCTTGTAAACCAGGCACAGGCCACCCCTTAACAAGCTATAGGAGACAGACTACAGTGACAGGGATTTCAGTCTTTCTGCGTAAGACTTGTTTTGCGTACCCTGTAATTTTTTGGTGAGAAACCTCTGTGGTCTCTCCAATTGTTGCAGGTGTCTGGTGAGTTACATACAAAAGGGAGCTTTGTACTCAATTATAGGTCTGATGAGGGCTCTTTACGTGTAAGATGTGCCACATAGAAGGATGTCCTTATTACTGGGGATATATGGTGATCAAAGGTTAGGTTGCTATCAGCCTGAGTGCCCAGATCACGTACCACTGGGTCTACAGTTGAGGGGATGCTGTCTATAGTTTAATTAGTAGGGATGTCAGCTTTCTCAAAGGGAATAATAATGCATTTTTTTCCATGTAGCTTTAATCCGTGGCTTTGGCACCAGTCATTTGTCTGCATTAACCCTGTCTGCAGTATATTAACATCGTTGGGGGACTCAATGATTGCTCCCAATTTGCAATCTTCTGCGAACTTGGTCGGCCACAGGCCATCCAAGCTTGTCTGGACTTCTGAGAAATAAATTCCAAACCATAAGGGGCCTAGCACAGAACCCTGTGTTATGCCACTGGTAACTGGTCTTTTGCTAGGGGTATCATCACCCACTTTGACAGTATGTGTCCTGTGAGTGAGCCGGTTGGCTACCCGTCTGGTAATGTAGGGGTTAATTCCCAAATGGGAGAGTTTCTCTATAATACCGGAGTGTGAGGGATTGTGTCAAATGCATTGGCTAGGTCAAGATAGGCAGTATGCACTGTCTTTCCCTTATCCAGGGCCTTTGTGACTTTCTCGAGGAAGTCAACCATGTTTAACTGGCATGATCTACCATTAATGAATCCAAATTGGGTTGGGTCCAGAGTTTGGAGATTACCTATGTCCTTATAATAAGGTCCATAATTCTTTCCATGGCCTTTCAGATGAGGCTAGTCAAGCTTACGGGCCTATAATTCCCTGTGTCAGTTGATGGTCCCCCTTTGTGCAGAGGGATCACTGTTGCTGTCCTCCATTCCACCTGAACATAGCCAATTCGCAGGCTATGGTTAAACAGGGATCCAAGTAAGCCTGCTAGGTTATGTTTAAGTTGTTTAAAAGACAACTTGGGATGTTGTCTGGTCCCATTGATGCCCTGTTTTTGGTTTTGGAGAGCAGTGAGATAACCTGTTCTCTTTGAGATAACAGGCTTAGGAATGGTGGCATTATACTTTGGGGGATAACTGGAGGGGGTGGGGGTGATGTTTGCTAGAAATCTGTCAGCTAGCAGGTTGGCTACTACTTCCGGTTGAGTATGGATGGTGCCATCCACAACCAGTTCAGCACATAGCTGGGTATTTTCTTTTAGATTTCAGATGCACTGTAGATAAAGAATGCCTTATTATCCTTAGCCAGGAAAACTATTTTTGCTTCATAATCAGTTTTGGAGGACTTGACAAGATCTCTAATTTGATTGTTTAAGCTACAGAGGAATTTCTTCATCTGCTGAGCCAGTTCCCTCTTATTTTTGGACCTTAGTTTCTTTCTCTTGTTGTATAGCCTTTTTATACCAGGGTGGCTTGTTTTTTTTTCAGCAGGATCTAGTTTTAATCTGGCCATGTACAGCCAGTTCTATACAGCATCTTAAGTGGCTATACAGGGCATTGGCGTACACCTCTGCATAGGAGTCTGTGTTATCTGCATTCAATGGGGCTTTGAAACTTCTTATACCATCACTTAGTAGGAGGTAGTTTGTCTCTGAAAACTTCTTAAGCGTTTTTGAGTTAGATGGAGCATCTGATCTTATAATTACATCAAACATACCAGGTAGGACATCACACAGGGGAGGGTGCAGTGCTCTCCCATGTTAGTGAGTAACATTTGGTCCTGTTGTGGGTGTGCTGACTAGCTGTTCCAGAGCATTTGCATTGACAAAGGCCAAGAACCTGTAAGCCAGCATGTTTGTGGATGTGTGTGTTTCCCAGTCGATGGTAGGATAACTAAAATCACCCGTGAGTAAGGTGTTGGGCTATATGGCAAGTGATTCCAGTAATTCCAGGTATGCAGTATGATTTTCCTGTTTCATGGTGGGGGACCTATAGCTAGCTATGATGTGCTAGGGGGTTTGCCCATAGTTAATTGGACATGGAGTAGCTCAAGAGAGTCAGACTGTTGCACCAGTCTCAAGGTGTGCTTTCTTTAATGAAGATGAATATGCCTCCTCCTTTGGTTCTTCATGCTCAGTTTGTAGTCTGAATGTATGGAAGGCACTGTAGCCCTGCATATCTGGGGTACTTTCTGCACCTTTGAAACATATCTCGGTGACTGCACAGATTTCAGCATCTTACAAAGTGAGGAGTGCTTCCAGGGAGTGCAGGGGTTTTTTGTTAAGAATCCTGGCATTAAGCAGCAGTGGCTTGAGTTTATCTAGAGAGGATTTTGTTATGTTGGGAAGTTGGTTATTTTGACACTGCCTAAAATAGGCATAATAGGGAAGGTAATGCCTTTGCCAGTATCCAAAAGCCTAGAGGAGACAGATGCAGACCATCTCTGGCAAAACAGCATAGACTGTCGACCATGTCTTCCCAGGTGTCAGGTATTGGATCCCCTTCAAATGACACCTAAAGCTAAGTCAGTTGTTAAAGTCAATCATTTTATCCCTTTGTATTGTGGCATCATTCTTGGAGAAGGTAGAATGCTGCTTAAGGCTAGGCTTATACCTGCCTGTGATGTGTAACCTGAAAACTCGGTCATGTCTAAATATAGTCTATTGAGGTACGTCAAGTCATACCCACATGGACTATGATGGAGTTGTACCAGTACTTGTTGTTGAGTGACTTGACAGATCCTGGAACCTGACAGGCAGCTAACCTTAAACCGCTCCTTATCCATGCTGGTGAGGAGAACATCTGTGTCTCTCATAATGGAGTCACCTATAACCAATACACTAGGTTTTATGGCATTACGCCATATGAGGTTATTTATTTGAGACGTGTGTGTGTTTTTTGCATTATGTGTGTTAAGTGTTTTCTATTTGGGAGGCCTGTGATCTTTTGGTAAGTTAATAGTGAGTACCTCTTCATATGTAGGTTTGTGTGTCATGTCCTTATTTAGTGTGGGAAGTGTATGTGTGCTGACAACCAGTTTGGCATTCGTTTTGTCCTTATGTGGGAGTCGTGAGTCCAGTTTTGTAGTGTAATTTATTTCTCTTTGCTGTACAAGGCAAACCACTTTAAATTCAGTACAATGAAAATGACTGCATTTTTGAAGTAGTCGCAATAGCAAGATTAGAAAGGAAGTATGGTATTTATTCCTGATGACTTCCTAGTAATCAAGCTTTGAGGCAAAAAAGCAAAGAAGGCAGAGAACGTATTAGTATACATAGACAGACGTTTCAGCAGTGGGAAAAAAACAAAACAAAATTATGGTCAGTGCTTTGGTGTAGTGGGAAAAGGCCTGAGTATGGCTTAGATGACTCAGGGTCATTTAACAGCTTGGTATCTTAGGTGCTGGCAGGGGAGAATGGGGTTGCTGAGGGTGGAGGGAGGGAGGTGCTCCTGCTTTGGGCTCAGCAGCATGGTTGATTTCCGAGGTGGAGACCAGGGAACCAGTCATGAAGGTGCTACTGAGGATTGGTGAGGCATCCTGCTGATGTCAGTCCCTTGAGGAAGGAGGAGTGGTTCAGGGCTGACACCAGTTGCACATCCAGTGTTTAAGAATATTACCAGTGATGCACACATAATGGGAAAAATAGTAAAGAAAAAAACTCCCCAGCAGCAGTTTGGTGCTGTACTAGGGTCCTTATCAGACATAGATCAGGAATAGTTTGGGGGAGGCTAAGGTGGGTCCGTTAGAACTGTATCAGCTAAAGGCCTGCTGCAGGGAGCCAAAAAGAAATTCCTAAAAGGAAGCAAAAAGCTATGATCTCTTCAAAAACCTGTTCTGTGTATGTCATTTTCAGCATGATGTAAGTGTGACACAAAACATTACAAAAAGGGCAATAAAGTGGTATATGGGCATCATCAGAAGCCATATACAGAACAAACAGAATAGTTTAATGTAGTCACTCAGCACAAAAGGGCATTAGGAAGGGTATGATATAAATATTCTATGTACTCTATTATAGTCCAGAGTTGAAAATTACATGTATGAGAAGAATAGGTCAGAGTTTGAAAACATGTTTTGGTAGGCTCAGTGGAGATAATGAAGAAGTAATATTTTTTTCACAGGAAGGGCAGTGCACTACTTGACTTGCATTCCAGTGGGGAGAGGATGCTAGCATCATATCTGTGACAAACTTCAATAGTACAAGAGACTCAGTTTTCCACGTGGAAGAAGAAAATAAAAAAATCTGTTAACTCGTGTACACCTTATCCCGAGGTCAGTGAGTAGGGCAGAGTTAGTGTGCCAGTAGTCCTTATTTGCTAACAAGGTTTATGGCTCTGTATGTTGCATGTTTTGGATAAAAGAGCATTGATAAAAAAAAAAAACTTGTGTGCGTAAAAAAGCATTGCAACATTAATACTGAATATTTGAATTTTGTAACCTGGAATTTGAGTAGGAGTATAGCTGCATCATAAATCTCTACTGGGAATGTCTTCAGGAAAAGTAAACTACCATCCCATACCACTTTGTGGCTGGTATGTCTCGTATGTAAGTATGTCAGTTGTGAGGATTAATTCTTATGTGAATTGTCAGTGGAAAAACTGGACTAAAAAGCAGTTCCTCTTGACTTCACATTGAACAAGTAATTATTGACCAAGTCTGAGTCCCTCAAAAATATTTATCGGCACAAAGTCTGTAAGTAAAATTTAATGATTGTAAAATGAGTATCAGTTCTAGCAGCTGACACACAGGGTTAAGGCTGTGAGCTGTAGTTCCTATGGTACAAGGTTTGATTCCTTCAGCCTTCATTTGTCTACTCTGTGATCTTGAGAAAGTCACTTAACTAGGCATTACTCTCAGGTTGCTGTTGGAAAGGGACTGTGTCTCCAGTGGGCCTCCCTGCCTAACAAATGTTTATTATTATGATTACTAAAACTGCATTTCCTACTTAATCATTCTGAGTTTCTTGTTTGCATATAAGTACTGATTTTTAGTGTCTGAGTAATTCTGCTGTTTTTTTAGGAGGTTCAAAAGGAAGGTTCAGAGGGGAAATACCAAGCTTTCATGGAAGTCTGTCAGAATTTCCAGCCAGTGTTTCGATACTTCTGCATGGAAAGATTTTTGGACCCTGCTGTTTGGTTTGAAAAACGACTGGCATATACACGCAGTGTTGCAACATCTTCAATAGGTACTGTACTCATGTCATTATCACACAGTATTTGAAGATTTTTTCTTCTGTTTAGAAGTATAGTACGATGAAAGTATGAAAAAAATTAGCTCGGCAAATTTACACAGGGCAAGCAAGGCATCCCAATCATTTAGGCTGAAGACATTCATTTGCTTTGCTGAAAGGGTCTTCTGGGAGTTAGGCTGAAGTGGTCACTGACTTGTTTTTCTGCCTTGTTGGGGGGGGGGGGGTGAGACCAAACAGTGCCTATGTGACTCATGATGGAAGTTATAAGGTTGTCAAAAGTAAGAATACAGAAAACAGGATGGAGTGGTGTGATATATTTCGTGAATGTCACAAACCATATGTGGAAGTGTACATCAAAGTACTCAAATCAAGTTTGTCTCAAAGACAGAGTCCCTTGTGGCCCTGGTTGAGTATGTTTTAAAATGTATTTTTGCCAGTGTTTCAGAGATACTTAAGAACACCCTTGATTTTTTTTTACTAAAATCAGAAGAGTTGCTGTAAATTCTGAGATTTTACATGTTTTGAACGTTGCATCTTCATCATCATCATCATATGTTGTCATGCTTAACTAGAAAGGATTAGATTTGTTGAATTTCTTTCTTTTTAAGCAGCTTTTATTAAATTATTATTGAAGACATCAGCACCATTATCATCAACACCCCTTTCCCATCTTCTACATGGGATGTTGTGTCACCTAACACTTTCACTCTCAATTCAATGCCAGATCTGAAGTAGGGAGTTCATTTGTCAGCAACCTGTGGGTTTTGGATCCGATATTGGATCCGAGCCGGCAACTTGTTTCAAGCTAATGGATCCGAGCTCCTAGCTCCTCCCCTCACCCATAATCCCCTGCTAACCCTCCATGACCTCAGATCTAGTTTGCCACGCTTGTGGACGGAATTGGTCCTGAGGGCACTAGGCTCCATGGCGGCAGCGATTACGCTCCTTCCATGCGCCCGTCTGAACATGCGGGTACTGCAATGGACACTTCTAGTACAATGGTCTTTTCTATCCCTTCCTCTTCACCACCCCATTGCTATCAGCAAGGCTTGCAGGAGGGCTCTATTATGGTGGCTCCAAGCCTCGGACCTCCATACCCTTCTCCCCTTCTGCACCTCTCCCCCTCTCCACTGTGACCACGGATGCCTCCCGCCTCGGGTGGGGGGGGCATTATTCAGGCAGGACGGTCCAAAGCATGTGGAACGACACAGAGACCTCCCTGCATATCAACATTCTAGAGATGAGAGCGGTGCTGTTCGCGTTGCAAGCACTTCAGGATCTCCTCCCCATAGGAACGATTGCAATTCAGTCGGACAACATGTCGGTTGTCTGGTACATCAACAAACAAGGGGAACCAGATCTTACCCTCTATGCCGCAAAGCCATGAGAGTGTGGGAATGAGCGATCTCCACCAACCGTTTTCTGATTGCAACGCACATTCCGGGATGGACCAACATCCTAGCGGACAAACTCAGTCGCACCCTTCTTACCCCGTACGAGTGGTCTCTCAACCCTCTAGTAGCGAAGCAGATATTCGCAATATGGGGGCAACCCTGCTACGATCTTTTTGCGAATCCATCAAACACCAAATGCAGCAATTTCTTCGCTCTAATCCCTCCTCCAGGGGAAACTCCAAGAGACGCTCTGGTGCATGCTTGGCCACCCGGTCTACTTTATGCCTATCCTCCTCTACCCCTGATGCTGCAACTCCTACAGAAAGCCTCACGGTTGGGGAGCAGGATGATCCTCATTGCCCCATTCTGGCCTCGGCAAATTTGGTTCCCTTACCTGTGGGCTCACCTTGTGAATCCTCCTTGGATTCTAGATCCCAGTCCGGATCTCATCTCCCATCCGTCGAACTTACCGACCCGAAACCTGGACAATCTGAAACTGACAGCTTGGTTGCTCCAGTTCCACTCCTAGTTAGGACTCCTGGTATCTCTTCACCAGTCAAAGCTATCCTTGTGGCAGCGCATAAGCCCTCCACCAGGAAAGTGTACCGCAGTAAATGGAAACGTTTTTCCATCTGGGCGGAGCATCATGATCTAGATCCTTTTACGGCTCCTCTTCCGTCCATATTAGACTTCCTAACCGAACTCTTTCAGGAAGGCGCTAGTTGTTCAACTGTCAAAGTGCAATTGGCAGCCATATCACATTACCATGTGGGACATGATACAGGGCCCTTGATGTTGGCCAAGTTGTGTAAAACCTTTCTCAAGGGCACCATCTTACTTAGACTCCCTATAAAGGAAGCCGTGCCACCATGGGATCTTTCACTAGTTCTTCAAGCCTTGACTGCTCCACCTTTTGAACCCGCTGCTTCAGTAGATCTCAAATTCTTGTCTTGGAAAACAGCATTCCTTGTAGCCATCACTTCAGCAAAAAGAGTTTCGGAGCTTCAAGCTCTTTCTGTGAAACCTCCTTATTTGATCTTTCACCCAGACAGAGTGTACCTCAGGATCAATCCCTCTTTTCTTCCCAAGATAGCATCAGAAACCAACATAAATCAATCCATAAATTTACCGGTTTTCTTCCCTAAATATCAGAATAAGGGAGAGTACAAGCTGCACTCATTAGATGTTCATAGGCAGCTTTGCTTTTATACTCATAGAACAGCTGGCCATAGACAATCCGACCAGCTGTTCATTTCCTTTGCCAAATTTAATTTGGGGAAAGCGATTTCAAAAGTATCTTTATCACGCTGGATTTCTCAATGTATCCTATTGGCGTATCAAGCCTCTGGGAGACCCGCATCCAAAGGAGTTCGTGCTCATTCCACCTGCTCCATCTCTACTTCTGCGGCCTTCAAGTCTAGAGTTCCACTGGATGATATTTGTTCGGCAGCCACTTGGGCTTTATCTCATACCTTTATTAACCACTACAAGCTGGACGTGATTTCTAGAGGGAGAGCATCCTTTGGCTCTGCGGTGCTTCGCAATATCCTTCCATGATGGCCATCCAAGGTGCAGGTAGCTGGGGACTCTGTCCCACAGGTTGCTGACAAATGAACTCCCTACTTCAGATTAAGAAGTTATGTACTCACCATAACGTTCCATCTGAGTAGGTAGCTTCATTTGTCTGCAACCATCCCCCCCTCCTTCCCCCTGGCCTTCTTCGGATCTATTTGTAGTTGGATACCCATTTTTTTGGGTATATATTGAGGGGCAAACTCGATCTGAGGTCATGGAGGGTTAGCAGGGGATTATGGGTGAGGGGAGGAGCTAGGAGCTCAGATCCATTAGCTTGAAACAAGTTGCCGGCTCGGATCCGATATCGGATCCAAGACCCACAGGTTGCAGACAAATGAAGCTACCTACTCAGATGGAACGTTATGGTGAGTACATAACTTCTTATTTCTTACCTGACTGTCTCAGGTCTTCTTTTACAATCCATCCAACTCTTTGCTGGACACCCTCATTTCCTCTTGCCTTCTTTCTGTCTGTCCCAAATCCTCTTCACCAGATTATCTTCTACTTTTCTGCATATGTACTCAAACCACCGTAGTCTGCCCTTTTTGACTTTCTCTGCAATTAGAACTACTTTGGCTGCTGCTATGTCCTCATGTCTTCATTTATCCTACAGTGTGCATCCTACTACCTGTCTCAGGCACTTCATCTCCATCACCTCTAGCTTCCTCAACTGCTTTGCCTTTACTGCCCAGGTTTCTTTACCATACAGCAGTACTGGTCCCAGCACTGTTTTTGTACACCTTACTTTTCAGCTTCTTTGGCATTCTTCTGTCATAAACTGTCCTTGACACTCTGTGCCACTTGACTGTAACCCCTTTATTTCTAGCTTATCCCTTCTCATTCAGACTTCCCTTATCCTCAGTCTCCCCTCTCAGATACTTGAAGTTGTTAACCTGTTGTACTATTTTTCCTTATGTCTCAATTCTCAACTTTTTCTGATTCCCCCATTTGCTGCCATTACATCTGTCTTATCAGTTTCATTCCATATGCCATCAGTTTTGCATTCCATTCTCTTATCCTTTCCTGAACTTCTTGTTCAGCTTCTGCTTTTAGTTCCACATCATCTACGTACAGCAACTTTGTTGCTCTGTCCCCTCTGACCTCTTTGTTAATGTATTCCATCACCAGTATGAATGGCAGGGTGCTCAGAGCTGAGCCTTGATGCACACCACTCCCACTGGGAACCTCTCTCTGAGATTGGACACTGATCATACTTGAGACATTGGATCCTTGTACATAGCCTGCACTGAGTCTACCAATGTTTCTGAGACTTTGAATCCACAGGACTGCCAAAATCAGTTTTCTTGGGACCTTTTCATATACTTTCTGCAAGTCTAAGAATGCCAGTTAGACATTTTCTTCATCTCTAATTTCTTCGAAAATATTTTCACTACAAACATAACGTCAGTCATGCTGCATCCTGATGTGAATCCAAACTGCTCATTTCCCATCTTAATTTCTACCTCTCCAGAACGTTTATGCAGTGTGACAGGAAACATACTTAAGAAATAGCCACACATACATTAATAGAAAAGAAAGCAGGCCATAGTAGCATTTGTCATTCATGTATTATACCTTGTATATAAGAACCAATGTTGTCTTTTCTGTCCACCTCAACCTGTGGATTATCAGATCCTATTGGATTTAAGGTGACATTGCAGAATCTTTAGCTCAAAAGCCCCACGTCCTGCCCCATAATGCTTTGCTTAGTTAAACCTCCTCATATCTCATCTGATTCCTGGATCAGGCATATTCCACGAAGCTCCATTAGCTAAGTGCTTTTGATTCTTTACTAATTGTGTAGTTTACCTTCTCTCCTGTCCTAGTAGTTTAGCAATCCCTAACAGTTGTATTAGTTTAGGAATAGTTTTTTCTCGACTATTATTACTAGATCGTGAGCCTAGTGACTGCATTTTTGTGTGTTTGTGAGAGAGCTCTACTTGCTTCCATTTTTTGGTCAGAGTCTAGCTTGCTTTCCTACTTTACTCTTGTATATATTTTCTTGTTGTTTAACAACAAAAAAAAAAAGCGAGAGAGAGAATTTTATGCGTACATATGCACCTTTTTGTATTTAGTTATCTCCTGCCATTTTTCTACTGTTTTTATGTCGTTTGGATTGCTGTCATACATTATGGAGAAGGCTCCAGGCTTTAAAAACTGTTTATGATGTGGGCACAAGTTGCTCCCGCAAGTGTCTCTTGACCACCGTGTGTGCGCTGTCTTGGTGTCACACACCTAGACATGGATTGTTATGCCTTTGCAGCCTTCAAAGCCACAAGCTTACCCGTTGCTTCTACTCCTGCCAAGACTACCATGTCTCCCACTCCCTCCAAAAAGTCTGCAAACAGGAAAAACAAGGTTAAGGACAGAGAGGGAGAGAGAGATAAGAAAGAGAAAGACAAGCAAGAAGAAAGACTTAAACAAAAAAGAGAAATGTAAACAAAAAAAGAAAGAAAGCGGTCAGGAAATGTTCTCCTCCTCTTGAGAATTAGACAGATCCAAATGTCCGAAGGCCATTGACTACTCCAGCTTTCAGATTAGATTTGGAATTGGTAGACCCAGGTACCAAATTCTGTCTCTGTAGGCTCCAGCTTAAGATCCTACCAAATCATCAACATTGAACATTTTGAGTCCCTATTTGTCAGTGGCTCCAGTTACTGCTCAACTCCATTCTCCCTTTGTTCCCACAACTCTGGAACCAGAATCTTCCCCAGTCAAATCTAAGCTTTTACCTTCCAGATCCATGAAATTACTCAGCCTTTAACTTCACCTGGTAAGCCATGCTTTACAATTTACTCAGGGTCTGCAAGGTCCTCCAGGAAGGATCATTCCCTTGCTCTCAGCCCAGAGGGTAGCTGGTTCTCTCCCTTCAGCCCCAATATGTTTCACTCCTCCCCAGCCCACATTTTCATGCCTTTGACTATGGTTCCAGCACAAACCTGTACCAACACCTTTGTCAGTGCATACTGCTTGGCTGCCTTCAGCACTGACTTCTGCATTGATGTATTCAACCTTGGTCTTCTTGGGACCGAGTATGTCCCAGAGTTGTGGGGTTGGAACCAAAGGCCCGTGGTTGGGTTTGACTCTGAAGTTATCGAGGCCTTATATGGCACCTAGTGCTTTGGCTCTGGACAGCTCGGCTGCTGTCTCAACATCAGACCTGGCTGGGTCAGTGACTGGAGCCAGGATTTCTGCTTGATCTGTGGATTGAAAATGGTCCCTTTCTATTTGTCCGGAATCTTTGTCAGCATTTGACATAGTGGAAAGAATTTTGTCCCACTCTGAGACTGGAATCTCTATACCGGTGTTGGATCCATGCTGATCCTCTTGTCCTTCCAGTTAATATGTAATGACCTGTCCTGGGGCAGCCCTTACTGATGAGCTGTGAGTAGTCCAAGACCAGGGTCCCCTTCCAGCTTCCTTTTCCCCTCCAGCATCTCTCCCCTTCACTGCCACTTGGAGGTTCACAAGAAGAATTGTAAATCCATTGTAAATTAATTGAAATCCACAATTTTACTTCATGTTTCTACCTGTACTCTTTCTTTATTCTTTTTGCTAAATTTTATCCTTTGTTAATTTCCATTATGGCATGAATGTATGTAGCTATGTATCCATATTTAATATATGACATGAATGTATGTAGTCATGTATTCATATTCACATTACTTGTAATGTAATTTTGTTATTGTTTGTTTGTGTGGAGCTTTTCTCCTTTGGTCTCCACTGAAATTGGGCCACCAGCCCAGTTGGACTAACCCTGTTAACAAAAGACAAATAAGACCCAATAAAAGAGGAAGCACATGGATTCCCCTGAATAATCTTTTACTGAGGATTCTGACCTTGATGAATGGAAAGAGACCTCTAAATCTGCCCATGATGATAACTCTTTAGGTGATCTTTAGAACTGATGAGACACTGAGACAATAGACCACTGAAGCCTGTTCTCTTGAAGAGTCTGCCTTTCTTGAAGCCTTTGATGCGGGCACATGGACGTCTTGGTGGTACCCCCTCTGGACATCCTTTTTGACCTTGTGTCCCAAAGGGCTTGGAGAGAACCTGATGGTGGTGGAACCTATCCTCTGCAAACTGGAAGTGTCTAAGTTGGTGTCATCACATCCTTCTCTCAAGGTCAGTAAGACCTTGTAGTCTCAGTTGTCTACAATGTTATTGATATCTAACATGTTCGTGAGGCTCATATCTAATGCAGCAGGTGGTGTGGGATGTGTGGCCAAGCACTGCCATTGCAGTTCACCATCATGCCCGGATGAGCTTGTATAATTTTGTTGAATGCTTTAAGGTGTCCTTTCTTAATGCCCCTTTTCACTGGTCCACTTTGTTTATTCCCAGATTTAAGGACACACTGACCAGGAGCAACAGGAGGGCAAGAGGTTGTCTGCCATGGGAGTTCACTTTTCAAACCCGCAAAGGACCTTGTCATTAAACCAGAGGGGAAAGACTGTTCTTTTATAAATCTCAACAGTTTTTTCCAGGAAGCTCCAGGTAAAGCTGGCCCCCGAGGTAGAGGGAGAAGCTTCAGTGGATGCCACCTTAGGGTCCGGGGTTGTCTGCAAAACCAAGGTTTTATAGGTCCCTTCTGTGGCAAGCCTTTTTAGTGCTCCTGCAAGTTTGACCAACTGCTGACTCTTGTCTCTGGACCACATGCTTGGGAGGTCATCACACTAGATGCTTGGGTGTTGAAAGTCATTTCCCAAAGTTACACCATTTCCTTCCAGTTTACCCCAAGTTTGAGACAAAGATCCTTTCCCAATATTTCACTCCATCAGTGAAGAGAAGCAGCAGCACAAATCCAAAAGCTATTCACAAAGCAAATCTTCCAGGAGGTCTTACTAGACCAGCGAGTTTCCAGGGTCTAGTTAAGATTTTTTAGTGTCAAAAAATAAAAGAACCTCAGGACCATTTTGGACTTCAACAGATGAAATCATTACATAAACCAGACCATATTCCAGATGGTGATGGTGCAGTCCATTCTATCTCTAATAAAGATAGTGAGGTATTCCAGGAAGTTCCTGCTTTTCAGACTAAGAGACAGTCATTACCAGTTTAGTAGTTCTAGCGCTGCCTTTTGGCCTTACCACGGCTCCTGTAGTGTTCATAAAGTATATGGCAGTGGTAGCAGCTTGGCTGAGGCTGCAAGGATTCTCGGTCTTCCAATGACTTCAAGAAAATTGTTAATTCAGGAGAGGGACTTTCTGTTCCACCTGTGGTTATCCTTGGGTATCACAGTCAATTTTATTAACAACTTTATTGAATTACCACTTAAGACATAAGCCAACATACATTTATATAAAAGAAAACAAACCATATTAACAAGTTCCCAGTTTTAGACATTGTACACCACATGTATTCTTGTGTACAACTATCATCAGTCCAACAATACATAAATCGTTCAATTCCCACATTCCCTTAAACCTCACTCCTCCTCCAAAACACTATTTTGAATGTACTGTTCCCACAATTTCCATTTTTGTCTATGTAATTTGCTACTACCCTTTTCTAAAGATCCCCTTTTCAGTTCTTTTATCTCTGTTATAACATTCAGTGTTATGTTGTCCATATCTCGCCTTCGTTCTTGCTGTTTGGGTTCGGAGCCAATGCTGGCCGTATATTATAGCTCAAGAGCTTTTACTGGCTCGAGGCTAGCCCCTATTCCAGCATGTCTAGCGGTAGTTACTCAGATCTCTTTTGCCGCTTGCAGCGTCGAGATTGCGGGATACTAGTGATACTAGTGTTTTTCCTCTTATTACATTTTTGATCAAAAATTTCTAGTTTAGCTTATCTAATTTGTTAACGATAGTTGTCCTTTGTATTTCTATCTATCCCGTCTAAGTGGCTTGTTTGTGTAGTTTAACCGTTTTTCTCCCTGGCCTTTCCCCTCTTCCAGACTCGTTTAAATTAGAGAGTTCTTCCTTTCTTGCCTTTCCTGTAACTTTAAGGAGTTGCTGTTTAAGTTAGAGGCTCTCCTTAGGTGGGGAGTTCGCTGTTTAACTTAGAGGCTCTCCCCCTTCTCTGTTTTTCCCTGTCTGTAAAAAAAAAAAAAAAAAAAAAAAAAATTTTGTCTGTTATTGCCTAGTTGTTTCCCTTTGTCTAGCTTACTTAGTGCTTAATAGTGTAATTGCATAGTCTTCTTATTAATGGTCTATAGCCTTAGACATAATGCTGTTCTCTATTTTGTCCAAGGATGCTGCCAAGGATTCGAAAGCTTCGGGTTTCAAAAAGTGCGACTTGTGCTGCCAAAAGATGTCCCTTATGGATGGGCACACGAGTTGCATATATTGTTTAGGACCTGTTCACCTGCAGGCTGTACTCTATCTGCCATGCCTTTAGTTCCTGAGTTCTGCAGGAGAAAAGAAACAAGTTAATCTTGAGAGGTTTACTGAAGAGCCCTTTTGATGCTGCCATGGAGGGGACTCAGCCAGCTAAAAAATTGGACAAAGTCAAGGCTTCATCCTCTTCAGCTGCGAGTTTGGACCTGTCTAAGGACAAGGGCAAACCACAAGCCAAGTCGGACCCAACTTTCAGTTCGACAAGTCATCTTCACCTACGGCTCCATCTGTTTTTTTTGGATCCAGTAAGGTCCCATAAGCGTTTCAGGTCTCCTGCCGTGGAACCGGTGTGGTCTGCTCCACAATCTCCATTGTTAAAATCTGTGGCGGGCAGTCACTGGTCATCAACCCATTCCTCTCGGTCATCCAGGAGCCTCTCGGATGATTATGTGGAAAGAGTGGTAAAGAGGCTTCTTAGACACCAGCATTAGCCAAAATACTTTCAGGCCCATCCCAGAAAGAAATGGTGACAACAGCCCAAACAACACCTGTCTCAATTCCCCTTGGACTCTTCTGAGTTCGGAGCCAGAGTGTATGGAAGTCATAGTCGTGGAACCGTTTGTTCCAGTAACCTCCTGTGGTCTTTCGGTTCTGACTACTGCTCCGGTCTCCTTAATACCCCCTTCTGTTTAGAGATCTAGGAGTCAATGCTCCCTTGTCGGCTCCGAGGGGGAGAGCAGCATTGGGCCCTTGTCCGATCCTACTGTCCCTCTCGGAGCTTCGGCGCAGGTCAGCTCAGCTCCTACATCCTCCACCCTCAGTTCGGAGAAAGTCTCCTGCTTCTTTGGAGCCTGGAGATTGTTTTGGGTTGGGACCGCAATGCCTTGGAAGTGAAGAGGAGAGTTCTGTCTGCTGTGGCAGCTCCACCCTTGGCTCCATTAGCTCTTTTGCCTACGGTGTCAGTGTCCACCTCTGAACCTCCCCTTCGCCCTAATCGTAGGAAACCCATGCTCCAGGATGCCCCATATGTTGATCCCACCTCATCTGAAACCTCCCCTGAGCATCCCTCAGAGAAGGTCCCTCAGAAGAGGACTTGCAAGAGGAAGCATGTGGACTCCCCTGATTCCCTGACATCAGACACAGACTTGGATGACTCAGAAGGGTCCCCATGGTCCCCCTCTGAAGATTTCTCTTTTTCATACATCTTAGAAATCCTTAGACAGAGGGGTGACTGGAAGTCCCTTGCCCCTTCTGAAGACGAGTCAGTGTACCTGGATGCATTTGGTTCCTGACCCTCCACCTCTTGGGTATCTTTTCCTTTCGACCCACTGTTGCACGTAGTGAATCTCAAGGCTTCGAGCTCTCCAGTCACCATGGAACCAGTTCCGCGGAGGCCTAATAAGTTCATTACAGCCCCTGAAAACAGGCTGATCTTATCTAAAGGTGTTCCCGCTGATGCTATGGTGGTGGCAGCAGCCACCAAGAAGGAATTAGCGGAAGCTTCTTCATCTGTCCATCCGCCAAATAGAGTCTTGTTTGGATAGATACGGGAAGCATATGTTTTCTTCAGCGACCTTTACATGCAGGTCGCTGAACTATTTGTCCCACTTTACAAGGCTTCAAAGGGATCTCCTCAAGGAGTTAGAAGATACCTTACACGATCCTACAGCTGTGGGAGCCTCGGACAAGGCAACTTATCAACTTGCGACCAGTGGTTAACTTCTCCATGCGGCTCATTTCTTATGCAGCCGATGGGGCGAGCAGGGCTGCAGGCACAGTGGTAGCCTTATGCAGACACTCCTGGATGTGCCTTTGTCATTTTGTGGAGCCCTTCAAGTCTTCCTTCACCAATGCCCCCTTTGACGGCTCGTCCTGGTTCGGGCCTCAGGTAAAAGAGACTCTTACCATGTGTGAACAGGATGACAAAACTCTCTCTGCCGTGGGAGTATGTTTTTCTGCTCCATCTAGGCCCTATCCTAAAGGCCAAAAGAGTGGGAAAATGTGGTTCTGGAAATCCCAGTGAGCTTCGCCTGACACACGTGGAGAATTTTCCCCTAGAGGCAGAGGGGGAAATAATGGAAGATGCCGACCTCGCGGCAGCAGGGGGTCCTCAGAATCAGGGTGACCGAGATGTCTTCTCTGGTAGGTCCTTCCAGTGCTCCCGAAAGGAGGCCTGACTGTCCGACTACAGAGACAGTCGGGGAAGATTATCCTTTTACCCAAAAGCCTGGCAGACAATCACAGAAGATACATGGATACTATCCATAATATCCGGAGGTTACAATATCCCCTTCTCCTTACTTCCCCTGTCAAAAAGACAATACTCTATCCCAGATGTTCCACCCAGTCTTCAGGATCAAGCAAACCTAGAGGTTCATAGGTTGCTAAGAAAAAGAGTCATCCAGAAAGTCCCCACAGACCAAATCGGATCTGGAATTTACTCAATGTTCTTTTTAGTTCCAAAGAAAACAGGGGACTGGAGACCCATTTTGGATCTCAGTAGGCTGAACAAGTCAGTCAAGAAAACAAGATTCTGGATGGTAACCTTGCACTACATTCTTCCCTTTCTGGGAAAGGACAATTGGATGTTCTCTGTCGATCTCCAAGATGCGTACTACCACATAAAAATGGAGAGATGGTCAAGGAGATATCTACACTTCCGGCTGGGAGCCAGTCACTATCAGTTCAGTGCTCTGCCCTTTGGTCTCACCACAACCCCCAGGGTGTTCAAATGCATGGCAGTAGTTGTGGCTCACCTGAGGTGTCACGGATTCCAGGTGTTTCCATATCTAGACGACTGGCTCCTTACTGCCACCACTGAGCATCGACTAATCAGGGTGAGGGAATACACAATCCGCTCTTATTCTCAACTTGGGATCACCATAAACTACAAAAAATCTGCCTTGTTGCCTTGTCAATGTATTACCTTTATAGGGGCAGATTTAGACACAAGGGCCATGATAGCAAAGCTGCCTCAAGAAAAAGTATTAATTATCCATCGCCAAGTTGTCATGCTGTTCACACAAAAGAGAATTCAAGCAAGATTTGTCGTCAAAGTCTTGGGTTCTGTAGTGGCGGCAATCACTCTGGTCCGTATGGTTCGCTTTTACATGAGAATTCTACAGTGTCTTCTCTTTGCACAATGGTCATTCCAGGAATTACCCATGTCGCATCAGATTCTGATCACAGAATCCTGCAAAAGGGATCCGGAGTGGTGGCTTCACTCCCCTATGGTGACAATAGGCAGGCTGTTTCTACCCCCCCCATCCTGTAGCCACAGTGACCATGGATGCTTCCCAGACAGGGTGGGGGGGCATTATCTGGGACAGACTGTTCAGGGGACTTGGCAGTAACATGAGTACCACTTGCACATCAATGTCCTGGAGATGAGAGCGGTGCCCCTGGCATTGCAAGCTTTTCAGGACTCTCTACCTACAGGGACTATAGCAGTTTAGACAGACAATATGTCGGTAGTGTGGTACATCAACAAACATGGTGGAACCAGGTCTTACCCCTTGTGTCGAGAGGCTCTACGAGTTTGGCAATGGGCGATGTCTTCCCAATGCTTTCTGGTTGCAATGCACATCCTGGGGAAATCAGCATGGTAGCGGACAAGCTCAGCCGGGCTATCCTGATGCCCCATGAGTGGTCCCTGAAGCAGGAAGTTGCAGACTTGATTTTTCACAAATGGGGCCAGCCATGCTGCAGTCTGTTTGCCACCCCCTCAACAACAAATGCAGCAGCTACTTTGCCCTAGTCCCACCACTGGGGCAGTCACCCAGGGATGCACTTGTTCACGATTGGCCCCCGGGACTGCTTTATGTCTTTCCACCTTTTCCCCTGATCCCCAAGGTTTTTCCGAAAGCACAGTCGTTGGGTTGCAAGTTAATCCTCATTACCCCTTACTGGCCTCATCAGATATGGTTTCCATTCCTTTGGCACCACCTGCAAAGGGAGCCTTGGATCCTGGACCCAGTGCCAGATCTTTTGAGGCATCAGTCGAGGGCTCTCCACCCTTCCATTCAAACTCTCATGCTCACAGCTTGGTTTCTCCACTTCCGGTCTTAGCCAGGCTTCCCGATGTTTCTTCAGCAGTTAAACACATTTTGATTTCCTCCCATAAGCCCACTACTAGCAGACTTTATGCTAGTAAATGGAAGAGGTTCTCTTGCTGGGCAGGCAAAAATCAGGTTGATCCCTTTACTTCTCCCATTTCAAAGATTCTTGAATTTCTTACTGAAACCTTTGACCAAGGAGCAGCTGCAGCTACTGTCCGAGTTCAGTTAGCTGCCATTTCTGATTTCCATATGAGAGAAATGGGTTCCAATATCATTCCATATGAGAGAAATGGGTTCCAATATCATGTCCCACAGGTTATGCAAGGCATTCCTAAGCGGTACTACCCTATTAAGGCCTCCAATAAGAGAACCTGTTCCCCCCCCCTGGAATCTAAATTTAGTCTTAGACTCTCTGATTCTTCCTCCCTTCGAACCATCTGCTTCTTGTTTGCTCAACTTCTGACTTGGAAGACCCTTTTCTTGGTTGCAATTACCTCAGCTAGAAGGGTTTCAGAATTACAGCCCTTATCTATTTGTCCCCCGTACTTAATTTTCCATAAAGATTGTTTTTCTCAGAACCAACCCCTCCTTCTTACCCAAGGTATGTTCTGACTACAATTTGAATCAATCCATAAAGCGTCCTGTGTTCTTCCCTAATCATGGGAACAAGGCAGAGTATAAGCTTCATCAATTGGATGTTAATAGACAGTTATGTTTCTATTTACACAGGACCAAGGACTTTAGAAAATCTGACCAATTGTTCATATCATTTGTAGACAATAAAAGAGGTTGTGCGGTCTCAAAGGTGACTTTATCAAAGTGGCTTTCAGACACTATAAAACATGTCTATGAGTTGCGTAAACAAAAACTTCCAGGGAAAATTAAAGGGCACTCAACAAGGGCTTTGTCTACCTCTGTTGCCTTTCAAGCCAGATTGCCTTTGGATTCAATCTGTGCAGCAGCTACATGGGCTAATCCTCATACCTTTATCACTCATTACAAAGTAGATGTAGCCTCTCAAAACAGGGCATCCTTTGGTTCCACGGTCCTGAAGATTTTTTTCCAGTGAGCCACCCAAGAATTAGGTGCTTGGGACGCTGTCCCAAACAGCAAGAATGAAGGCTAGATATGGACAACTTAACATAAAGAAGTTATGTACTCACCATAGCGTTCCATGTTTGTTGTCTTTGATCTCGCCTTTCTTCTTGCGTCCCACCCTCCTTCCCCCTTCCTGGCGGATCGAGAGGAATCCCTTGTTCTATTGGTTATACTGGCTGGGTTTCCTTTATACCATACCTTATGGTTAGTCTCAGTCTACTACTATTACTATTGTGGAGGGTTCACACCTTTATATGTAGGTGTCATCGGATATGTAAGGTAGACTATATCTCTTGTCTATTTATATGGTCTACTGTGGGGTTATCACAAACGAGATCTAGGTAACTACCGCTAGGCATGCTGAGATAAGGGCTAGCTTCGAGCCAGTAAAAGCTCTCGAGCTATAGTATACGACCAAGTTGGAGCTGAGGATCGTCTCTGAACCCAAACAGGAAGAAGGAAGGCGAGATCAAGGACAACAAACATGGAACGTTATGGTGAGTAAATAACTTCTTTTTATTTCAAATGCAGTTGATTTAGACTTCAATTTTCTAGTAATTGCTTTTTTAGTAGCCTCCAGAAATAAACTTTGAGGCCTTAGTTACATCCATTTCCTCACTCAGTATTTCTAACAGAATGAATACTCTGTTGGAAATTTTAATGTCTGCCGATTCATTACAGTCCCAAAACATATGTTCTGTTACGTCTTTTTTTTTTCTCAGCACACCTACAATATTTGCCGTCTGTCTGAGGAAAATTTCTTTAGAGTCTTCTTGGGGTTTAAAAATACCTATGTGAACACTTCCAAGCAAAAGTCCTAAATATTCTAGACTTTTGTTGCATATATGAGAGCCATACATATGTTCTTCCTTTGTTTCCTTTTGAGCTGTTTATCCAAGCTGTCTTCCAGATCTTTTCTAACCTTCTCTGATTGGTTCCTATATTTGTAGTGCAATATTCTGTATGCCTGCCAGCTATTACTTTTTCAGCAGCAGCTTCTGTTCTAGATTCAACTAAAAACTCTACCAGAGCATGTCTTTAACTTAGGATTCTTCTATCCCTTTCTCTTTGCCTATACTCTGATATCAGTGCCTGACAGCGAAGGCAGGCTCTAGCCTGCAATCCAAATGTCTTTTTTTTAAACAAGAAGCATCTTTGTTAAATTATCACTTATGACATAGGCAAATCAGTCATACATTTATATAAATGAAAACAAACCATATTGACATAATCATAGTTGCAAGCATTTTACATCACAAGCATATTGACATAATTCTAGTTGCAAACATTATATATAACTTATAATCTACCCAGTCGTTGTCAAACATTGCATAGCTCATTCAAATTCTGCCTTCTTTTAAACCTCATTCCTTCCCTGTAAGTATTGTTTCCACAATTCCCATTTATTCCTATGTAATTTGCACCTACCCTTTTCTAAACATCCTAATTCCAGTTGTTTTATGTCTGTTACTATATTCACTACTTCTAGTACGTATGGTTTAGACTTTGATTTTCATTTTCTTGTAATTGCTTTTTTGGTAGCAACTGTAATTAGACTCGGCAAAACTTTACTATGTCTAGGCAATTCCAATTCTGTATCATAGCTCAGAAAAATCATTTCCCTAGTTACACCAATTTGCTCACCCAGTATGTCTGATAGAATAGTCTGCAGGGAATCTTTAAAGTATGCCAACTCATTACACTCTAGAAAATATGGTCCCAGTTATCTCTTTCTTCCCTATCATACCTCCAAAATTTGCTGTCTAGCTGAGATAAAATTCTTTGGCGTCTACTTGAGGTATAAAAATATCTTTGTAAACATTTCCAAGCAAAAATCCTAGTTCTTCTAGAGATTGTTGCTTATTTGGGAGACATACATATAGCTCCCATTGTTTCTTTGTGAACTGCTTATCCAGTCTCTCTCCTCAAATCTTTCTAACCTCCTCTGATTGATTCTTATAGTTATCATGCAATATTTTGTATGCTGTACTAATTATTCAGTTTTTAATGGCAGCTTCTGTTATAGATTCTACTAAAAACTTTACCAGTGCTGGTCTTTTGTTTAGGGCCCCTCTATTCCATTCTCTTCGCCTATACTCTGATATCAATCCTTGATAGGGAAGGCAATCTCTAATCTGCAGTCTTGGTGTCTTCCCATTCTATTACCTTTCCTTCTCTAATTATTTGCTCCCAGTACCTTGGTTCTTTTGCTACTTTTTCTGAAATAAATTCCAGCCCCCCTCTTGCAAGTTGTCTGTACCCCTAATTACAGTCATTCCTATCGGCAGACTGTCCTTTCTCAATTCCTGTGTTGGTTTAGTTCATCAAATACTTTCAGCTACTTTATGAATATAATATTCTGTATTATTATTGTTATTCTCCTTAAAGGTCTGCATTCAAAATCCCAGTCCCTCCTTGTTTCTTGAGCTTCCCCCCATTTCATCGTATCCCTTTTCACTTTAAATTATAAGTTTCTGCTTGTGCTATGTATAGGAGCCTTAACTGTGTAGCTCTGAAATATCCCGTCAAATCAGGTAATCCCAGTCCACCTTGTTCTATTTGAAGAATCAGCTTAACCCTCTTGACTCTTGCCATCTTACCCTCCCAGATAAAATCCTTCATCTGTTTATTAATTGCTGTCCTCAACTTCTCTGGTTGATAAAAATATGCCTGACTTGTGTATTAGACTAAAAGGACTAAAAACATTTTAACTGCTTGTATCTTCCTATCCATATCCATATAACAGAGATTCCAGTTTCTCAGTTTTTGTATTATCTTTTGTTTAGTCTCTTCCCATATATCCTTAGCTGCCACATTGGAATCATTTTTAATCCATATCCCCTAAATACTTCATTTTATCGTGTCTCCATAAATATGGATATTGCTGAACCAATTTGTATGTGGGTACGTAATTTACCGCTACTGCCGTTGTTTTAGCTTCATTAATTTTGTATCCCGAAAAGATTTGAAACTGTTCCAAAATGTTCCACAACACTGTAATGTCTTTTTTGTTTTTGATCAGGTATAAAATAATATCACCCGAAAATAGAGCTGGCTTTTCTTGACTACCATACCAATTATTTGTTTGAATTTCTGAGTTTCTTATTTTTTTTTTTACACATGGTTCTGGTAAACAAGGGGGGAAAAAGGACACCCTTGCCTGGTTTCTCTGCTCAAGCAGAAATTATCAGAGGAACTTCTACTTTCACCTCTGATCCCTCGTGTATCCTCCTAATCAGCCGTATAATTTTTTCATGGAATGCAAATGCTTCCATTTCCTTGCTCATAAAGTCCCAAATTACTCTGTCAAATGGTTTCTCTGCACCAAGCATTATTTTTTGTCATGCTCCTTTAACCACAATTTTCTTATCTCCCTCTCTCAATATCTCTCACACTTTGAAGTACCTACATTTCTTAAAACTGAAGAAGGAGAAAGAGAGAAGATGGGAGAAGGAAAAACAAGTGGGGAAAAAACAGGAGCACCTACTTACAGTAATACCCCCATTATGCTTAAAATAACTGAGAAAACTTTGTATCATACAAAGAAAATCATGCACTACAAAAACAGTACTATTAAGAAAACAAATTGTTTTACTTGCAGTTAACTTTCTCCCTCCTCTTCCCCTCCCCCAAGTATTTTTTAGAACATTAGAATATGTAGTAGGGCATATGCTTTAGAGGACACCACAAGTCCAGTATTTCCAGATTTTCTTATTCTGTCATAGTTCACAAATCTAATTATTGCATTATAATCCCACATTTGTCAATTTCAAAGTTACTGATTTTATTCCTGTACATCTCCAGCTCCCAAATCCTGTCTTTCCACCATTCTCTCGATTCCTTTAGTCAACTCTTGTGCTCCCTTCCTTCTCTCCACATTATCCATTGAAACATTGGAAAAGGTTTCACTGGCACATTCTCTCTGTGGTCTTTATTACCAGAAGAACAGGAAGCAGAATCTCCTCCTGTTTCACAGCCCACTTTTTGTTGGACAAACATTTGTATTTCCTCATTAGTATGAACTTCATCAAAAAAAAATTTTGCCCCTCCAGGGAAGAATATTTTGAATAGAGCTGGGTACAGTAATTTCAATCTCATGCTGCTTCTCGACATTCCCTGAATAGTGGAATAAATTTTCTCTTCTTCTGCCTGGTGTACAATGTGTAATCATTCTCCACAAATTGCTGTCTCCCACTTTTAGTGCTTTGTCGTCCTGCCACAGTTTTGTCAGAATCAACTCCTTCTGCTGGTGGGATTGCATCTTTAATGTTAAAGGCATATATATGTTGCTTTCTCATAGCCAGGTTTGGAGCATAAACATGATGTGCCCTTTCGGTTAATAACTCCTGCTGTGGAATACCAATCCAGTTGCTTATTTGTGGTTTCATAAAATGAATACAGTCTGCTCCTTCCAGGTTCTGTGGTACAGCTGAAAACATCAGGTTTTCCCTACATGCTCTGTCATCTAATTTTATTATTTTTTAAAACGTGTTCTTGGGCAGTCTCATATTCAGCCAGCCTTTTTTTCATTTTGACTTCCGATTTTTGCATTTTTATCACCCCATCTGAATATCTGTTTAAAGCTTCTTCCATTTTTTTCCAGCTTTTTGTTGTTTGAGTTGAAATGCTACATCAGTGTTTTGTTTATTTTAACCAGGTCTTTGTGCAGTTGTCTAATACTTTCCTCTAGGTTACTGGAAGTCATATCTGGAGCTTGCACTGCTTTTTGCTGACTAGCTGCACTACTGTTCCCAGTCAGTATTTTCCTCACCTTTTGTAGCCGATTTTCTTTCAGGTCCTCTGTATTTCTTTTTTCCTGGCATCCAGGCAGTGCACTTACTAGCCAGTTACTGAAATTTACCCAGAAACACAAAAGTCAACTGGCCTTCTCTGCTGAGTTTCTGTTTTCACACTGGGAGAACTAGAAGCTGTTACTCAGTGTGCATCCATCTTGGACGTCCAATCCAAATGTCTTCTTGGCCTCTTCGATTCTGTTACTTCCTTCTCTAGTTATTTGCTCTGAATATCTTGGATCCTTTGACAGTTTTCTCCAATAAATTCCAGAACTCCTCTTGCTTGTTCTTTGCACTCCTAATTGCAGTCATCCCTATTGGCAAAATGTTCTTTCTCCATTCTCAAGTTGGCTTAGTTCTCAGAATACTTTCTACAACTTTACGAATATAGTACTCTGTATGACTGTTGTCATTATCTTAAAGGTCTGTATCCAAAATCCCACTCTGTCCTTATTTACTGAATTTCCCCCCTGCTTTATCATCATCTCTTTCCACTTAAAATGATAGCTTTTAGCTTGTGTCATTTATATGAGCCTTAACTGTCTAGCTCTAAAATATCCTTTGAAATTATGTAGTCCTAAACCAGTTTGTTCAGTTGGAAAGATGAACTTATCCCACTTGATCCTTGCCCTGTTCCCCGCCCAGATAAATACCTTCAGCTCTTTATTCGTTATTGACTACGGTTTCTCCTCTGGTTAATAAAAATATGCCTTTCCTGTATGTAAAACTAAAGGGACTACAAGCATTTTCACTGCTTGTATCTTGCTGTCCATAGCCATAAACAAGAGCTTCCAGTTTCTCAGTTTTTGTGTTGTTTGTTTTGTCTCTTCAAATATCCTTCTCTGCCATAACAGAATCCTTTTTAATCCATACTCCTAAATACTTCATCTTATTGTGTCCCATAAATATGGGTATTGCTGCACCAATTCATGCATGGGTACATAGTTTATAGCTATAGCTTATAACTTGATTAATTTTATGTACTGTTAAGACTTGAAACTGTTACAGAATGTTCCACAACACTGAGATGCCCTTTTATGGTTTTATCAGGTACAAAATAATGTCATCTGCAAATAAATACATCCATCTTTTCTTGATTACCATGCAAATTATATCCTTGAATTTCTGAGCCCCTTATTTTCTTTGCCATTGTCTCGAAATATAAATCAAATAACAAAGAGGAAAGAAGATACCCCTGCCTGGTTTCTCTGTTCAAATTCAGATTGTCTGAGAGGAACCCTCCCACTTGAATTTTTGTCTCCCATCCCTCATATTTCCTCAAATTAACCTTATTACTCTGTCAGGGAATGGAAATACTTCCATTGCCTTACTTATAAACTGATAACAGTGATATCTCTAACTTCTGATCCATTACAGTTCTTTCTCCAATCTACATAATCTTAGAAAAATGCATCAGTGGTCAACTTGTATGCTACCTTCTAGACAACCAAATACTCTCACCCTCACAAAATGGCTTCAGGCCTGACCATAGCACTACAACTGCCCTTCTCTCCTTTATGGATACTGTAAACAGAGCCCGTGATTCTGGCAAAATTGTCTCTGCCCTCTTCCTTAACCTATCCAAAATATTTAACACTGTTTCTCACCCTCTGCTATCACCCAGCTCTCCAAGATCAGTCTCCACCCATACTCTAAACTGGTTCTCTAGTTATTTAAATGAAAGACAGCAGGCAGATGGCAAAACTCCATCTGTCCTTTCTTCAACACCACCACCGGCGTTCCCCAAGGTTCCATACTTGGACCACTCCTATTTAGCTTATTCATCAGCAATTTTCAGTCATCAGTGTCTCAAAGATCTGTCCTTCAGTATGCAGATGAGACTACCATCATCTGCTGTGCCAGCTCTATCTCTGACTTACTCACACTAACTCAAAAGGCCTTCTCTTCCACTGAATCTTGAATGCACGATAACCACCTAGCCTTGAGCCCCAAAAAATCCCAAATCATCCTTTTCTCCCTTAAAAACAAAACCCCCTCTAAATAAGACCACATTCATCATTTTTTCTCTTAACAAATTACTAATTGAAGTTGTTAGCCACACAAAGCTCCTTGGAGTCACTATTGATGAACACACAAAATTCGACCTTCATGTACAATATAATATTCGCAAAACACATTTTAAACTGGGGACCCTTTATAGACACAATCATTTCCTAAGCTCATCCACAAGAATAACCGTAACCACAACATGCCTACTACCATCTCTTCTCTATGGTGCCCCCCTACTTATTAATATACAAAGCTCCTCTAAACTCAAACTAGAGACATGCTACAATAAAATCGCCAAATTCACAACCAACTGCAGATACCCCACCCATCATTGCACTGCCCTTATATTACTGAAATGGCTAGAACTTCCAAACTGCCTCCCTACTTACAACTAACCACAACTCACAAAATACACTTCAAACCCCAAGACTGCTCTGTCCTGAGCTCAACATTCAGCTACTATCTCCCAAATAGACCCCTTAGATCAGGTGATCAGAGGCTTTTACAGATCCACAAACCTAATCTTCCACCTGGCCATCTTATTTACTCATTCTCAGTAGCGAAGAGCTGGAATGCCTTACCTCTATCCATTAGCTCAGTTCAAAAACACTCCTATTTCAAAACTTCCCTACACAATCACCTTTCTTTATGCTGGAAGTGTACTTGCACTAAACCCCCCTAGAATATGTAAGACTCCCTGTCTCTTATCTTTTTGTGTAAGACAGTACTTCTGTAGAGAGATTTAGACACAGTAAGGTGTAGATACGTATGTTGATTGTTTTTGATTGAACTAATGCTCGTATTATACTTCTGTTTTGCTTTTTTCTCAACAACTTGTATATATTTATTCTTTTTAATTTCTTTGCAATTTTCATTGTGATTTTTTGTAAGGTCAACCTTGTAAGTTTAACTGTTATTATTTGTACTGTGGAGCTTTTCTTCTTGGACCTCTGCTGAAAATGGATTATTTTGGCCCAGTGGACTTTCCTTGTAAACAAAAAGCAAACTATTCTAGCCTGTTCTTCCTGCTGTTTTGGTATCTTCCAGTAGGGTGCCCTCCATTTCTTAGCTAATACAAACACTGTGAGGCATCCCTGTAGCAGTTCTCTACCAGCAAGCTGCATCTGCAAAAGTCTGTGGGCGGTTTATTAAAGTAAAGCAACATTACAGTGCATGTTAATGCTTTAATCCTTCAATGATTGTAAATTTCATTAGAATGTATTCAGGGAGTGCACACTACTGGTCCACCCCCACCAGAGATCTCTCTAAACTCAATACTTCCAAGTTTGGAATCATTGTTTTACTCAGTCTTCTCCTTCCCCAATACACTTGCCCATATTTCCTCCACTCCATAATCACTCCTGGCATAAGGTTTTTATTTCTCTAAGAATTCCTACTGTACAAAATTGTTAGCTGCATAGATACTTTCCACAATTCCTGGTAGTCTAAGTGACTGATTGTTCCTTGCTTTACAGTCACAGAACTTGGCTCTGCATTTATTTCTGTTTTTCCTTCCCCTTTTCTACGTCACTTCTTCTACTGCAGTCTTCTTCTGAATTTGCTGAACTCTGCTCATTCAGTCATAAATCTCCTTTTAGCTGCTGTACTGCCAGACCTTTCCTTTTACTTTATTCTCTCTCTCTCTCGTTCACTTTTATTTTTCTCTAAGGACTGTAAAATCCAGCAGCACTAGTGTAGCTGTCATTTCATTCTCTCTTTTGGTGAATATCACCCCGCCCCTCCTGCAGAAACTCCAATCACAAGCTATCAGAACATTTCAAATACACCCCACTCAGACGAATGCCATTTTTAAACTAGTCTAGCCTGTTCTTCCTGATGTTTTGGCATCTTTCAGTAGTGTGCCCTCCATGTAAGTTCTGTTAAATGTGTTTTTTATCTGTAGAAATCCAAGGATTCGCAGAATGTGTGCTAATTATTTGTTATAAGCAGTAAGATATGCCACCATTTCCATGTGTATATATTTAAAGGGTTATGCTCATCACCCATTCTTGGTAGCAAACTGAACTCTGCTTATGCATTACTGTTTTAAGTGGGATTATATTATCATTATTATTATTATCATTATCATCATTATCATTTTTTGTGACTTTACTAACCATTTGGCTCATATTATTGAAATTATTGTGTAATTATCACTGTTTTTAAAGGAAGAAACTGTGCTTTATCATCTGTGTTCCTACTACTGTATTTTAAAAACTAATTCCTAAAAATGGAGAACATCAATATCTGTGCAGTAACTGAGACCTGGTTCAAGGCTCCAGAGAGCACCCCTGCAATACCAGGCTACAACTCTTACCACACTTTTCGGCCACCAAACCAGGATCAAAACACTAAAGGTGGATGAGTGTCCATATCCATTAAGGATATTCACACCACCAGGTAAGTTGCCCAACACAATGCATCTGAAATTATCCAGGTGCAACTAACACTAGGTAAGACTGCAATCCAAATTGTAGCTTGCTACATATCCCCCACCATGTCCCAAGATTCTCAATACACCTTTCTAAACATACTGGAAAATATTAATATACAACCAAACACCCCAATACTGGGTGATTTCAACTGCCCTGCCATTAACTGGGAAAACTACTCATGTACCAACACCTTTGCCCAACAGTTCTTGGAATTCATAAATTCCAATGCCCTGGATCAACTAATCCATAGTCCCACCAGGGGCTCCAATATCCTAGACCTGGTCATTACCAACATGGGAAATTGATGCTCCACACCTATGGTCACCCCCTCGTTGGTCAGGTCAGACCATAAGCTAATCACCCTTAACATCCACATCCCACCCCCACCCCCCAGTAAGGAAACCTCTATTAAAAAACTTCTCCAAAGCCAACTTCATGCTACTCAAGTCAGAAGTTACAAACTTCATGACACCCATGCAGACGGGAACTGAAAGTTCGACTGCTGAGTCCTACACTAAGGCACTGTATGAGCGCATCCACTCATGCATGAATCGTGCCATCCCAAATAGAACCAAGATGCTCTCCTCCAAAAAAAGGAAGCCAATCTGGTGGTCCCCTGCCATAAACAAACTTTACAGCAAAAAGAAGAAACTGTTGCAGAAAAGAGGAAAATCCCAGGATGCAAACAACTCCCTTACCAGCCTTAGTAAGAAGCTGAGATCCCTCATAAAATCCTCCAAAGCTAGTTACGAAAATAAAATTGCCAAAGATTCCAAAGACAACCACAAGGCATTCTATAACTATGTCAAGAATCTAAATGGCAATGCTCAGATTTGCTCTGAGCTACAACAGAAGGGCTTTAAATATACTGATCCCAATGATATTGACAGTATCCTGGCAGATCGATTCAGTGCCAACTTCACCCCCCTCTCACCCCCTAAATGGCCCATCTCAATACCGGAAGATTGCCAAATTCCAGTAATAACGGCCACACAGGTAAAAAATGCACTCTCCAAAGCTAAGAAAACAGCATCCTTGGGACCAGATGACATCCCGGGCTGTGTACTACATGAACTACAAAATGAACTGGCACCTCACCTAAGTGTCATGTTTAATTATACCCTCATCTCAGGCTTCATGCCCACTGAGTGGCGCACAGCTACAGTTATCCCACGCCACAAGGGGGGATCCACCGCTCCATCAGTCTGACGAGCCTGATCTGCAAGGCCATGGAACGTATTATCATGGAACTTCTAAACAAAGACATTGGCAACCTTCAAACACTGGACCCCACCCAGTTTGGGTTCTTGAAGGGCCGATCTTGTCTCCTGAACCTGATTGACTTCTTCGAATTAGTGTCCAGAGCCATGGACGAGGGTAAGGCAGTCCACACAGCCTATCTGGACCTCGCCAAGACCTTTGACACCATCCCCCACTCTGGAATCATAGATAAACTTACTAAGCTGGGCATTAATCTCTACGTCACTCGATGGGTTGCCAACTGGCTTACTGACAGAACCCACACTGTAAAAGTAGCTGACTCCAAATCCAGCTCCAGACAAGTGATAAGTGGGAGTACCTCAGGGTTCAGTCCTGGGACCTCTCTTGTTTGGCATCTACTTCTCTGAAGTACAGCCCAACACTAAGGGACTCTGGCTAACAAAGTTCGCAGATGACTGCAAACTGGGAACCTTTACTGAATTCCCAAATGATGCGGATACTCTACAAAAGGGCCTTACAGAAACAGATGCTTGGTGCCATAGCCATGGGCTCAAGCTCAATGCCAAGAAATGTATAGTTATCCCCTTTGGGAAAAAACATGTACCCGTGAATTACCACATAGGTGGCAGTACACTAAACACTGAAAGTGTGATAAGAGACTTGGGGACACAGGTGGACAGTGGTCTCATCTTCAATAACCACATCGCCACAACAGTCAGGAAATCCTTCTATGTGGCACTCCTCATCACTAAGGGCTTTTCATCCAGAAAAAAGGAGGTCATTGTCCAACTGTACTCATCCCTCATTAGACCCATTATAGAATACAACGCCCCATTTGGTATGTACCTCTCAAGACATCTGCAACAACTGGAAAGGTCGCAGAAATACCTCACTAAAAGGATCACAGGCCTAAAGCAAATGCCCTATGCTGACCGCCTTAAAAAACTCCAGCTATACTCTGTCGCATATCGTCTACTCCGAGGCGATCTCTGCTTAACGTACAAGGCCATGTCAAACCCAGAGCTGTTGAACATGCTACACTTAAAGAAATCCCAATCCCTCAGAGCCACATGCTCCAGGGATCTAAACCTTGTCATCACAATAAACAAAACATGCTGGAGGGAGAGGTTCCTGACCCAGAGACTCCCCAGACTCTGGAATAGACTGCCCACAATGTCAAGCAGAGCACCTCTTTGGCCCTCTTCAGAAGGAACCTTGATAATTGGATGGGAGAAAGGAAATTCACCCCAGGGATCATATCAGTTGCCCTGCTAGACAGGGGTCCAGGGAAATAAATAGTGTGGGAAGAAATATCCAGGGAATTGCTATGGCTAGGCTTGTATAGTCCCTAGGGCCGATAGCCTAGTACCAGCCTATGAACCTATTAACAGCAAACTAATTTAACTGCTCACTATATGCTTATACTGGGATGTAATGTAATTCCTTATAGTTTGCAGACACTCAGCTGCTATAGTGTAATAATACCTTGCACTGTAGATTCTGTTGTATTTAGACTGTCCTATGTTACAGAGACGGCTCACCCAGGCCAAGCTGGATTTTGTACATTAGTCATGGTTGAGCACTGTATGTATGCCTAGATGCTTGTTGTATTTGTTTGAACATATTTTTAGTGTCAAATTGCTGCTTATGGTTTTTGTTTTAACTTGGTAACTGTAGTGTTATTAATCTGTGTTACCTATTTCTCTTCCACTCCTATCTTACATTTCACCAATTATACAGTCCTTACCTCCTCTAGCACTCCCCTTGTCAATTTTTCCTAATCTTTTTTTTTTTTTTTTGCATTTACAGTTCTCAGCTAATTCAAACAATGTGCGGCATCCCTATAGCAGTTCTCTACCAGCAAGCTGCATCTGCAAAAGTCTGTGGCCGGTTTACTTAATTTATTTTATTGACATTTGTTACCTGGGTTAGTCCAACTGGGCTTGTGGCCCATTTTCAGTGGAGACCCGAGGAGAAAAGCTCCAGTGATACATTTCTAATACAAAGTATAATATTACACAAAAGTATTGAGGTGAGAAGCGGTTATACATTTACAAATAAATTTCAATTACAAAGTATAATACTACACAAAAATATTGAGGTGAGAAGCAATTATACAGAGCAAAAGTTTTACATTTGTTGAGTACATACATACAAGTTAAAGTTCCAAGTATGGAGAAGGAAAAAAAATGAAAAATATGAAACATAAATTTTTACGTAAGATAATGCAATAGGCTGAGAGTAAAACAAAGTGTGTGTGTGTGTGTGTGTATGTATGTGTGTATATATATATATATATATATATATATATATATATGTATATATGTATATATTGCTGTTATATGTGTGGAGTTATGCAAATACCTTATGTGAGGTGTGTAGGGGGACAAAGTAGGGTCCTCAATAAGCGTAAGTATGGAGGGGGGAGACTAAGTGTGGTCATTGCAAGGGCGGGTCCTGGAATTGAGAAAATATGTTTTTAGTTCATTTTTAAAGTGGGAGGTATCTGAAATTGAACGTAAGTCAAGAGGAAGTCTGTTCCAGTCATGGGCGACTGAGTGTTTATAGAGTAGTTTGCCTACAGACTTTGTAGACTGGTAAATATCAAGTAATTGTTGATTAGAAGTGTGGAGGGTTCGGGATGGAGTGTAGATAGAGACTAAGGAAGAGAGAGATGGACAGAAGGAGGGTTTATAGAGGATAGAGTGAAGCATGTGAAATTGATAAAGTAGTAGTTGGGGAGGTTCAAGCCATTGGAGATCATTTAAAGCAATGCAATGGTGTGAGTTGTATGGGGAGTTAGTAATGAATCTGGCTATTTTATGGTATGTTTGTTGAAGTTTAAGTGGTGGTCTAAATGTTGGTAAGTACTGGGGCGGCATATAGAAGGGTAGGGAGGAGGAGGGCTTGTCCCAGGGTAAGTCTAGCATCAGGAGTTAGGAATTTTTTGTTTTGATAAAGCGGGCCTAATTTCTAGTGTGTTCTTTTTATACATTGGTGTATGTATAGGTTAAACTTTAGTTCATCATCGATGATGACCCCTAGGGGTTTTGTGTGGTTATCAGGTTGGATAGTTGTATTATTAGAAGATGTAATAACAAAGGAGGTTTTATGGTGGGAATGACTGCGGGGAAGGAAAAGTAAGAGTTTAGTCTTTTTAGGATTAAGGATCAATAGGTTGTGAGAAAGCCATTGTTCTGTGGATAGTAGGGCTTGTTGGGTTAGGGAATATAGTTCGGAAATGTTATCAGAGATGGAGATAAGTGTGGAGTCAGCATATTGAATGAGTGATGATTCTTTACATGAGGTAAAAAGATCATTGGTGAAGATGTTAAACAAAAGGGGCCCTAAGATGGAGCCTTGAGGAACACCAGTAGAGATGGAAAGAAAGGGGGAGGTGGCTGAGAGCCATTTGACAGATTGTTCCCTGGCAGATAGGTAACTATTGAATCAAGCAAGTGAGGAGGGGGATAGTTGTAGGCTAGCAAGTCTGGATAATAATAGAGGATGAGAGACAATATTGAAAGCTTTGGAGAGATCTAGGAAGAGACAGGAAATGAGTTTATTGTTGTCTAGGGCCTCAGCAATGGTGTGTGTGAAGGAGAGGAGGGTAGTGGTGGTGGTGCTATGGTGGGGACAAAATCTGTGTTGGGTAGGGGTAAGCAAGTGGTGGTTAAGGAGGTGATTGAGAAGCTGAGAGTGGATGCATTTTTCTAGTGTCTTAGAGAGGGGGATAGAATGGCAATGGGTCGGTAGTTTGAATGTTCAGTGGAGTTTCCACTTTTATGAAGAGGGATAGTAAAAAAAAGATTTCCAGAGGGGAGGGACAGCTGATTCAAGAATGGATCTGTTTATTAGTATAGATATAGAATAGGCAATAGAGTCAGCAGCAAGTTTGAGGAATGTAGGAGGTAATTTATCAGTGGAAGGAGAGCATGGTTTTAGCTTGAGCAGTAGATATTTGATATAAGTAATGGGAACAGGCTGAAAGGAAAACAAACTTGTGTTAGTTAGACTGGGAGTGATAGGTTTAGAAGTAGAGTTAGGACTGTTGGTTATGAGATTTTGGATGGAAGAAATAAAGTGTTTAAGAGGGCGGCAGTTTCTTGAGGGGAAGAGTTTGGATATGGGGAGGGATTAGAGGGACTTCCGGGATACAGAATGTTGATTTCCGAGTATTGGATTTATTAAGCTGGGCAGAACTGTAGTAAGACTTTTGTCATTAGTTGTAAGTTTTTTTGCAAGGTTCCTCAGTTGTCTATATTTGAGAAGAAGTGGTGGTGGTTTAGTTTTAATCCAGGCTTTCCAAGCGCTGTCTCTTTGTTTCATGAGGGACTTAGTTTCTTTGGAGAGCCAGGGAGCATGATTTGATTTTACTCTGATCTTTCTAGATGGAGCTAGGGAGTCTAGAGTGCTCAAGAAGATGCTATTGAAAGTGCTGACTGTCATTTAGGGGGAGCTGTTTAAGGATGGACCAATCTGTGTTGTAAAGAATAGAGTTGAAGTGGGAAGAATTGAAAGTAGTTAATTTACAACAGTCCTTGATAAGGTGGGGTTTGGGAGTATGGTAGTAGTGTCTAAGGATGGAGGTAAGCAGATGGTCACTAAGGGAATCAGGTAAGGTGGTGGGATTGTAGTAGTGGTGGGGGGTATTGGTAAGGATCCAGTCTATTATGGAGCTGGAAGTTGAATTTTTATGGAAGCGAGTGGGTGATGATATAAGTTGGTGGAATCCATGAAGGAGGATGTTGAGTTGGGGAGAGTCAGTAGAGAGTTTGGACCAATCTATGTTGACATTGCCAAGGATAAGTATCTCATATGGTATAATGTGGGAGAACCAGGATAGGATGTTTTTTAGAATGGGCAGATTGTTGCCAGGAGGTAGGTAGATGGAAGCTATAGCAAGTTTTTTCTGTGGATTCAGATGACAGTTGAGGATAATGAGCTCAGTTGGGAGGAAGTCAGGAATAGAGGAGGGGTATAGTTAGATGTTAAGGATGTTACAGTAGAGGATGGCTACACCACCCCCTTTTTTACAGGTCTGTCAGATCTGAAGATGTTATAGCCAGGTGGGAGTATTTCACTGTCTGAGATATGTGGCTTAAGCAAGGTTTCTGATAGGGAAAGAATGTGTGGGGTATTGAGAGCAATCCATCAGTGCACCTCAGTAACCTTATTTGTTAGGCTTTGAATATTCAGAGAGTAGATGGTTAATTCTTTAGCTGGAAATGATTGTTGTGGCTGAGACGGATGATTGTATGAGGTGTAAGATGAGGGCAGTGTAGGCGTAGTTGTGGAGGTGGTTGTGGGGAGAGTAAGGGTGGGGTGAGTTGAATTGGGGCTGGGGTTGGGATGAACATCACCAGAGCAGAGTACTAGTTTAGAGAGAGGAGTGAGAGTCATAAATGATAGTTTGTGTAGCTTTGACTTAGCTTTAGGGGAAGGTTTAATAACATGTAAAAAGGGTGGTTTGAATAGACTTGAGGTAGAGGTCGTGAAGAGATCTGGGGAAATAGTAAAAGAAGAAGTAATTGGAGGTATGTTGTATGAGTGAGAAGTTGGGGAGCATTGGAGTGGGTCATACAGGTTGGAGTGGTAACAGGTGGTGATAGAGAGAAAAAGAAGCAGTGTAGAAGATAAGAGTAGATATTGCATGTTAGAGTAGAAAATGGTTGGGTTGGGAGAGTAGGTGGTGTGTATGAAGTGATGTTAATAAGATTTACAAATTGGTGAGGTGGAAGTGATATTAATAAGATTGACAGATTGGTGAGGTGGGAGTGGTGATTGGCAGGTAGTGGAGCTGTAGTGGATAGTAGGACAGGAAGGGGAGGGATAGATAGTTATAAAGGTAATTGTAATGGGGTGGGTGGGAATGGGAGTAGGGTAGGGGAGCGAAGTGAGCCCGAGCATAGTGAGGGCGAATGGAGCGGGGCTACACCCACAAGGAAGGATTCAGAAAACAATCAGAGAAGCTGGTGAAAAGGACAGAGATGTGAGCAGGAGAGGCAGGAAGTTCTTGGAAGAGCAGAGGTGGCTGGGCTGTGTTTAGGTCAGTAGGGCTCTAGAAGTTGAGACAGAAGTACTGAAAACAGCAGGAGAGAATAGCTAGGAGGGGTGTACAGGACTGACAATACTGTTAGCCTAGATAGAGAGTAGCAGACAGAAAAAGAGGGTTTGGTAGGGGGTAGGAGCAATTCAGATAGGAGGTATAAGTTAGAGAGGAGTAGAGTAGATTGGAGGGAGCATGGAAGAAAAAGGGGTAGCTAGACAAGTGTAAGAGAGAAAGTAGCTACAGGGTGTGGTCTGCAGGTGAGAAGGAGCCACCACAGGAGTATTCAATGATTAAAGGTAGTAGGTATCCTTTACAGATAAGGTGTACATACTTAGATGGTATTCACTTGAGAGGGATGCATGCTAGACGTACTTGACTGTAGGTGAAAATCCAGCTAGAGTCGACCAGTGGGTGTCAAGGCTGCTCAGGTAGATTTATTCGATTAGATGGTATTCACTTGAGAGGGATGCATGCTGGAGGTACTTGACTGTAGGTGAAAATCCAGCGAGAGTTGGCCAGAAGGCGTCAGGGCTGCTCATGTAGCTTTATTTGCTTAGATGGTATTCACTTGAGAGGGATGCATGCTGGAGGTACTTGAATGTAGGTGAAAATCCAGCTAGAGTGGGCCAGAGGGTGTCAGGGCTGCTCAGGTAGCTTTATTTGCTTAGATGGTATTCACTTGAGAGGGATGCATGCTGGAGGTACTTGACTGTAGGTAAAAATCCAGCTAGAGTGGGCCAGAGGGCGTCAGGGCTGCTCAGGTAGCTTTATTTGCTTGTGGAAAGGCTCAGAATACACCTCAGTACTGCTCATTGAGGGGGTTAGAGAGAGAGAGAGAGAGAGTAAAAATGGCTCCAGGGGAAAAAAATGCGCCAAGACTTAAAAGGGCGTAAAGGAGTATGGGAGTAAAGTACAGGCAACATTACAGTGTATGTTAATGCTTTAACCTTTCTATGATTGTAAATTTCATTAGAATGTATTCAGGGAGTGCATACTACTGGTAACCCCCACCCCCACCAGTGATCTCTCTAAACTCAATACTTTCAAGTTTGGAATCATTGTTTTACTCTGTCTTCTCCTTCCCCAATACACTTGCCCATATTTCTTCCACTCCATAATCACTCCTGGCATACGGTTTCTATTTCTCTAAGAATTCCTACTCTACAAAATTGTCAGCTGCATAGATACTTTCCACAGTACCTGGTAGTCTAAGCGACTAACTGTTCCTTGCTTTGCAGTCATAGAACTTGGCTGTGCCCACCCTCGCTATGCTCTGTCTTCACTCTGTTCCCCTACCCTGCTCCTATTCCCTCCCGCCCCCAAATCACTCTAATTTATTCTAAACCTAACCACTCACACTCACACTTATCTACCAGTCATCACCTATACAATTACCAGTTGTACATTAGCTCACATTTCCACACTAACCTTAACAACAATCATCCATTACCACATATATTTAACCAATCTCTACCCTTTTTACCATTACAAAATGCTAATGGTACATTGTATATTACTAGCTCTGCTAACAAGTGCTGCTCACTTAAACTACCATTCACAAATAGCCTCCCCTCACACTTTTCACAAAACTACATCAACCATTTCTCCACACCTAACTGACTACTCCATCTTAATATCTCCATCTATCTTAAATGTAACAAAACTTCATCACACCTCATACAGACTACACCACATTAAACCAAACCCAAAAAATACTCCTTTTAAGTTTCATAAGCATATATCAGCATTCATCCATATACTAGTAACCATAGCTACCAAACTTATAAGTGGAGACATTTACCCAAACCCAGGCCCCCCAGAATGCTTCCTCACCACCCCCTGAAATACAAGATATAACCAGTCCATCATGAAAACGCTCCAAAATAGTAATCCTAAATCTAAACCTGCGAAGCATAGTCATCAAGGTTCAAGAAATAAACAGTACCCTGCCCCATTATAACCTTGATATTGCTGTTTTAACAGAAACCTGGTTAAAAGCACACATTACTGACAACAAAATTACACCACCTGGTTGCAACATTATTAGAGCAGACAGGAAGGTAAAAAGAGGTGGAGGGTAGCCATCTTATTTAAGAGCAGTCTCACACTTTTATCACAAAGCCTTAACAGAGATAACCTTGAAAACATAGAAATCCTACCTACTAAACTTCTATTTAACCAAAACAAATTCATATCCATTATAGCTACCTATATCCCACCTGGAAATAGCATCTTCACTATAGAGTACATCATCCAATCTATATCAAATTCCATAGCCCAAGAAACTATCATTATGGATAACTTTAATATAGACTGGACAGCTTGTAATTCTCATAACCCTAGCAATCACATTAACCTCTATGGCTTCACACAACGTATTCAAGCTCCTACATAGATAAAAACTCTAATCGTCAATCTATATTGGATTAGACACTAACCAACAAACCTCAGAATTATCAGATCAGTGGTTGCTTACCTGACAGCCTTAGTGATCATATACCAGTCTATCTATTGAGAAAAAAATCAGTACTGTCAGACTCACCACCTTCCACTAAATCCGCAGTAAAACAAAATGTAATGCCCAAGACCTAATCAATCCCCTAAAAAATGTAACTGGTCTCTACTAAAAACCTGCCCCTTGCTGCTGCAGTAGATTATTTCAGCAGTACCTTCCTTGAAATTTTAAACAAATTGGCCTCCCAGGTCAGTTTGTATTAAAGCCATATGAAAACCATGGCTAACTAATAACACCAGAATGATCCTTAGAAAAGGAGACAAAGCTTGGCAAACATACCTCACCTGTAAAACCCAAATCAACCGCATCACATTCCAGCAAATTAGAAACCAGGCTAAACACCAAATCAACCTAGATAAAAGAACTTTTACTATAACCCGCAACATAAACATCAGCATAACCCCCAAAAATTTTGGAATACCATAAATGCCGTTCTCCACCCAGGAAATTCCACTACCCCTTCCCCCAACTTACCACACTGTCCTACCACCGTTGCAGAAGAATTCAGTAAATACTTCAATGAAAGTGTACTGTCTCGAATTAAAATAATTCCACAGAACCATCACTAGCCTTCAAACCTCTCAATATTAACTCCAACTCATCCTCCTCCTTTCAGCCTTTTCCCACAGCTACCGTTAAGAGACTACTGAAAAAGCTCAAATCCTCTTCAATAGCAGCTGACAAGTTACTAGCCGAATATTGTGGAGATAGACAGGTTGACAGACGAGATCAGACAAGAGTCCCCGTGGACTATGATGTTTGCAGATGACATTGTGATCCATAATGAGAGTAGGGAACAGGTGGAGGAGACCCTGGAGAGGTGGAGATATGCTCTAGAGAGAAGAGGAATGAAGGTCAGCAGGACTAAGACAGAATATGTGTGTGTGAATGAGAGGGAGGATAGAGGAATGGTGAGGATGCAGGGAGTAGAGGTGGTGAAGGTGGATGAGTTTAAATACTTGGGATCAACAGTTCAGAGTAATGGTGAGTGTGTAAGAGAGGTGAAGAAGAGAGTACAGGCAGGATGGAGTGAGTGGAGAAGAGTGTCAGGAGTGATTTGTGACAGACTAGTACCAGTAAGAGTGAAAGGGAAGGTCTACAAGAGGGCAGCTATGTTATATGGGTTGGAGACAGTGGCATTGATAAAAAGGCAGGAGTCAGAGCTGGACGTGGCAGAGTTAAAGAAGTTAAGATTTGCACTGGGTGTGACGAGGGTGGACAGGATTAGGAATAAGTATATTAGAGGGTCAGCCCAGGTTGGAAGGTTTGGAGACAAAACCAGAGAGGCAAGATTACATTGGTTTGGACATGTGCTGAGGAGGGATGCAGAGTATATTGGGAAAAAGATGCTAAGGATGAAGCTGCCAGGTAACAAGAAAAGTGGAAGGCCTAAGATAAGGTTTATGGATGTGGTGAGAGAGGACATGCAGGTGGTTGGTGTGATAGAGCAAGATGCAGAGGGCAGGAAGAAATGGAAACAGATTATCTGCTGTGGTGACCTCTTAACGGGAGCAGCCAAAAGAAGAAGAAGAAGCTGAAGCCATATCTTATTCAGTGCTGATCCTTATTAACAGGTCCATAGCAGAACAACATGTCCCAGCAATATGGAAAATCGCATACATTATCCCCTTACAGAAAGGTGAAAATTCCACAGAGCTGATCAACTACAGACCAATCGCTATTTTCTCTCCACTATCTAAACTCCTCGAAAGATGTATCCACTCCCAACTGTTACATTATCTTACCTTCAACAGCATGCTAGCAATATGTCAACATGGTTTTAGACCCCATCATAGTACTACGACTGCAGTCTTCAGTTTCACCAATACCATCAACAAACTCAGAATCAATGGTAAAATAATCTCTGATGTCTTTCTAGACATGGCCAAGCCCTTTGACATGGTCTCCCACCCCAAACTATTAAATACACTCTCCAAATTGAACCTCAGCCCCTCTACACTTCAGTAGTTCCAATGCTGTCTACAGGACCGTCAACAGTCTGTAAAATGGCTTAATGTCCTATCCCCCGTCTTCCCGTCACACTAGGAGTACCTCAAGCCTCAGTTCTTGGGCCGCTACTCTTCACTATTTTTACAAACAACCTCCATAGTGCTATACCCCACTGGCTTCAACTATCCAATATGCACATGACACAACACTTATATGTGCCACTGATAACCTGCAACACCTCCATGATATAACCCAAAAATCATTCTCAGATACCAAGCTGAGGTTCTATAACCATCAGCTTATACTTAATCCCAATAAAACAAAACTCATGATCTTCAAACCCACAAGACCCCCCCCCCCAGCACCTTCTACATTACAGCTAGGAGTAGTACTAAAATTAATACCGATTCACAAACAAAACTGCTAGGTGTAATAATAGATAACCTACGATTTGACCTACATATAGCACAAACAATTAAGAAAGTTCACAAAAAATGGGTTCTCTTTATAGAAATAAGTGTCTAACACCTCTAGTGTTGCCATTGCTAGAACCCGTCTTCCGTCAACACTTCTGTATGCTTCCCCAATTCTCACCAACTTTAAAAAGACATATTTAATTAAACTTGAAACATGCTACAATAGAATAGCTAAATTTGCAACTGACTGCCCATATTATACCCACCACTGTCACTCCTTAAAGAAACTCTCCTTGTTAAAACTCCCACAACTTCTGTCCTATAACCAATTAACCTTAGCACACAAACTAGTATATCAACCTGAAAAAAGAAAAAAAAAACCTGCCCTTCGAAATATTCTCTTGCCCCATACCACAAATTGAAGTCTTCGCTCAACAAAGAATTTCTACTACACGTGCCCAAATCCACAGGGGACTCACTATTTTCTCATTATGTAACAACAGGGTGGAATTCACTACCTTACAGCATCAGAACCAACACAAATACCAACCAATTCAAAAAGATTCGTAAAAATGATCTTAATGACACCTGCCTTTGTTCCTGTACTACTCCAGGCTAGCTAGTTTTAATAGCTTCTGGTCATACTTTTTCTTCTTCCCTGACCACCTCATAATCTGTGCTCTCTCTTATGTCTAGATAATCTCTAACCTCATCTTTTTCTATCCAGTTTCCCCCTACAAACCCTTCCTCAGCTTACTTTGAGAAACTACAATGTCTACACTACAATAAAGAATTATATCAAATGATTGTATAATACAAATGCAGCTATAATAAGAGAATGTAATTTCTGGTGTACTGTAAGTCTTGTATTTTTTGTGTATAATTTCTTGTACAAGTTTTGTATAATTTGTATAATCTCTGTATGTGGAGCTTTTCTCCCTGGGGCTCCTCTGAAAATGGGTCTTATCCCAGTCAGACTTTCCCAGTAAAGAAATGTAAAATAAATGCTTTCTCTGCATCAAGACCCACCAACAACAGCAGTATTTTCTTATATTAGGATTCCCTCTGGGTCATCATTGTTCTGTTAATGTTGTCAAATGTGTGCCTCCACTCCACAAAACAAAATTTATCTGTATATATCAATTTTGGCAACATGTATGGCATTCTTTTAGCTATTATAGACATAAACACATTATAGTTAGCATTTAAAATTGAAACGGCCAATATGAAGCAGGGTTTGATGTGCCTTTGCCACGTTTAATTATTACAGCAACCACAGCTTTCTTCCAGGATGTTAGTGCTTCCTTGCCTTTGCCATACTGTTAAACAAAACCTTCCAGATCTTTATCACTTTCTGTCCTCCTTACTTCCAAACATCTACAGTAATACCACCTGTTTCTGCAGAATTTCCTGCAGATTGATTATACTTCACTTTTTGTGTCATCTCCTCCTATCTTAACAGGTAATTGTCGAGCCTTATCTATCTCTATCCTTAGCATGTTTTCATCTTCCATAAGGATTTCCGTTTGTGCTCTTCACATTTCTCTGCTTTATACAAACTTTCAAACAATTTCCAAAATCCGTCTAATAGTGCTACAGTATTTCTGATTATTTTCTTGTTATAGGCTTCTTCTGTGTGGCAACAACCCTTCCTATTTCCTGTTGCCTAAGTTATTCTAAAAGGTTTTGTGCTCTGGAGTTATCACAAAACAATTGCTTAACAGTAATCTTTCTAACTCATGTATATTACCCAGATACTCCATTGTTTTCTCTTTAGCACTCTGCTGTTGCTCCTCTTCTTGTTTTGCGAGATTTCTCCTTATTCTGCAATACTTTAACCTTTGTCAACCCCTCGTAATAATTCCTGTTACTTAACCGTATCTCTTTTTCTTTTATTTCTTCCTTATTTTTAAACATCACTTTTATTTTATCCCACTCAGTAGCTATAACTTCTGAAGAAGTTTCTATCTTCCCTCATAACCCTTGATACTTTTTCACTATCCATCCCTTAAATTCCTGTCTTTTTTCACAGATAGTTGGGGAAGCGCCAATGTCTTATGTTTACTTCGTTACCTTGCATTTTTATCTTGGTTGTTATTGGTTCATGATCTAAAACAGCTTTGACACACATCCAGTAACTTTTGATTACATGCATGTTCCTATGAAATATAATTTCTGTCTAGTCTAACCCAGTTTTAGTACAGTGACGACTAATATGTAAACTGTCTGCAAGTTCCTACTACTGAATTCACATCTTATGTACATAGTATTCTCTTAAAGTTCTTCAGAAATCTACCCTGTTTTTATATGTTCCCTTCCAGATCTCATTGATACATCCTCACTTTTTGCAAATCAAGTTCCAGTCCCCACTTATAAGTAATATTTACCTGTTGAAACCTGATTATTTCTCCCAAATATTTCTTAAGCTTTATAATAGCATTTTTAGATGGAATATAAATACATACCAGTATAATCCCCTTCCCTTATCTTTTTTCCCTCTTCTATCACTACTGAATCTCCTCCAGTGGTTAGTATAATTAGACTTTGTTTCTGTGTCCCTGACATTCTGTCGAATATCCATCCTGAAATTCTTTCTTTATGAAATTCACATGCTTACTTCTTTCCAAATATGTCTCCTACAGATTTGCTATGTACACTCTGCATTTCTTAATATAATTCAATACTAATAGCTTTTTCTGTATATCTGTGAGGCCATTCACATTCCAAAATAATATGGATGTGATAAGAAGTCATTATTTCGGCCCATTATATGTGACTGCTTTTTAAAATGTCTTTTTTCAGCTTTTGTGTTACATGCACCCACTAATGTCTGGCAGGTTGATCTTTTATGCACTTGTTTCTTGTCATCTCCATTTGAACCTGTGTCACATTTTACAAGAATTTTGGTTTTAATGAAAAACTTCAAACAAAAAAAAACACACACCTCAGAATACCTTCATGATCTATTAAACAACACAGAAACTATGTACATTGTCAGATAATGAATTTTAAAAGTTGTCCAAATCAACAGCTGCACCCACCGATATTACCTAACCTAAAATTAAGGTTATCCTTGCTAAAGCACTTGTTACAGTATGTGTTCCTACTTATACTAATTGCTGTCCGTTGTATGTTGATTTTATTCCACCTACCTGATTTGAAAAACAGCTAGTATATGCTTTCAGAAAACATTTTTAGTCTTAAGAAAAAGTACACTGGCTTCCTTTAAGTAAAACTAAATTATGTCCAAAACAGTAAAGACACCCACCGGAAGAGCAGCGTTCCGAATAAAAAGTCAAATAAAACAGAAAACCAAAGTGTGGAGCTGTAATCAATGGTATTCAAAATATTCAGTCAAGTATATATACTTCATATATAGTACTATAAGTAAAACTAAATTATGTACTGTTCTAGGAAATGCATTAAAGTATTTAGATACCAGGAAAGCTGCTATCTCTTATTCACTTCCAATACTTTCAAACTTTATTTTTCACTAAGCTGCTTCCCCTTATACCTTTTAATTTTACAATTCCCTTAGCAAACAATGTCCAGATCTCGTGAGATTTATTGCCTGTGCTCTAGTCATAGAAACATTTGAACAAGAATCTACAGCTGCCCTCAACTGCCAACTTCTGAGCACACAATGAACATTTGTCTGCTAAAGAAAAACTTTTTATTACATTCACAGTTTTCAAAGTTAGAAAGTCCAGATATGCTTATACAAAAAAAAACTTCTTTAGACTAAGCTAGGGACATTAATCCAGACATTCACCTACTCAAACATAAGAAAAAACATATCTCATATATTATAATCAGTGCATTTTTACTCCGCATCCCCCACTCCAACAGCACATGATTGCAGCATATTAACTTAAACATGCTTTTGTCCAGCCATTTTTCTCTTTTTTACTTTGTCATGTCTACATTTCTTAAAATCAGAAATGAAAAAAAAATATTTGTTAACTTTAGTATCTTTACCACATATAATAATTACTGAAAAAGCTTTACTATGTAACATGCAATTTATATTATGATTTTTTTTACAAATATTAAGAAAATGATTTTATTTACAGTTGCCTTTTTAATCTTTTTTTTCCTTTTGGTGTCCTTCCAAACCATACCTCTTAAATCTCCCGCATTATGAAGATTGTTCCTCATTTTGTGTCTTAACAAGTTCATGTTGCTCAAAGTTCCACATTAAAAAAGGTCTGTTACACAGTGTTAGGCATTTTTAACAGATATCCATGGTAAATCGAACTAAATCATATTAATTCATCAAAATAACTTTTTATAAGCAAGAAATAGCATATCTTAACATCCCTATAAGCTTTCTTGTTGAAGCCATTATTATGTGTTCCACATTTTGCCCATTTTTTCCATATTAGTAAGTAGTGTAATTCATTTTGGAAATGGAAGGTTGATATTTATGTTCCAACTTTTAATAAAATGAAGAGTGGTATATGCCTTTCAGTCCCCCACAAGTTTAACAAAGTCAACAAAAGTCCAGTCTTTCTTACCCACTTATTCTTCTAAAGTCATACTTCACAAATGTAATTGATGCTTTATAGCCTTCATTTATTTGCTAATGTCAGTGTTGCTGGTCTTCTTCCTGCTCAACTCCATTTCACAGCACCAGACTCAGGTTCAGGTCCAAGGTCATCCCAGTTCTTCTAGGAAACTCCTGTGCTTTTTCCAGCTCTCTTTGCATTTTTCTTTGGAAAATTGAAAAAAATGTTTCACTGGTAAAGCCTCTCTATGGGTGTTCTGACAGAATAATGAGAAACAAAGTCCCTTTCTGTTTGATGGCTCAGTTTTTTTTTGTACAGATTTGTGTATTTTCTCCTTAGCCTATTCTACATCAAACAATGACTTTGATCCTCCAGGAGAAAATATTCTGAAGACAGCTGGATACAGCACCTTGTATCTCACACCTGTCTCTCTACATTCCCTGATTGCTGGGAAAAATATGCTTCTCTTCTGCATGGTGTACAGTTGAATAATCGTTTTCCACAAACACTCTGCTGTCTTCAGTTTTTAATACTTTTCCTGTCTTAGACAGTTTTGTCAGGATCAACCCTCTGCTGGTATGATTGCATCTTTACTAATAGATGTCTTGGCTGCTTTCTCTTGGCCAGGTTTGGAGCATACACACAACATGCCCTTTCAGTGAATGAATCCTGCTGTGAAATACCAGTCCATGTCTTATTTGTGCTTTCATACAATTAGTACAGTCTACTCTTTCTAGTTTCTCCTGGGTACAGCAGAAAATCTTATATTTTCTCTGCATGTTGTGTCCTCTAACTCTACCATTTTTTTGAAACAGCTCTTTTTGAGCAGTGCCATACTCAAGCAGCTTTTTCTTCATTTTGACCTCTGATTTTTTTACAATTCATCTGTATAGCTGTTTAAAGCTTCTTCCACTTTCCTGGCCTTTTGTTACTTGTAGTTGGTATATTTCCCCAAAGTTTCATTTTTTTAAACAGCTCTGAACACATTTGATTTATTTTTTCGTCTAAATCGCTGAAACCATCTCTTCTACCAATGAACAGCTGCAGGATTTTCCCAGTCAGTGTTTTCTCTTCACCTTTGTAGTTGATTTTCATTCAGACTGTTGACTTTTCTTCTTTGCTAGCTTCCAGTCAGTGTATTTACTAGTCAGCAACTGAATTTTACTAAAACTAGCAGAATTACTAACCCTTAAGTTTTTGATCAGTGTGTAGGCCTGTATCACAGTAATTTTTGATAAGTCCAGTCTGGAACCTTTTCAAGCTCTGGAATTCACTGGATGTCATCTAGACACCACCAAGCAGACTGCCTAACTGCCCCTTTCGACACTCCTGTCACTGCAATGTCAGTCTAGTCAGGTGCTGTTACTTTAGAGGCCGCAATTTTCCTTACTGTTTCGTCATTTTGCTCCATTGGCCACTGCAATCCCACTTGTCCTTCTGGCCAGGTTCTTCATGAGATTTCTCCAGTGGACCTTATCAGTCCAGTGGTCAGTTGCATCTCATGTAATAAACTTTCCTGTTCATCTTAATGACATTTGCCATTGTTACATATCTTGGCAGCTAACTTCAGGTCAGGTTGCTGTAAGTCATCTATTTGTCCTTCCTCAGCCCACAGTAGTGATAACCATAGATGTTTCCCTCCTGGGATTGGGGGGCATTTCAAAGGGAAGACTGCCCAATGTATCTGATCTCTGTCAGAGGCCCAGCTGCACATCAGTGTCTTAGAGATACTGCTTTGCTCTGATCACTACCTAGGCCAGTCACCAAGTGATGATGCTGTATGCTTAGCCCTCTGCTATCCTATACGCTTATCCTCAACCCCTTTGACAATCAGTTTTCTACAGAAAGTGACTCATTGCAGAGTGGCAGTAATCCTCATAACTCCCTTCTGACTCAGACATGTTTGGTTCCCCTTCCTGTGACCTTATCTAACACAACCTCCTTGAGTCCTGGACCCTGTTCCAGATCTGATATCCCATTCATCAGTTCCTTGTCACATGAAATCTAAAATTCCTCAGGTGGACCATCTAGTTCCTCTAATTCCAGTGATGGCCAGAGATTCCAAATTCTCAAAAAGACCTCTCCATCCTCTTCTCAGAAGACCACCACTAGAAAGGCGTAGGTTGTAAGGGGAGAAGATCTTCTAATCTGGGCTATTTCCAAGAGGCTAGAGCCCCTCTCAGCCCCTCTGGATGACATATTAGATTTTCTAGGTGGTCTGTTTCAGTCATGTTCTAGCTTAACCACCATTGAGGTCCAATTGGCAGCCATCTCAAATTTCATGTCAGTTATGGCCAGCAAGTAATAGCTTGTCTAAGACTGTCCAAAGCCTTTTTTTAAGGGTAACTTTTTGCTCAGGCGTCCAATAACAGATTCCGTTCTCCTGTGAGATTTGACTTTTCTCCTCCACGGGCTACCTAGTCTAACATACTTACTTTTGTCTCCCAGTATAAACTAAATATTTAGTCCAGATCCAGGACCTCATTTGGCTTCACTGTTTTGCGGAGCATTCTGTCCTGATACCACCCAACTGTCTGTCTGGGGACTGTGTCCCACATGTTGAGACAGACCGAAAAAACAGCATCAGTACAAGTTATGTACTTAACAGAACACTAGATCCATGTTGTCTTTTTCCATCTGTCTCAAATATCCCTTTCCTCCATTTCCTTCAAAATTGTCATTGCTATTTTTGGTTTCTGGTGAACCTTTGGGATTGGTCCGAAGTCTCTTATGAAGCCCTCTGGTCTTATCCTTGTTGTTTATCAGGAGTGCTTTGTTGGTGCAGGTCAGGTATGATAGAGGAAGTTGATCTGAGGAGGTTTAGGTACACAAGTCATTATGTGAGAGGAGGTGGAGCTTTGGAGCTGAATATTCTGAGATATCGGCCTCCAATGTGATAGCTCACAGGTTGAGATGGATGAAAATAGACATTTCAAATCTAGCATTATGGTAAGTACATAATTTTCGTTTATTCCTCAGCCAAAAGACAATGCTGCAGCACTTCACTGCCTGTTAGAATTTGCAGACTTCATGGCAGCATGGTATTACTTTTGCACCTATTGGTTTGGAAGATTTTCATTAATTTATTTACTTACTTTCGCTTATAGTACCAGGATCTTCATGGCACCAAAACAGGCGAGACAACCTCTTTGTTAAAGGAGGTTGAAGAAGAGCACAGGCACAACAGAGGCAGAGCATTCAGCAAACTAAGCTGAGAACTCATTGGAATCAGGAACACTGAGGTCATCAAAAAGACACTAATGAGAGTGTCATATTCACTTCTTAAGAAGAGATTCATAGGTTCATAGGTTGGTACTAGGCTATCGGCCCTAGGGCCTATACTAGCCTAGCCATAACAATTCCCTGGATATTTCTTCCCACAGTATTTACTTCCTTGGACCCCTGTCTAGCAGGGCGACTGACTTGATCCCCAGGGTGAATTTCCCATGTCCCATCCAATCGTCAAGGTTCCTTTTGAAGAGGGCCAAGGAGGCGCTCTGCTTGACATGTATGGGCAGTCTGTTCCAGAGTATGGGAAGTCTCTGGGTCAGGAACCTATCCCTCCAGCATGTTTTGTTCATTGTGATGACAAGGTTTATATCCCTGGAGCGTGTGGCTCTGAGGGATTGGGATTTCTTTAAGTGGAGCATGTCCAGCAGCTCAGGGTTTGACATGGCCTTGTATGTTAAGTAGAGATCGCTTCTGAGTAGACGATATGCCACAGAGTATAGCTGGAGTTTTTTTAGACGGTCAGTGTAGGGCATCTGCATTAGGCCTGTGATTCTTTTAGTGAGGTATTTCTGCGGCCTTTCCAGCTGTAGCAGATGTCTTGTGAGGTACATATCAATCGGAGCATTGTACTCTGTAATGGGTCTAATGAGGGATGAGTACAGTGGGACAATGACCTCCTTTTTTTCTGGATGAAAAACCCTTAGTGATGAGGTGTGCCACATAGAAGAATTTCCTGACTGTTGTGGCGATGTGGTTATCGAAGGTGAGACCACTGTCTACCTGTGTTCCTAAAGTCTCTCATCACAATTTCGGTGTTTAGTGTACTGCCACCTATGTGGTAATTCATGGGTACATGTTTTTTCCCAAAGGGGATAACTATACATTTCTTGACATTAAGCTTGCGCCCATGGCTCTGGCACCAAGCATCTGTTTCTGTAAGATCCTTTTGTAGAATATCCACATCATTTGGGGATTCAGTAATGGCTCCCACTTTGTAGTCATCTGCGAACTTTGTTAGCCAAAGTCCCTTGGTGTCATTTAAAGAAACAAGGTGGCTGCTGCCCTTAAGACAGCTCAGGGAAATTGATTTCCTTCCTCTGTAAAATCCTTAGACATTGGATTTATATCTTTCTCTTTCCTTCAAGGAAAGGGTGGGTCCCACCTTCCCCCCTTTTTCACACAAGTCTATTCCAACTGTCCAGTGAAGTTACTGGAAAACTATCTATGACTTCAGCCCTAAGGTTTAGATTTTTCATATGGTGCCCGGTGTCTGTTCCTTATGTTAGGAATAGCCAGTGATGGTTGTATCCTCCTAATCCAGATGTAAGCTGCCTGTAAGGTGACTGTCTACATTATGTTGAAGGGGCACCAAACTGGCCATCGTATCTGTTTTGTGTTTATGTGCAAGGAACTGAAAGAACAATATATGTTCTACTTTGGGTTTTACATCTTTCTCTTAAATGTCCAGTTAAATCATACTGGCTTAAGTTTAGTTGGAACTACTGTCCTTAGTGTGTGCATGCGTGTGTGTGTCTCTTCATTATTTAGGATGCTGGCATGCTTCTGCACCTGTCGGATTGCTGTGCTGCAGTGACTTTGACAGTGTTATTTGTGTTTTAGTTCTTTGTTAGTTTGGGTGGTCAATAAGTGCTGTAATATTCGTCAGCTCCATCTTATTCCTATTGTCACATAGTTTGCCACTTCCAGAACAAAAGAGCTGTTGTGCTGACATTAATGGGGAAATGTCTAATATCAGTGTTTAGCTGGTAGCCACGACAATGGGGAGGTACAGATTTAAAATTATTATACATATATATTTTTTTGTATAAATAGCAGAGTATATTTTCCTGAGCTGTCAGTTAACAGGTCTGTCTTCAATGACTGTGTCTTCCAAAACTGATTGGAAAATGTCAGTATCTATAAAGTAGTCATTTATTTAAAAGTTGTGTTGAAAATGTTTTTGCATCATTTAGGCTGACAGTGTATGCACTGGGAGGGTGAATCTTTATTTGGTGCTTTTTTATTTGTGAATTGGTTATATGAATAGTATATTGTAATATTTAGTCACCATTTGAGCTACCTGTGTTTTTCTTTTTTTTTTTTTTGAGTCCACATAATTGGCTCATTGATTCCCCTTCCTAGACCAACTGACCAATTCATTGGGCTTCACTGTACTGGATGTGTTGCTTTCTTAACTGCATCCCACAGAGGCTCTCTGGACTGCAGACAGAAGATCATTGATTCACTGATTCATTGTCATGGTTTTCAGATTGAAAGCTGGATTCAGATAAACTGTTCTTCAGGGTCTACTCTCACACGTTCATTTGTATAGTTTCCAGTCACCATTGGCAGTCAGTGCTTTGGACTATTCTGTATCCATTACCTGCTGACTGAGTCTTCTTGAAAATAGGTTAGTTATGTTTACATCTCACTTCATTGCAGATATTGAATAGATTCTTATTTAATACTTACACTTGTATATATAGTGTATACATGTTTTGTTTTATTTTTAGATTTTAGATCTCAAATCTATGTCCAGCGTATTACATTCAGTTTTATTTTTAGTATACATGAATTCATTTGTATACTTATTATGTACACATACTTTCATAACCTTAAGTTTTATCTGTTTTATTGGTTTTACTTGTTTCATTTGACATTCTGTTATATATATATTTTTTAAGCTTGGCTTAAATAGGATCTAAGTTTTACATTCTGGATGTCATGTGTTTTTTGTAAGCAGTATATTTGTTACAAAACGCTTGAGCTAGCAGTACTTTAGTGACTCTAATTGTTACCATGGTGATTTAATTCATGTGATTTTATTGATTGCTTGATTGATAATTAAGCTGATTTGCTTAATATATTTAAAAACTGTGTTTTATGATGGTTATAGTGAAATCTGAAGAAGCGTGCAGTGTCTAGCACGTGAAAGCACTTATTTTCTTAATAAAATTCGGAGATTTTTATGTACGTTGTAGTGGTGGTCCTATCCTGTTTTTACGTTATATTTGTTTTCTTTATCTGGAATTGGGACCTTTGGATAGCGGCAGAACCTCAGTCTACAATTTTGTCTTTACTTTTTGGTACCGGCAGCTATCACACTATGGAGACTGCAAATGTTGAACTGGATTATAATCCTGAATCCATTAATTTGAACCAGAAATGGAACAACATCATGGAACCGGGCAACAATCCGTTGCTTAACCTTGAATTACATCCTCCTTCATTACCATCTACAACAGATACTGTGGACAGTTTAAATGAGTTCAATGACTTAAGGAGAGAACTGGAGAGCAATTTATACAAACTACAAAGATTAACCTGGCAAAGAAGACACATGGAAGCCAGTTTACATTTTCAGATTGTCCCTAGAGGCATGAGGGTCTTATGCATGCCCACGTATGGTGACAGTCACCCAGGTTTGCTTAGAAGATGGCAAAAATTAAATTTGGAACTAAGCAACAACTATATGAGACTATTGATTGATTACTTCTCACCCTTTGAAACTGAACTGACAGATAAAGTAGAGGCTCTGAATAAAGAGTTACGGGCTCGCTTTAAGGGTCCGATATACGAAAGGAAAATAGAAAATTTGTATGTTCAAGTAGCTATTTACAGCAAGAAGCTACAACAAACAAAATACCGCAAGTTACAACGGGATTATAGAGATTTTACAACAGGGCAGGTCTTTGTTTGGCCGAGGAATAATTTTCAGGGGACTCTTAATGCTAAACATGCTGAAAAGAATAGATCTAGCCCTGTTGTAAGTACTATAGCTACGGATAATTCCGCAGCTAATATAAAAGATGTGGCTTCCAGTAATAATATGACTGGGTCTATTTTATCCACTGCACCTTTAAATGAAAATTTGGCTTTAACCATTACTTCCTCGGTAGCTACACCACCACCCAATCAGCAGGTGCTGAGTGAACAGCAGGAAGTCAATGGTAATGGTCTGGGAGCAAGGCCGAAAGTCCTGGTCAAGTGTTTGGGAAGTTTTTTACCATATCCTGTTAAACTCCAAGAACCCTTCAGAAACAGATCACACAGTCGGGAACGGAGAAACCGGAAGTTCTCGGGAGGTTTTCAGGCCAACGAGCGAAGAATCAGGAACTGAATCAGTTAGTTTTCAACCTATCCAGGTTTGAACTTACAGATACAGACCTTTCGTTATTAAACAAAGGTTTATCTTTTATACCATCACAAAGCAGTAATTTGAGTGAATTGTTAACAGATTTACATATGTGTGGACGTACAATTACATTGAAATTGATGTTTAATAAGGAAAATAGTAGCGCTACACAGTATGTAAACATATTTAAGCATAAAAGTTCTTATGTGCCCATTTCTCCAGCTAATGTTGACTGTTTCATACAATTATGGGAGAATGATTTTTATACCTATTTTAGGAAAATAAACCGAAGTGGAATCCTTCAAGGCCCCAGGGCCAGTGGAAACTACGGCCCAAACTGCAGAATCCTATATAAATGCATTCTACGGACATCTCCAGGAATGCATGGATCATGCTATCCCAAACAAAACCAAGACCCAATCATCCAAAGGCAGGCGTCCTGTCTGGTGGACCCCTGCCATAAATAAACTGTACAACAGAAGGAGGAAGCTACTACATGATAGAGCAAAATCCCTAATAGGGAAGGCATCTCTGATCAGTACTAGCAAAAAATTACGATCCCTCATAAAATCCTCCAAGGCCAGTTTCGAGAGAAAAATTGCACAGGACACCAAAGACAATCATAAGGCTTTTTCAGTTATGTTAGAAACCTGGGATGCAACTCCCAGACTTGTTCTGAGTTGATTCTAAATGACAAAACATACAATGAACCCACAGACATTGCCAATATCCTGGCAGACCGGTTCAGTGCAAACTTCTCCACCCCCTTCCCCACAAAAGAGCAAGTATCTATCCCGGCAGAGGGCTGCCTCCCAAACATCTCTGATGCTCAGGTGAAGGCTGCCCTCTCCAAAGCAAAAGACACTGCTTCCATGGGACCAGATGGCGCCCCAGGTTAAGGCCCTACATGAACTCCAAGAGGAACTAATCCTCAAATAAAACAGCTATACAATCTCAGCCTCACTACAGGATATGTGCCCACAGAATGGTGTACAGCAACAGTGGTCCCACTCCACAAAGGTGGAGCCTCTACGGACCCTGGAAACTATCGCCCCATAAGCCTGACTAGCTTAGTCTGCAAGGCTATGGAGAGGATCATCATGGAGCTCATAAACAAAGACATTGGGGACCTACAGACACTAGATCCTACCCAGTTCGGCTTTGTCAAGGGCAGATCCTGCCTTTTGAATCTGGTTGACTTCTTCGAAACAGTCACCAAAGCCATAGATGAAGGGAAGGTAGTCCACACAGCCTATCTGGACCTTGCAAAGGCATTTGACACAATACCCCACTTGGGCATCATAGATAAGCTATCCAGCTTAAATATAAACCCCTATGTCACAAGATGGGTCGCAAACTGGCTCAAAGACAGAACCCACAGAGTGAGAGTTGCTGGAGCCATGTCAGACTCGAAACCGGTCACAAGTGGCGTCCCACAAGGTTCTATCCTGGGACCGCTCTTGTTCGGTATATACATTTCCGAGGTACAGGCCAACGTGGGAGGACTATGGCTCACCAAGTTCGCAGTTGACTGCAAACTGGGCGCCATAATCGACTCTCCAGCTGACACAAACATCCTTCAAAAGGGTCTCACAGAGACAGATAACTGGTGCCAGCGCCATGGTTTAAAGCTAAATGCCAAAAAATGTATAGTCATACCATTTGGCAAAAACAATGTGCCCACAAATTACCACATAGGCGGAAACCCATTAAGTACAGAGAAAGTTATTAGGGACCTGGGGACCCAAGTTGATAGCAATCTCTCCTTTGAAAACCACATTGCCAAAGTGGTTAGAAAGACCTTCTACATAGCCCACCTCATCACGAAGGGTTTCACATCTAGATCAAGAGAGGTAATCGTGCCCCTTTATTCATCCCTCATCAGGCCCATCATAGAATACAATGCCCCTTTTGGGATGTACCTTACCCGACACCTGCAGCAATTAGAAAGACCCCAAAGGTATCTCACCAAGAGGATCAAGGGTCTCAAACAGATGCCATATGCTGCTCGGTTAAAAAAACTCCAGCTCTACTCAGTTGCATACCGCCTACTTCAAGGCGATCTATGCCTGACATACAAAGCTATGTCAAATCCAGAATTAATGGACATGCTCCACCTCAGTAAATCTAAATCCCTTAGAGCCACACGCTCGAGGGACTTGAACCTCAGCACAGAAATAAATAGAACTTGCTGGAGGGACAGGTTCATAACCCAGAGGCTCCCTTCTCTCTGGAATAGAATTCCAGTTCATGTGAGGCAGAGCACCTCACTGAATCTCTTCAAGAAGAATCTCGATAGGTGGATGGGGGATCGTAGGTTTGTCCCAGGGATTACTCCCGTGTCACTATTAGACAGAGGCACAGTAAACTAAACCTTAAAAAGGGCACAGTATACTCAAATCAAGGGGTGGCGTAAGCCATACAGAATTGGGCTAGGCTTATAATTGCCCCAGGGCAGATAGCCTAGTATCAACCTATGAACCTATGAAATGTGAAAGTAAATGTACTTATTTCAACTTGAGTAAGGAACAGCAATTATCTTTATTTAATCTTTCGCATAATGTTGATTTAACCGTAAAACCAGCCGACAAGGGAGGTGGGTTGGTTTTACTTGACACTGATGACTATCATATTTCTATGCTGGATATGTTACAAGATGTAAACACATATTCAGAAGTTAACTCTGAATATTTGTCTAAGTTGGTGAAAAGAGTGCATGGTGACCTCTGTGACTTATTAATGTGTAGACAAGTCACGCAAGAATTGTATGAGTATTTTTTAGTGGATTTTCCACTGATACCTTATATAAAAGGTCTGCCTAAAATTCATAAGGGTATCATACCCCCTCCGATGAGACCCATAGTGGTAGGTGAAGGCTGGATCACTGAAAGAATCTCCAATTATTTGGAAAGTTTACTGGGACCAACTGTGAGAAATATACCTGTCATTCTTCAAGACAGCTATCAATTAATCAATGAGTTAAACATTTTGTTTAATGAGACAGGTTGTTTATCATCCTGTATATTAGTGACCTTAGATGTAAGAAATCTATTCACCTCTATTCCCAATGATTATGGTATAGAAGCCATAAGGGAATTTTTATGTACTTTGGGTAGCTTTAGTAACGAAAAAATTACATTGATTTGCACACTGTTAGATCTTGTGCTATCTAATAATGTTTTTCTTTACAGAGATAAGTTATATGCACAGAAATGGGGGGGGTCACCATGGGGGAACCCCTGTGCAAATTCATATGCTAATCTTGTAGTACATCAATGGGAGAGAAGATTCCTGTTTGATCATCCTTATTACAAGCAAATATTACTATATAGAAGATTTGTTGACGATATTCTATTCTTTTGGAAGGGTAATATAGAAGAATTAAATGCATTTATGGGTTATTTAGAATCAACCACTGATTTCTTGAAATTTTCTCTTGAATTTTCATCCAATAAAGTTAACTTCCTTGATATAAGTATATCTAAGGATAGTCAAGGTACTATATCTACAGCTTTATATAGGAAGCCCTGCTGGAAAAATGCATTACTACATTTCAGCAGTATGCATCCTAAATTTATCTTCCCCAATGTGGTGAAGGGGCAGTATATACGTATTATTAGAACCTGTAAAGATGTTTTAAATATGCAACAACAACTTAATTTCATGCATACTTTGTTGCTAGATAAGGACTATCCTGATTCTATGCTAAATAGCATCAAAGAACTTGTCATGAACATTCCTGATGACAAGGGTATTAAGACTAAAAGAGCTTTTTTACTACAAAAAAGGTGAGAATAATATAGTAAATGGTGCTAAGGTAACTTTTATTACTAAATACACCAATGATAACAGAAACATCATTGATATTATAAAGAAAAATTGGCAGATTCTCACTGCTGATCCCAAGATTCAGAACTTAGTAGGTAATATTCCTTCTTTTACGTATAGAAACAGTAAGAATCTAAGAAGGATTCTATGTATCAAACATTTTCATCATAAAGTTACAAAATATACTGGAGATAAAAACAGGTTAGGTACATACCCTTGTAATAAATGCACTTTATGCAAGTTTATTTCACAGGAACAAAATTTTGTTTATCCAATTACTAATTATAGATTCATACCCAAATTCCATGCGAGCTGTGAAGATGAAAATCTTATTTATTTAGCGACTTGCACACATTGCTCGGCGTTTTATGTGGGCATGACAACTAGGAAATTGAAAGACAGGATGTACAATCATTTATATGATATAAGAAGAAATAACCAAAAGAATGCTCTAGCTAAACATGTGAATAGTCATACAGATCATATTTTTAAGTTTAAGATATTACAGCTAGTGAATAAAAATAGGAGAGGTGGGAACAATAAGAATTATTTAGAATCTTTTGAATTATGTTGGATTTTTAAGTTATGAGCACATTTAGAACCTGGCTTGAACCAATTTGTTAGTATCAAACCAGCATTACTTGCTCGTAAATACTAATATATATTTATATTTACAAGTATATACATGTTTTGTTTTATTTTTAGATTTTAGATCTCAAATCTATGTCCAGCGTATTACATTCAGTTTTATTTTTAGTATACATGAATTCATTTGTATACTTATTATGTACACATACTTTCATAACCTTACGTTTTATCTGTTTAATTGGTTTTACTTGTTTCATTTGACATTCTGTTATATATATATTTTTTTTTAAGCTTGGCTTAAATAGGATCTAAGTTTTACATTCTGGATGTCATGTGTTTTTTGTAAGCAGTATATTTGTTACAAAACGCTTGAGCTAGCAGTACTTTAGTGACTCTAATTGTTACCATGGTGATTTAATTCATGTGATTTTATTGATTTCTTGATTGATAATTAAGCTGATTTGCTTAATATATTTAAAGACTGTGTTTTATGATGGTTATAGTGAAATCTGAAGAAGCGTGCAGTGTCTAGCACGTGAAAGCGCTTATTTTCTTAATAAAATTTGAAGTTTTTTATGTATGTTGGTAGTGGTGGTCCTATCATGTTTTTACGTTATAATACTTACACTTCCAAGGTCAAAGGCATTTTCCTCTCTCATATTTACTGTTTTTTTTTTCCTTATTCCCTTTTCATCCGAATTCCTTTATTATGTAGAACAAATTAAGAACAAGCAAGGTGCCTTTCTCTTTGCGGTCGAGTCTCTATTGATAGAACTGGCAAAAAAAATTGTTTTAGAAATATTATAACCTGTCTCCACCCCCCACACACGCACACAAATACACATGAGAACTGCAGTAAAAAGCATTATTGAAAGTATCCCATTTAATATACGAAAGTTACACTCACTTGAAATTATGATGTTGCTCTGCAGTGATAGAGTAACTAACATTTACTTACTGTTTCTCTCAAAAATGGCTCAACCAGTGCCCTGTGCTGGTACCTCCAACTAGCACCCCCCCCCCAGCTCTTCAGTTGAAGAGCAAAATAAATAAAAAGGACTTTTGCAAAATTGCAGAATGACAATTGGCTGGCTTCCTGCAGACAGTACCCAATCTGCACCTCCCTACACTCCTGCCTCAGCCACTTAGGGCCCATTTCTGCATCAAGTCCCCAACCCTCCTTCCTCATATTTTATTTTTAAAAAGAAAGTCTTTTGTTTTTCCCTTTAAACTGTAGCAAACTGCTTGCTACTAATGTAGTAAGCAGTTGCTATAGTTTGTACTCTGCATGGATCGTTATGGCACCCAGATTTGACTTTAAAAAAGATCTTTTTTCTGTATTAAACTGTAGCAGACTGCTTCCTGCAGTTTTTCCCTCACATAGAACGCTACAGTGCTCAGGTTTCAGTTTAAAAATACATTTTTTTTTTTAGTTTTAAACTGTAACAGACTATTTGCCGCTACAATTTAGACCACACACTGAACACTAAAATGCTCGGATTTTACCACAAATGCCAGTATTGTACTAAAGTGTGATCGGGAATCATGATGATGTATTGGCTGGCAAATCATGCCCCCTAGTACTTTGTGTCTGTGGCAGATGTCTCTTTTGCCCCACTGTAGCTACACTAGTGATTTTTCTTCCCTGACTTGATGCTGCATTTTGCAAAGCAGAAAACAAAGTAACATGTTTGCCTGAATCCATTGTTCCAAATTATCAGTTTAGTAAATACAGTGCAAATGTGTTTCATTGCAGTCCAGCAATCTACATTTCAGTTAAATTATCTTTTTTTTTTCTAGTTGGATACATCGTGGGGCTGGGAGACAGGCATGTGCAGAATATTCTGATCGATGAACAGACAGCAGAACTTATACACATAGACTTGGGTAAGTCAGAATGACTAGTAACTATTTTGCTAACTTCATGTTTATACCTCATCTTACTCTCCTTCCCTACTACAAACTTTTTGTCTGTAGAGTATATCCTTTATTTTTAGTTGTTTATATTGAGCCCATCTTAGTATTAGTAAAGAAATGCCAGGGCTGGTAATGTACCCCTTAATATATGAATATTGTTATATCAGGTAATAGGTTGATAAAGCTAAGAAGAGTAATGTGGAAGGACTCCATATTCGTATTCTTTTAAGAAAAGATTGCTGCTTTCCAAAAGGAGAGCCTATTTTGTGACTTTCTATATTGTCTCCACTGTTACTTCCAGAAACAGTCAATAGTGATGACTGAATCCACTCCAGTGGTGTTGAAGGATAAAGTCCTCACTACAAATCAGGTAAGCCAAGTTCAGTTAGAGGCTTGGGTAACTGATGGAGTGGCAGGGAGGGGGATAGGTGTTACCATCCCAGGGTGGGATGCCATTGCATGCCTGCCCATCAGACATCTCATTAGGTCAACAAAGGATGGGGAAAAACTGGGTAGGTCATAAATAACCCCCCTGATGGAAACAGACATAACGAGCCCCAAATGACTGGCCCCAGAACACCGGATTAAATTCCGGGGGTGGTGGTGGTGGTAAGGAGACATCTCTTAGACTTGGTGTTGACAGGTACCAGGGTGCCAGAATGGTACCCTGAAGGATGGTGAAGGGACCAAAAAAATGTTGATGACTGAAACTTATTCCCAAGTCATTAAACTTTGAAAAAAAAAAACAATCAGAAGCTTTGCTTTTGCATTGATTGGTCAGTATTTTTAAATCATTGTACTTTTTGGGTAGTTTCTTGTCAGCAGTCTGAACTGCCCCCTTCTGTCCCTTGTCTTGTTACTGCTGATTCTGAATATGTTGTTTTGTTTTTTTTTGTCTCCTTAAATACCATGCCAAAATACTAAGAACAAAAATATTAATAGACTATGGGTGGATTAACTTGGATGATAGTTTGGATGAATTTCATTTGTACCAGCTGTACTAGTGGACATCCTTGATACAAGCTGTGGTTGATGAGTGAGTGAATGTTCATGGATACTCAATGGTCACTGACGTGTAGAATGAAGAAGAGTTGCAGAGCATCACCAGAAAATGTATTTTTCACTTCTACAGTAATAGGGTTTTCATTTCTGCGATTGTACACATCTAAGATAAGAGGTCTTTGGCAGACGTATGTTAGAAACAGAAGAACAGTGTAGAGTGCATTATTTGCAAAACTTTTCCTGATGGGTCTTGTATCATTTTAGATGCATATGTATTCAGCAGGTGTTCATACTGGCGATATAAATTCCAGTCACCAGATGGAGGTATTGGCTAAAATTCTTCAGTTGTGTGTCTGTTCACCCACACAGTCCTGTCTCAGTGACGTAGGAGGATGGCTTGTGCAAAGGAAGGGTGAATCCTCCCTATTTCATTTCTTTCCTGCTGCATGCAGGATCCAACTGTGTTTACATTTATTGTGTTAATCAGTAAATTGCGACTTATTTTTTTAGTAGAATTTTCCATATTTATTTTTAGCTGCATTGCGGGTTGCCGTTTTCTCAGCATTTTTTCTGTCCTGTTTTACATTACTTCATTGCTGTTTTTTTTTTCCAGAATTTGCAAAGTTGTCAGTATTTGAACAAAAATATCCTTCAAGTTGATGGAAGGAAGTATTGCTGTATGCCAGCATGTGCAGCCAGAAACTGGCTGATCAAGTCAAAGTTCTTTGCATGAAGTATTGCTTGAGAAGAACACTGTGGAGCTAGCTGTGAAGTTCGCAAACTGATACCTTGTATATGAGATTGAAGGCTGGAGAGTGAATTCTTGGGCTGTCAGCTTCATCATCTGTGGATAGACCATTTTAGGAACAATGAAAAAGAAATATGATCATGATAGTTTGCCAAAGAAGTGTTCCTTGATGATTTGTTGTTGGAGCGACATCATCAACAGAAATCAAAGATCATCCAACAATCCAGAGAAGCAGGAGTCTCTTCTGGTTGTGGCCCGACCTTAGTAGGTGACTTTTCATCCAGAGTGGATAGAACTTGCTTCATCATTGCCTGCAAAGGTGAAGCAGAGTACTGCCACACAACTGCTTTTGTCAGCTTGAGGGCATTAAGCATACTCTTTTCAATGAAGGGGTACCCTCAAAGCAGTTTGGGCTATTGGGTATGTTGTAACTCTCACCACATTCACATCTGGTGCTTAAGAGAATGACTTTTTTTCCTGATGCGAAGGCTTTCTTCATCTCTGTCAAATAGATGCAGCATGAGTTATAGCTTTTTCAGTGTCATTTACTATCTTTTCCATAAAGCCTTTAACAGAACAGTGAAAATCATTTCCAACTATTGTGAAAGTGGCCCACTCTGCTTGTATACTTTTTGGTATCTTCCATGGACTCCTTTGCTGTATGGGCAGAGTTCTAGGAACATACTGAAACATAACTAGTTTGACTGAGAAACTGGCTACCTAACCAGAATGAGTTTACCCATGGATGTTGTTATCCTTGACACTGATTCTCCATAATGTTTGGAACAGGAAGTTAGTTACCTCAGAGCTAGAACACATGAAGAAGGAGCCCTCAAACATATAATATTTGATTAGTGGGTCCTCCTCAGAGAAGTGCATTCCATATAAACACGAGACTCCAGTCTTTGAGGACCTAGTCAGTAAGACTGGTGAGCTGATGGGTTCCAAGACTCCTTTATGGATAAGCATTAATAGGGGATGGCAGAGTACCTGCACAACCCAGAACAACCCAGGGTCCACCCACCACACAAAGTCTTCAGTGTGGAGGTCTCCAACCAAACTATAGACCATAGCTTGTATCTCATATAAGAAGCATGATCCCATGTAGGATACCCCTTTTTTGTATATGATATAAGCATGCACCCATCTGGGATGCTCTTTTAAGTCATCTACATAAGTAGCATGTTTGTCTGTGAGTGGCTTCTCACAGTGACTGGCCAATCATTGTGGGGTACTCAGCAGCTGACACTGTGGCTCTTCACATTTCATAGCATCAGCTCAAACTGCTAAGTGATGCAATCCACCCAGTAAGAAATCCACATGCTTGGGTCTGTGGGAAATAGTTTTATGCCGTCTCAGCTTTAAACCACCAACCCCCATTTTGTTATTCAATTGCACATCATACTAGCTTACTTGGGTCATCTCCAGTGGAATCAACAAACTCTTGTAGTCTGCCTGATACTGAGACCAAGTGAAAACTACTTTGCTTTAGCCAGGATGAGTGTAAATGACCTGTATACATTTTTTGAAGTTGATTTTCAGCATTGCAGAAGTTCAGATCTGACTGATGTCATCATTTTAAGTTGGTATGCATGGCTGCATATCTCTGAGCTCCCCAGTGATGTATAGCATGAACCGAAAAATGCTTCTATGTCTAGCAAGAATTTGTTTGGTAGTCAAATTAATGAGATCTTGAATGATTTTAAGAAGTTAGGACAAGACATTTATACTAGGAAGACATCATTGTTCTTACACTCAAAAAAATGCCATTAATTGGAAGCAGTGCTAGCCTTACAGCTATTCTGTCCAGCCTCAAGTGGCAACCTTGCAGGTAGGCAGTAGGGCTAGAATAGGCCCCAGCAGAGGTCAAAGGCAATTGCTTTCCCACAGCATTCATGCCGAGGGTGGGGCTTAACCTTTACATGGTGAGTTTCTAAAGCCAGAGGTAGTGGCCTAGGAAAGGTTTCAACTTCATGTGTTGACACAAAGATCACTGAACATAGTCCAGTGGGTGATTCAGCTTCTGGAGCAAACCACATCCTAAAATATTTACAGGGCCCTTGTGGCACCTTCCAAAAATATGAGACACCACAAAAAAACCTCGCACGCAGGACTAGTGCAACAGCCAGAGAAAGCTCCAATACACTTCAAAAATTAGCCAGCACTTGTAGAACACAATTTATTCTTTTAACCATAAAAGTGAGAATACAGGATCATACCGGTTTCAGCATATAGCCTTCTTCAGTGATACCAAAGCATTCTATTCACTGACTATATATAGTCAGAAAGTTAATTAGTTAAGAAATTGGTGAAAGTCCATTTAAAGTGACATAATAAAAATTCAAATTAGGCTAATGTATATCCCCAGTTTTTGCCTATATATAAAACCATTTTAAGAAAACCCAGTCAACCAATGTATAGAATCACATACTATTATTATAATTGTTATACAAAAACTCATAAATGTTCATTTAAACTTGGATAGAACAATCCACCAAGTCTAATAATCCATGCTTTTTCTTTCTGATTCAATAAATCATGACAACCAGATTTGTCATTATAGTCCCCCTTAATGACATCAATAATCTGAAATTGAAATTTGGCATTTGTGTGGATGAACATATGTTTATATTGAGCACTAGTACAATGTTTGTTTCTAACATTACTCAAATGTTCCGATATCCTAATTCTAAATGGTCTAGATGTTTGGCCTATATAAAAAGCCAAACAAAAACAAGTCACCAAATAGATAACCCAACTAGTACCACAGGTAGCAAAACACCTAATATCAAACATTTTTGTAACATTTTTACTTGAAAATTCCTTGGACTTCTTAATATGAACACAAAAAGAACAGTGACCACAAGGGAAACAACCCCTTAATTTGACTCCTGACAATGTACGCTGTATTATTCCAACATTCAAATTTCTACCTCTCTTATACCAGTTAAAATAAGAGCCCAATGTACGACCTCTCCTATAAGAAAATAAACATTCTTGGGGTAGAATATCAACAAGTCTAGGATTAGTCATTAAAATGTTCCAATTATTGTTCACCTTTTTGATGACATTGATATTTCTGCCAAATGTTGTAATAAATCTAATAGGATACACCGTAGAGATATTTTTCTCTTTATATTTCAATAAATCATCACGATTAAACTGTTGCACCCACTTGGAGGCTGGTATTATGTCCCCATATTTATATCCCCTTGCCAAAAATCTTTTCCTAAGATCCTGCTGAAAAAATTCATAATTAACCTTGTTGGAACAAATTGTTTTAACTCTTAAGAATTGGGACTTGGGGATATTTTTAAAAGTATGTTGGGGATGTAAGCTACTAGCATCCAATAACATATTATATTGAGGATATTTTCTGTAAATTTTTGAATCTAAAGTGTGGTCATTGTTTCTGTTCACACATACATCCAAGTATTGAATTTGCTGGTAATGTACATTGAGAGTAAATTCAATCCCCCAAACATTGTCATTAAGATACTGTACGAATTCTAACAAGTCTTCTTGATCACATCTCCAAATAAACCAACAATCGTCTAGGTGCCTTCGCCATATATACAATTACTCTATATATTTATTATGAGATTTATCATAAATAAGACATTCTTCTAGATATCCCATAAAGAGGTCGGCATATATAGGGGCAAAAGAAGCCCCCATGGCTGTACCTTGAACCTGTAGATAACATTGTTGATGAAAATAGAACACATTTTTCGTTAGTACATGCTCCACCATACAAATAATTAAGGTATTTAGACTGGGTGGATAAAGATTACTTCTTCTCAACAAATATTCTATTGCCTGCAGCCCAGTGAGGAATATTCGTATATAATGACTTAACGTCAAGTGTACACATCAACCAACTGGGCTCCAATTGGGAGTCTGTAATTATTTGTAAAAACTCTGTAGTATCTTTTAATCTGGATCTAACTAATGTCAATAACGGCTTGAGATGTAAAGTCAAAAATTCTGAAAGTGGTTCTGTTAATGATCCTCGACCTGAAACTAATCAATTTGTTTTTACAGGGGTTGTCAGTCCTGGACTGAATTTCTACTGACTGAATAAAATCCTGTGTGTGAATAAAAATATAATTAAAAATATTCAATAAGGTTATCTTTTTTTTCCGTTTTGTTTAATACAGTTTTTTTTGTACAGAGATGTTTTGACATTCTGCATTCTTAATTTTTTTTTGTTTTTTTTACACACACATATAACTCTTGGAGATCTACATTCCAATCTTTTCATAAATCTTCTTTTCTGACCATGATGGACAAATATATGGCTATTTTTCAAGGAAAGATTAAATTTACATTTTAAAAGAGAAGAAGTCTATGTTAATAAATATTTTATCTGATTTAGAAATTCAGTCCATTGAGAGTTTAAGGAATAGCAAACATAATCATTACTTCAGCGGACAAAGGTGGTGCTGTGGTCATTATGGATTCAGAACAATATATGATTGAGGCATATATTCAACTTAATAACAAACAACATTATATGCTGATGCCTCTAGACCCTACTGACATGTTTAAAAAACAAATTGATGAATTTTTGGAGGAAGCGGTTGAGGTAGGGATTATTGATAATAACACCAAGATGCAACTAACAGTAGTGAATCCAACCAAACAAATGTTTTACTTATTGCCAAAAATTCACAAGGATTTATTAAAACCTCCAGGTAGACCTATAGTTTCAGGTCGAGGATCATTAACAGAACCACTTTCAGAATTTTTGACTTTACATCTCAAGCCATTATTGACATTAGTTAGATCCAGATTAAAAGATACTACAGAGTTTTTACAAATAATTACGGACTCCCAATTGGAGCCCAGTTGGTTGATGTGTACACTTGACGTTAAGTCATTATACACTAATATTCCTCACTGGGCTGGGCTGCAGGCAATAGAATATTGGTTGAGAAGAAGTAATCTTTATCCACCCAGTCTAAATACCTTAATTAAATACCTTAATTATTTGTATGGTGGAGCATGTACTAACGAAAAATGTGTTCTATTTTCATCAACAATGTTATCTACAGGTTCAAGGTGCAGCCATGGGGGCTTCTTTTGCCCCTATATATGCCGACCTCTTTATGGGATATCTAGAAGAATGTCTTATTTATGATAAATCTCATAATATATATATATATATATATATATATATATATATATATATATATATATATATATAGAGGAATTGGATATATGGCGAAGGTACCTAGACGATTGTTGGTTTATTTGGAGATGTGATCAAGAATACTTGTTAGAATTCGTACAGTATCTTAATGATAATGTTTGGGGGATTGAATTTACTCTCAATGTACAATACCAGCAAATTCAATACTTGGATGTATGTGTGAACAGAAACAATGACCACACTTTAGATTCAAAAATTTACAGAAAATATCCGCAATATAATATGTTATTGGATGCTAGTAGCTTACATCCCCAACATATTTTTAAAAATATCCCCAAGTCCCAATTCTTAAGAGTTAAAAGAATTTGTTCCAACAAGGTTAATTATGAATTTTTTCAGCAGGATCTTAGGAAGAGATTTTTGGCAAGGGGATATAAATATGGGGACATAATATCAGCCTCCAAGTGGGTGCAACAGTTTAATCGTGATGATTTATTGAAATATAAAGAGAAAAATATCTCTACGGTGACTCCTATTAGATTTATTACAACATTTGGCAGAAATATCAATGTCATCAAAAGGGTGATCAACAATAATTGGAACATTTTAATGACTAATCCTAGACTTGTTGATATTCTACCCCAAGAATGTTTAATTTCTTATAGGAGAGGTCGTACATTGGGCTGTTATTTTAACTGGTATAAGAGAGGTAGAAATTTGAATGTTGGAATGATACAGCGTACATTGTCAGGAGTCGAATTAAGGGGTTGTTTCCCTTGTGGTCACTGTTCCTTTTTTGTCCATATTAAGAAGTCCAAAGAATTTTCAAGTAAAAATGTTACAAAAATTTTTGATATTAGGTGTTTTGCTACCTGTGGTACTAGTTGGGTTATCTATTTGGTGACTTGTTCTTGTTTGGCTTTTTATATAGGCCAAACATCTAGACCATTTAGAATTAGGATATCAGAACATTTGAGTAATGTTAGAAACAAACATTGTACTAGTGCTCTATATAAACATATGTTGATCCACACAAATGCCAAATTTCAATTTCAGATTATTGATGTCATTAAGGGGGACTATAATGACAAATCTGGTTGTCATGTTGTCATGATTTATTGAATCAGAAAGAAAAAGCATGGATTATTAGACTTGCTGGATTGTTCTATCCAGGTTTAAATGAACATTTATGAGTTTTTGTATAACAATTATAATAATAGTATGTGATTCTATAAATTGGTTGACTGCGTTTTCTTAAAATGGCTTTATATATAGGCAAAAACTGGGGATATATTAGCCCAATTTGAATTTGTATTATGTCACTTTAAATGGACTTTCACCAATTTGTTAACTAATTGGCTTTCTGACTATATATAGTCAGCGAATAGAATGCTTTGGTATCACTGAAGAAGGCTATATGCTGAAACCGGTATGATCCTGTATTCACACTTTTATGGTTAAAAGAATAAATTGTGTTCTACAAGTGCTGGCTAATTTTTGAAGTACCTTCCAAAAATATTCCTCCAAACTTTGGCAAGGGATTTCATTAGATCTGAAGTAGTTGACTTCATTCATTCTGCACATATGGGTATACAGATCCAATTCGGCAAAACTTTTCAAGCATCAGCTCCGAGCTCCAAGCCCCTCCCTTACCTGTATTACATCACTTCCTCCTATCTATCCTCAGATCTTGTTTGCTGCTCTAAGAGTCAGCATCGTGGTCTCTGAGCTCTAAGCAAGGTGGTAAAGTTTTTGGTCTTTTTGTGTTAGTTGAGTGTGAATACCTTTCCCTTTTTTTCCTCCCTTCGCGTTCGATCGTTGTGTTACTTGTAAAAAAAAAAAAAAAAAAAGTTATAAGTGTTTCGTGTTTGTGATACTGGTTACCCGCCTAGGCCCAGTCCCTGTTAGAGTGTGTGTGTGTGTGAGTGGGCAGTTAGGGCTTTTACTGTTTCTACTATGGCTGAACAGCCTAAGGTTCTTTTTAAGAAGTGCACAGAGTGTGGTCACAAGCTCTCACCAGCCGATGGCCACACTCTGTGTGTTCTATGTTTAGGAGTCACCCATCTGTCTGCACCTTGCGACATTTGTTAAGGCTTTAACCCTAGGGCTTTGAAGGATCACCTGGCTAAGCTTGTGGCTAAGGGTCTGCTACCTGCTTCTGCTATAGAGTCTGCCTCGGTTTCCTCCCCAGCCAGTGACACTGTGCAAGCAGGGACTCAACCTCCCGCCAGGCCTGCTTCATCGGAGTTGTCCCAGAGAGGTAGGGACAGAAGGGATAAGGAGAGGCGCCACAAGGAGAGGGATAGGCCCAGAAAAAGATCACCGGACAGGGAGTCTTTCTCCAGCCCCTCTTCAAAGGCACCCGGGTCTCATTCTCCTCGGCTCCGCTCTCCCCGTTTCTCGCCGGAGCCGACGGAGCCATCGGAGCCGAGGCACTCCCCTCAGATCCGGCCCAGACCCGAGTCAGTCGCTTCCTCCAGGTCGACTCGGAGTGTCTCCGACCTGGATATGGACAGGCTGATGAGGAGGTTCATCCAGAACCAGATTCAGATGGGGGTTTTGCCAGGGCCCTCGCCCATTGGAGAGGGCCCTCCTTCAACTATGTTCCACCCTATTGCTCCTCCCCTGATCCGACCCGATGCTTCGGGGCTCTCGGGTCCAGTCGGAGCTGATGGGTCGGCGCTGATGGTTCTAGTTTCCTCGATGCCGGCCATCCAGGAGACTCTTGGAGCCGTGGTCAGGGAGTCAGATCTGAGGGTCGAGAATCCGCTCTTTTGTATTCCATCCTCGGTGCCCGGACTACCTCTCCGTCGGCTCCGATCCCTGCTTCGGTGCTGGGGAGAGCCTCTTCCTTACGTTCTACGGAGGTGTGCTCTCCATCAGCGTTCGGGGCAGTGGAAAGGGTTCTCTCCCAGGGGCTGAGACCACAGCTCACCTACTCGGATCCTACCCAGACCCCTCTGATTTTGGATTCTGCTCCCATTACCCTGTCTCAGGGACAGCCTGTGCCAAAGCAACCCCGGGTTGTTCCCCTCAGGGAACACCCGGAGGCTTACGAATCCTCTCCAGAGAGTCCCACTGGAGAGGAACCTCGTAAGCGCAAGTGTAAGAGGAGGCACTTGGACTCCCCTGAGTCCATCACCACTGATACGGACTTGGAGGAAGGAGAGGGTTCCCACAGATCACCTTCCAAGGACATCTCGTTCGGAGACATTATGGAGATCCTCCGCCAAAGAGGAGGTTGATCAGCCCCCAAACCCTCTGTGGATGAGTCTGTATTCCTGGAGGCCTTTGGCATGGGCCCATCTATTCCTGGGTCTCCCCTCCAGCGGACCCTTTGGTGGACCTCATCACCACTAGGGCATGGAAGGATCCTGACACCGTAGAGCCTATACCCAAAAGGCCAGACAAAATTCTTTCCCCGCCGTCAGACAGCAGGCATGGTCCAAAGGAGCCCCGGTAGACGCTTTGGTGGTTGCAGCTGCCACAAAGAAGGAACTGGCACAGGAGAGTTCCTCGGTTCATCCACCAGACAAAGAGTCCAGGTCGATGGATCATTTCGGGAAGCGCATGTACTCATCAGCGACTTTTTCTATTCGTGCACTGAATTACTTGGCACATGTCATCTGACTGCAGCGAGACTTTATATCGGAACTAACTGAGTCGCCCCCGGAGTCTCTGTGCAACAGGACAAGCAGTCTTTCACTGCGAAGATGACTACATTGAAATAAGTGACAAATACCTCTATGCGTCTCCTCTCTCATGCTACAGAGGGAGCCGCTAGAGCTGCTGGTACAGGCGTTGCCTTGAGGCGTCACGCCTGGATCAGGCTGTGTCAATTTGCGGACCCCTTTAAGGCGTCTTTCATCAACACCCCTTTTGATGGATCATCCCTCTTTGGGAAGACTGTACGCGACACACTAACCCAGAGTGAGAAGGACGGAAAGACTTTGTCAGCCATCGGACTCCACTTCTCTAACCCCCAGAGGTCCTATTCCAGGAACCAAAAGGGGCAAAAGAAGATGTGGTTCCGGAAATCACAGTCCTTTCGTGACACTCAGGAATACTCGTCCCCCAGAGGCATAGGGGGACAAGACCGACGCCGTCCCAGAGGCAGAGGGGGTCCCACAAACTTCGGGTCTAGGGAACCTTTTTCCAACAGACCCGCACAGCAACCCTGAGGGGTTGCCCGGCTGCTCTACTCTGGAGGCAGTCGGGGGAAGATTTTCCTTACATCCAGTGGCATGGGAGTCCATTACTGCAGACCGCTGGGTGTTAAGCATCATATCCAGTGGATACTCTATCCCCTTCATTTCATGTCCCATAACTCCAGCACGCCTTCCAGATGTTCCACCCGCTCACAGGGAGGCTGCAGCCTTAGAGGTTTCGAAGCTGTTGCAAAAACGAGCCATCGAGCCAGTCCCCCCAGATCAATCTGGGTCAGGCATCTACTCCAGGTTCTTTTTAGTGCCAAAGAAGACGGGGGACCTCAGGCCCATTCTGGACCTGTTTGTCCTCAACTTGTCGGTAGAGAAACAAAATTTCCAGATGGTCACTCTACAGTCCATTATACCGTTTCTGAGAGAATACGACTGGATGTGCTCGTTAGACTTCCAGGACGTTTACTATCACATCAAGGTCCACAGGAGCTCCAGGAGGTTTCTACGCTTCCGGCTAGGGGCCAGTCACTTTCAATTCAGAGCCCAGTCACTTTCAATTCAGAGCCCTATCCTTTGGTCTCATCACAGCCCCCAGGGTGTTCACCAAGGTTATGGCGGTCGTAGTGGCTCACCTGAGACTTCAGGGCATTCAGGTATTCCCCTACCTAGATGACTGGCTCTTCGCTGCATCCACCAAACGTCTCTTGTGTCAGGCCCTACACTACGTCCTCGTTCTGGCTCACAAGTTAGGCATCACGATCAATATCAACAAGTCCCATCTGGCTCCAGTTCAGATCATAGACTTCATCAGGGCACGGTTGGATTCGATTCAGTCAAAGATTTTTCTCACCCCGGAAAGGATAGAAAATCTCAGACTCCATGTATCGGCTATCTTGGATCACTCGGTAGTCACAGCAGCCGATGTTCTCAGGGCCCTGGGTTCGATGGCAGCCGCAATCTCTATCCTCCCTCTTGCACATCTTCACATGAGAGTCCTTCAGTGGAATCTAGCAGTTCAATGGTCCTGGCTAGACCTTCTGATGAATTTCCACATCCGAATCAATCGGACATGCAGAACGTCACTTCAGTGGTGGCTTCAATCAGCGGACATTTTCGTGGGGCGCAACTTTCTAGTCCCTCTGGCTCAAGCCACGGTGACCACTGACGCTTCCCAGCTCGGGTGGGGGGGCACTTCCTGGGAAGGACGGTCCAGGGCACGTGTTCCCCTCCAGAGACCAAGCTACACATCAGTGTCCTGTAGATGAGGGCAGTGCTTTTAGCGCTGAGAGCCTTTCACCCCATCCTACCTCCGGGGACGGTAGCCATTCAATCAGACAGCATGTCTGTAGTCTGGTATATAAACAAACAGGGAGGGACCTGATCCTACCCCCTTTGTCGCGAGGCCATGAGGGTTTGGGAGTGGGCCATATCTACCAGCTGGTTTCTCATAGCAGCGCACATCCCGGGACACTCCAACATTCTAGTGGACAGTCTCAGCAGGGCAATCTTTCTGCCTTATGAGTAGTCTCTGAAACAATCAGTGGCGGAGAAGATCTTCTGTGTTTGGGGTCAACCTTGCTGCGATCTCTTCGCATCTCCTTCCAACGCGAAGTGCAGCAACTTCTTCGCTCTGATCCCCCCTCTGGGGGATGTCCCCAGGGACGCTCTACTCCATGCTTGGCCTCCTGGGCTACTGTATGCTTATCCCCCGTTACCTCTTATTCCCAAGTTATTTCGGAGAGCTTGCCTCTGCAGTGCAAAGTCATTCTCATAGCTCTCTTCTGGCCGCTTCAAGTGTGGTTTCCCTTCATATGGTCTCACCTGTTGGCTCCTCCATGGACTCTAGATCCATTCCCGGATCTGATTTCTCACCCGTCGGGCATGCCCCTGCCCAACTTGGACAGTCTCAAGCTGACGGCGTGGCTGCTCCAGTTCCCATGATCATCAAGACTCCCGGACTTTTGTCCCCTGTTAAGAATATTCTGGTAGCTTCTCTTAAAGCCTCCACTAGGAAACTCTACAATAGCAAGTGGAAATGTTTTTGGTTTGGGCCTCTCAGCACAATCTGAATCTGTTTACAGCCCCCGTTCCGGTCATTCTGGATTTTCTGGCCGATCTTTTACGATCAGATGCTTCTACCATCAAGGTTCAGCTGGCTGCCATCTCTAATTTTCATGTGGGTGAAAATAAGGTTGCTCTGGCTTCTGCCAAATTGTGTAAAGCTTTCCTGAAGGGCACCTTTTTATTGCGACCACCAGTTAAAGAAATGGTGCCCCCCTGGGATCTGACTTTATTCCTTCAGGCTTTGACCTCTTTCCCCTTCGAGTCAGCCGGTTCAGTTCCGATGAAGTTTTTGTCGTGGAAGACAGCCTTCTTGGTCGCCATCACGTCAGCCAAGAGAGTTTCTGAGTTGCAGGCCTTATCCTCCTTGCTCCCCTATTTGGTTTTCCACAAGGATAGGGTTTCGCTGCGTATGAACCCTTCCTTTCTACCCAAGGTGTCCTCAGCAGCCAATATTAATCAATCTATAAATTTGCCAGTCTTCTTTCCAAATTTCCAAAATAGAGATGAATGTAAGCTTCATTTATTGGATATCCATAGACAGCTTCGTTTTTATCTCCATAGGACTAAACCTTTCCGGAAGTCAGATCAATTGTTTGTCTCCTTTTCAAAACCATTTTTGGGCAAAGCGGTTTTGAAAGTGTCCTTAGCAAGGTGGATCACTCTGTGTATTGCACAGGTTTATAAGGACAAAGGTTTATCTCCTCCAGGTGTATTGAAGGCTCATTCCACTAGAGCAATGGCCACTTCTGCAGCCTTCTGGTCAAGAGTTCTGTTAGACGATATCTGTGCGGCAGCGACATGGGCCAATTCGCACACATTCATCTCTCATTATAAATTGGATCTTATTTCTAGAGGGAGAGCATCCTTTGGCTCTGTGGTGCTCAGGTATATCCTTCCATAAGGGCCTCCCAGGAATAATAGTAACTGGGGACTCTGTCCCATATGTGCAGAATGAATGAAGTCAACTACTTCAGATAAAGAAGTTATGTTCTTACCATAACGTTCCATCTGAGTAGTAGACTTCATTCCTCTGCACCTTCCCTCCCTCCATCCCCCTCACTTTCAGGTTTTTCCTGTTTAGGATTGTGGTTATGTTGCCACTTGTGTCAGCAAACTCGATCTGGGGATAGATAGGAGGGAGGGGCTTGGAGCTCGGAGCTGATGCTTGAAAAGTTTTGCCGGCTCGGATCCGAATCGGATCCATATACCCATATGTGCAGAAGATTGAAGTCTACTTCTCAGATGGAATGTTATGGTAAGAACATAACTTCTTTTTTTTTTGCAAAAAAAAAAAGTAGTAGTAGCAGTAATATTAGTTCTCTGATATCAGAGAGAGCTCTTTTGTCCCATGTTTTTCTGGTTCCAAAGAATATAGATATTCCATTTTTCCATCTGAAGGATCTCGATCATTTCATGTTTTACCAGAAGTTTAGAAAGTTTCCAGTTCTGTGGCATAGATTAATGGAGTCTAGACTGTGACCCAGACAACCAAGGTACAGTTAGTGACCTAGGAGTTGGAGGGGACAAGCCATGGAGGGGTGGGAGTGAGTGGTCATTGCCAGCTCTTCTATCATGGGAGACAGCAGCATACACGCTGCAAGATTACCAGTTGTAAGTCAGACTTCAGGCATATATGCTACATGTAAAAGGGCAGGGTATGAGCCTGCCAAGGTGAGTGCCACTCTTTATCTGGACAAATTGGGCATGTGGAAATAGAGCATGCATTGCTTGCACCTGCCACTCAACAGGAGGAGCTAGGAGTAGAAGAAAAATCTTCTGACTCCTTGCAGAACAGCATGACCCATAACTCTTGCCTCCAGTGCTCAGTGTACTTTGAAAAGAGTGAAATGTGGAGAATGAGAGGATCAGTGAGGGGATTGGAAGTCATTGGGGGACTGAGAATCCCCAGAAAATAATTTAAAGTTTGAAATGTTGACAGTTCTGTCACTTCATCTTATTATTGGATCTGCACCAGAGCCTTGAAAAATGCCTGTGTGTACATTCCACTTCATCATGATTAGGAAGAATTACTGAGGTTTCAGGTATATGGGCAGTACTGTCAAGTTCAAGGTATTGCCCTTTGAGCTCACATTTTTATTTATTGTATTTAACATTTGTTTACTGGGAAAGTCAGACTTGGAACAAAGCAAATTTTCAGTGTAGGTCCGGAAGGAAACCAGAGCACTTGGAGGAAACCCACAAGGATGCAGGAAGGAGATGCAGACTCCACGCAGAAGGCACCCCAGCTGAAAATCAAACTGGAGAACGTCTTGCTGTGAGGCAACAACTAAACCACTACATCAATGCGCTGGCACATCTCTGCCTGATTTCTCTACTAGGTGCTTTGTTCTTATTGCTGCATACTTTTGGGTGGTGGATATGTGTGTCTTTTCTTATTTAGACGACTGGCTTCTGCCTGCTTCTGGCAAGAAACAGTTGAGGCTGGCTAGGGACTGTAGTATTGTCTTGTTTTATGTGCTTGGATTGACAACCAAGAAACAGCTGAGCTGGGCCAGGGAATGTAATGTCACCTTATTTTATGGCATTTATCAGCTTCATCCATTGTAAATTGTGAATGTTTTTGGTTTCTTCTTGGATAGGGCTCATGAATTGGTAGTTCTTACTCCAGAACAGACAGCTATAGTCATCAATTGTAGCTAGACAAATTTGGCCAAGCAGTCTAGCTACAGTCATCCATTGTAGCTAGACTAATTTGGCCAAGCAGTTTCAACCAGAGTCTTCCTCACAATTCTGAGTTTAATGGTAGCTTCATTCTAGCATTTTTTTCCTCAAGTTACACATGAGGTTTTCCCTTCAGGTTCTTCCATGTCAGTGGAGCAAACACATCTGGGATATTTCCAGTTATTCATTCTTTCATTTTTTCATTTGCTAAAGCTATAGAGGAGTTGGGGTGGTGGACAAACCTTTCCAGCCTTGTTAGTTTGTTTCTCTTCTTGTATTCCAGCAGTGATTACGATGATGGATTCATCCCACCCATCTGGAATTGTTAGCTGTGAGGAAGCTCTTTAGTGCTTTCACCCATGCCTAGTACTGGTAACTTTGTTCAGGATGTAGAACACTACTGTGAAGCATTACATCAGCAAGCAAAAGGAAGGAGGTCACTATCCCTGATAAAGGAAATGATAGTCGTTTGGAATTGGGCCATAGTAAAATGACTGTTTCTTTTGAGTCAGTGTATTCCAGTAGTTTCCAACGACCTGGTGAATTTTCATCAGTTGACTGCCATCTGGCAAAAGAGAAGGTTCAATCAATGTTGCTTCATCGGGGTGTTTTTTATATAAATTTTTTCATATTAGCAGAAACAATTCATCTGCTACTCTGTTACTCGCTTTATCCTTCTTACGTGTTTTGTCCCCGTCATAGAGCTGAATGTTCTTTGCCTTTCCTACACTTTTTGTCATACAAAAAGTCTTGCTGTGAAAGCCCAGAGGGACCACATTCAGTTGACTATTATAGCTCTTTATTGATGGCAACAGATAACGGTTTCCCTTACTTCAGATTGTGTGCCTCCTCCCCAGTCCCTGACTGCCTCCTGTGTTGGCTTATCTCCTCTTTGCACAAGCATGTCTGAACCCTCTGTATCCTTGGATTCTGAAAATCCATGACTGAATCCTGAAGAATCAGGTATTGCTAGATTTGGAATCCATGTACAGGTTTCACAGATCCTTCTAGTGGTAAAGAACCTATCTGCCAGGTCTAGTGGTACACCTAAATGTAACTGATATGCTCTCTAGGCAGGATGAAAAGGTCTGCACACTTTTCTTTGTGAACCTTCTTTGGCTTTGGAGTATTTGTATTTGTCCAATGCAACATTGCAGTACTCAGTCAAGATTCATTCTTCAGTCATGTCTGACTTTCAATAAACCTGATTGTGACAAAACATTAGTGCAGTTCGTTGTGTCCAAAACGTTATTGAAAAGGTTTAATTCACTGTTTGTTGTCTTCTGTCACCACATCCCTACTCTCATAGGATTTTAATTTTGTCTTAGAAAGTTTACCAGTACAAGTTCACAGACACAGGAATAGCCGTAATGTGAGTGCAGTGGAATTGCACATTTTGCACTCATAGAAATAAACACTGCCATCTAAGAGGGATTAGTTATAGAAGGTCTGCTGTACTGAACATGCAACACACCAATATGTGAAAATATGTTTATTCAAAAAAGCACCCTTTTCTTTCATGCAATAGTTGTGTCTCCCACAGAGTACACAAGAACCACATATGGGCCAATGAGTGAAGGCTGGATAATTTGGCTCATGTATAATGTTATTTCATTTCATTTATATTTTAACTGGGTTGGCCCTTCTGGCCATAGCCCAGTTACAGAGGGGATGCAGGGAGAATAAGAATGTGATTTTTTTTCAAAGCATATGTTATTAAAGGAAAGTTGCATTCTAGTTAGGATGGTAAAATGCCTTTTACTATTGAGATTCTGGACTGTTTTGAGAGCAAGGAAGAGCTTTTGATAACCTAGAAAAGAAGTGTGTTTATTTTCTTTCTTGCATTGTTTAAGTGTAGGGAGAAGCTAAGAGAAGGATCTAGCCTGAGTCCCAGGTATTTAAATGAGTTATTGTTTTTGATAGTGGTATTGTTGTGGTCTGTGATTTGTAGTGTGGAGACAGCGCTGCTTAGTTTTTGTATTGGAATAATTGAACATGCTTATTGTCATTGATCCTAAGTATCAGGTGAAAGAATTCTGACTGAAGTTATTTTTGTAAAGCTGTGAGGGGTTTATTTGAGAGGTATACCGTACCGTGTCATCTGCACAGAGTAAGAGTGGGAGGTGATAAAGATCTGGTGGCAGTTTTTTAGTCTAGGGACAGCTTGTTGATGTATGGAGAAAATGAGTTCAGTAAGAGTGAACACTTGTGGAACACCTTCCTTCAGATTGGCTGGTGGGAAGAGAGAGGGAGAGAAGAAAGAATTTTAAAACAAAAATGTTGATAAGACAGATAACTTTTGAACCAAAGTAGGGCATCTGGGCTAATGCCAATATGAAGTAGATAGTGTAAAAGTAAATTATGATCTACTACATTTTATACCTCTAAGTTCAATAAAAATGGCATCTTTGAGTTGTCCTTGGTCGATCCTTAGCAGGCTATCATCTGTTAGGGTTCAAAGGGCTGTTGAGGTGCCACAGCCCCACCAAAATCCATGTTGTTTGTTAGAGAGGATATTATATTCTGTATGTATTTTATTAATTGGATGTTAATACTTTTTTTAGGGAATTTTGCCAGGGTAGGAATGACAGAGGGTTTACAATAGTGTTAACATTTGGTGCAGTGTTTTTTTTTGTGATTGGGTTTACTAAAGCAAGTTTTCATACGTCTGACATGGTGTTTTATGTTAGAGTGTATATATGCTGGAGGGGGTGCTGTGGTATAATCCCTGTAGTAGTAGATGAACCTGAGGAGGATGCCCTATGACCTTGGAAGAAATTTTAGGTTTTAAAGAACTGGCACTATGTCTTTTATTTTAATATGCTTGTAGTAAAATTGTGGAATCCAAAAGCAACTCTTCATACCAGCAGGTCGGAACCAATAGCAGCTTTATTCACATAAACACACACTGGTTTAGCACTTTCGTCCTTCTTTTGGATTTTAGTACAAAATTGTGGAATGTAGGGCAGAGGTTATAGAGTTAGCGTCATGCTAGTTGTTGTTGGATGGGCCATTGGTAGGTTGCTGAAGTGGAGAATGTTTGTTATTTCTTGAGCTGATGTTTTGTTTCTTCCTGCAAATCTGTTTACCTGTTTGCAGAACTGTTTGGATGTGTTGATATGGGAGTTTTGTTTTTATTTCATTAGTTGGGTTTTATGTACCCAAATGGCTTGCTTTGAGAGGTGTGTGGGTTAGACAAAGTTTTTTCTTATGTCTATTATTTGTGCTATTTTCCAGGAATGCCATGTTTCATCCCTGAGGCTTAGTAAATATTTCAGTTCATTGATTAGTCAGTCAGTCGTTCTGTTTTTGTACAGTTTAGTAATTAGTGGGAAACCAGTATCTTGTAGGTTTCTTAGTATGCTGGTGTATAATTCCGCAGGGAGATTGGCTTAATTTGCATTTAGAATGTATGACCAACAATCTTGGATGCGAGGATAGATTTGTGGTTATTCATATTAGAGTCTGATGTGGCTGTAAAAAAAGATCAGTTGTGCTAGAATCTTTTGTTTGGGGGAATGTAGTAGAAAACTGATGGATCAGTGGTTGCTGATAGATGGTAGATGAATAGGTGTATTAGAGGCTAGTGAGGTGGTCTAAGAGGTATTGTTTATTAGTTTTTAGATTTGGATATGTGTGTGTGTGTGTGTGGGGGGGGGGGGGGGGGGGTTGTACAATTTTTGCTGTTGTATATCCGTAGTGAGGAGGTCTGTTATTTCATTGTGGATTGCTGTAGATTGGACTGCATATTAAGGTTAAAGTTCCCAGTAAGCAGGAAGCTGTGTATATTTGTTTTGGTGGATGTCATATTTTGTAATAGGGTGCTGACATTTTTTTGAAAGTGATGAGTGTGGAAGGTAGGCTAAATCTAAATGGAATGATTTCTTATATTTTGTGAGTATGCTGACTAGTAGCCAGTTTGATGTGGTGTCATTACTGGGGTTAACCTGAGCTAGAAGTTGGATTGTGAGCTGGGATTTGGAAAAAAAACAGTAGTCCTCCTCTAGCATCTCAGTAGTAATCATAGTTAGGAAATAAATGTGTGGGGGGGGTTGTCTTTTTTATTTGTGATTCTGTTATTGCTATGATGTCATTATTATAGTGGCTGATGAGGGTACTGATTTAGTTAGTTTTTTTCTGCAGACTTTTTGAATTAATGAGGAAACGTAAGAGTGGGGAGGGCCGGAGTATTGCTAAAATTCTGGTAGGGAATCTGTTTATTTTTTTCATTTTTTTTAGTGGTTTATGTAAAGTATGAATTAGTATAAATGTGATGGGTATGACTAGGTGGTGTTTTCTGGTAAGCATGGGTAGGGAGGATGTGTAGGAGGGATTGATGGTGATGTGTTTGTCAAAGAGGTGGTTGACTGGAATGGAGGGAGGTTTGAGATGATTTGTGTCCATTGAGGTAAAGGGAAGGTGTGGGAATTTCAGGATAGTGTGTTAGGATGTTGTAGAGATATATAAGCATGAATGGCAGGTGGTAAGTATGATAATGCATTAGTGGAATTATATTTGGGGATGTGGGTAAGTTAAATGGATGTCATGAGTGGTAGTGTTACTGTGGTATTTTGTTAGTTTAGTGCATTTTCTGGGCTTTGAGTTAAAATCTTGCCAGAATACTTTTCTTCTGTTTTTGGCAATTAGCTGTGGAAAAATGATTGAAAGACCATCACTGATAGCTTCATTGTTGCACTGTTGTCAGTATGGCCAGTCTATCTGCTAATGAGCTGCTGCCTGTAGTCCAGGGTACAGGGTTTGACTCCTCCTGCTTCCATTTACCTACCATATATCTCTGAGCAAGTCACTTAGCCAGGCAGTTCTCCTGGGTTGTCCCTTAAAATTTTCATTTGTGTCCAGTGGGCTTACCTGATCAACAAATTTCACAATAAAAAATAGAATATCAAAGACACGAGCCAGTACTAATTCCTGTAATAAATAGCCATGGTACCATATCAGTGTAGTGGATATCAAGTTAACAGCTTTGACTGTATTAATGCACAAACTTTCCAGGTTTAGATATTTCTGTACTACTTATACCAATACTAACAGTGTTTCTCTTCCACGTTTGGGGGCTGTATGTCAGTTAATTAGATTTGATGCTACTCTGGATATATATTACCACACCTCCAGCTCTTTTCCTTGCACAGACTTTCCTGCATATTGTGTACTTTGGAATGCTAAATTCTGCGTCCTTTTTAAAAAGGTCTGATCTGTGTTTTTAACATCTGCACACTTGTGGTTTTCTGGAGATTAACAAGGCTTGAAAGTAATGAGCTTGTTAAATTTGGCTTTTGGCTACACTGCATTTAAGCCTTACAAGTTAAAGTGATTTATTTATCTTGATAGGTTAGAGTATTTGTGCAATGTGGCCCAGAGATATTTTCCATATTTCCTGAGTGTAACTACGTATTGCAAATGCAATATTTTTTTCTTATAATCCTTTGAGACCTAGAAAGATTAATACCTTTCAGCTTTCAAAATCATAGCAGTGGACCATCAAAAATCATAGAGAGTCCAAAACTATAGCACTTAAAATTTGACTATGCATAAATTCGTCCCACAGGGTCAGGGGCATAACTTTTAAATTTCTCTTCTTTGGGGTCACCATGCACGATAAGGAAAATCAGGGTCCTTGTAACTCTACAAAGTCAGAGCAGGGAAGTTGGAAGACTACACTGCACAGCTGGACTGCTGTGAAGTCTGCTAGTTACTCTGCACTAGTTCTTCCTGTATTCACTTAAAGGGAGTCTGGATTTTGCATTCATGCTCCCAGATCTATTTTCCTTTTATTTAAAACTGTTTGTTGTTATGTAACTTTGCCACTGCCCAAAATCAGTATGGATTCCCTCTCTCACTTCCTGCCTTTACATACGCGTGCACACACGCACACACACACACACACACACACACACGAAAAACATTCTCATATTTACACATCTTAATCGGTGCAGATGATATGCTCAGCAGTTGTAGAAACAGAATCATTTTGCTTGTGCTTCTTTTGAAAACTAGTGCTGATCTGAAGTATATGCCTTTCTTGGTGCTGCTGTTTAAAAGGTTAGTAATAATCATGCACGCTTATTCCACTTTTAAACATGTTCTCTGTGATGCTTCTAATGCTGTCCTGCTTGTCCTTACCATTGTTGTTGGCTGTCATGCTGTGGCTGTCTGATGATTCATATAAATCTTTACTTCAGTCAAGCCCTGCCAGCTGCCAGTCTTTTCCTGTTCATTATCAAAAAAAACCTCATATATACTCAGCTCTATTAGAACTAACTGTAAACCGTGCTTAAAAAAAGATCTCCAACACAATGTTCCACCTGCACTATTTGAAATAACTGTTTATGGTTCGGCTTTGATCATGATGCATTCCAATAAGTCACACTCTCATTAGCTATACAATCGAACCAGTGAAAGAGGATAAATCAGAGCCATCTGTTGCCAAAGTGAGGCAGAGGTAGTTTTAGTTGTTGAAATCAGGGTGCTCTGCCAAATGTGAAGTAGTTGAGAGGTATGAAAAAATTATGTATCTGCTAACGTAACATCTGCTTGAGTTGGCAATAGCTCAGGTGGATGTAAAAGATCTCCCAACACTTATCAAAAAGAGAAGGAGAAGTTTCCTTTTGTCCTGTCTAAATTTCCTTAATAGTGTAAATGCCACTGCAAGACTGCCCTGGCAAGAGACTACTAGTCTACTGGAACTAACCTGATCAAAAGGAATAAATTAAATAATATAAGTACTGGCCCAGCATCCTGTCATGATTGTGTGACAGTAGTGGTATGAATGTTAATGTGTTCTTATACTCAGCCTGTCAATTTTCTGTTGTAGTATTTTGATGTATGTAAATTATAGTAAGTTCTGTAATGGGCTAATGGGATTAAACAGTCAATTGTAATGAAAGCTGTAGCTAGGGAAACATCTGCAAATTGCAATTATTACTACTGTGTTACTGTGTATAGAGTGAGGAGTTATGGTCTCTGCATGGGCTTGATCAAAAAGTTTGTAGATTGTGCCTGTTTGTTAATGATTAACAGTCTTTAGTTTTGGGTGTAGCATATCTGTGTCTTAAATGGCTGTCAAAGAGAATACGAACCTCTAGATGAGTGGTTGAGGAGGATGCATGTGATGAACAAAGTTATACACAGTGGCAAACTGTGAATCCGCACTTGGGGTGCAAGGCCCAGATGAACAGACCCAACTTAACTAACATGTAGGTTGAATTAAGCTAGTGTACATTAGGTGACCTCCAGACAGATGATCACAATATTAGGACAGTGCAGAGACCAAAGGAACTTAGATATATGTGTCTGATACTAACAGATTTTCTTAAAGACTTGGGCACAGCATTTTGGATAACTTTGCTGCAGTACAGATATTGTGTCCTTATTGTTTTTTTACCACCATTCTTAAACTATCACTGGAGACATAGGCATACATATATTAATGGAAAACTAAACAAAACCATATTAACAGTTTTCCTTAGGTTCATAGGTAGGTACTAGGCTATCTGTCCGAAGGCATTTATAAGCCTAGCCGGAATGTGTTGGTTTTTCTCGCCCCCTAGATTAGTTCCCTGTGCCTCTGTCCAGCAGAGCCATTGAAGTGATCCCCGGGGTAAACTTTCTGTTTCCCATCCACTCGTCAAGGTTTCTCTTGAAGAGCGTTAGCAAGGAGCTCTGCCTAATATAGATTGGAATCTTGTTCCAGAGCATGGGAAGTCTCTGGGACAGGAATCTATCCCTCCAGCACATCCTATTTATTGTTGTGATGAGGCTTAGAACCCTAGAGCGTGTGACTTGAGGGGGATATGGTTTTCTTTAGGTGGAGCATGTCCATCAGTTCTGGGTTGGATATGGCCTTGTAAGTCAGGCAGAAATCACCTCTGAGTAGGCGGTATGCAACCAAGTACAGCTAGAGTTTCTTCAGTCAAGCTGCATAGGGCATCTGTTTGAGGCCAGTGATCCTGTTGGTGAGATACTTCTGTGGTCTTTCCAGCTGTTGCAGGTGTCGGGTAAGGTACATCCCAAATGGGGCATTGTACTCTGATAGGTCTCATGAGTGATACGTGGGGGGTCACAATAACCTCCTTTGATCTGGATGCAAACCCTTTTGTGATTAGGTGGGCCACATAGAAGGATTTTCTAACCACTTTGGCAATGTGATTATCAAAGGAGAGGTTACTATCTACTTGGGTCCCCAGATCCTTTATTACATCTTCCGTATTTAGGGGGCTGCCACCTATGTGGTAGTTTGTGGGTACTTTGTTTTTTTCCAAAGGGGATGACTATGCACTTTTTGTCATTTAGCTCGAGACCATGGTTTTGACACCAGGTATCTGTCTCAGTGAGACCCATTTGGAGGATATCTGTGTCAGCCGGAGAGTCAAATATAGCCCGTAGTTTGCAGTTGTCTGTGAAGTTGGTCAGCCATAGTCCTCCTCTGCTTGGCTGTACCTCTGAGAAGTATATGCCGAACAGGAGGGGTTCTAGGACTGAGCCCTGGGGAGCGCCACTTGTAACCAGTTTAGAGTCAGACCTAGCTCCCGCAACTCTTACCATGTGGGTTCTGTCAGTGAGCCAGTTGGCAACTCATCTCGTAACATAGGGGTTTATGTTCAGGCTGGTGAGCTTGATTATAATAACTGAATGGGAAATTGTGTCGAAGGTCTTTGTGAGGTCTAGGTAGGCTGTGTGGACCACCTTTCCCTCATCTGTAGCCTTTTTTAACTGTCTCAAAGAAGTCCACCAGGTTTAGGAGGCATGATCTGCCCTTAACAAAGCTGAACTGGGTAGGGTCCAGTGTTTGGTGGTTCCCAATGTCTCTGTTAATGAGGTCCATGATGATGCGCTCCATAGCCTCGCAGACCAAGCTAGTCAGGCTTATAGGGCGATAGTTGCTGGGGTCTGTTGTGGCTTCACCTTTGTGGAGCAGAATGACTGTTGCTGTGCAACACTCTATGTGCACGTACCCTGTGGAGAGGCTGAGTTTGAACAGTGTGTTTAGGTAAGGGGTTAGTTCATCTTTGAGCTCATGTAGGACGCAGCCTGGGACACCATCCGGTCCCATTGATGCTGTGTTTTTGGCTTTGGAGAGGGCTGTTTTAATCTGAGAGTGTCTGTGATTTCAGGGGCACTACATTCTTCTGGTATAGTTAAGGGCCCTTGTGGGGGTGAGACAGGGGTGAAGTTTGCACTGAACCTGTCTACCAGGATGTTGGCTATATCGGTCGGTTCGGTGTATTTTGTGCTATTCTGCACTAGTTCTGAGCAGATCTGAGAATTGCCACTTAGATTTTTGACATAGCTAAAGAATGCCTTGTGGTTATTTTTGGAGTCCATGGCAATTTTTTTTTTTCGAAGCTAGCCTTGGATGATTTTATGAGGGATCGTAGTTTCTTGCTGATACTGGTCAGTGATGTCTTCCCTTCTTGGGGTTTTACTTTTTTCTGTACTAGTTCCCTCATTTTATTGTATAGCTTGTTTATGGCAGGAGTCCACCAGACTGGTTTCCTTGAAGAGTGAGTCTTGGTTTTGCTTGGGATAGCACGATCCATGCATTCTTGTAGGTGCCCGTAGAGTGCATTAGTAAAGGATTTTACAGCTTGGACAGAGTTATCCTTTAGCATGGGGGTTTTGAAACTTTCCACCTCTGTCTTATGTAACGTGAAGTTTACTTTTGAAAAGTTTTTCACCATGGTTTCTTTGACTGTGGATGAGGGGCGGAATGTGGATATCCAGAGTGATTCGTTTATGGTCAGATCTAACCAGCGAGGGGTTGACCTCTGGTGTGGAACACCGGTCGCCCATGTTGGTGATGACCAGGTCCAATATTTTGTCACCTCCGGTGGGGGTGTTGACCAGTTGATCCAGGGCGTTTGAGTTTATAAATTCTAGGAAATGTTGGGCAAAGGAGTTAGTACTTGAGTAGTTCTCCCAGTTAATGTTTGGGTAATTGAAATCACCCAATATCAGGGTGTTTAGTAGGATTTTTGTGTTTCCAGAAATACGGAATGGGGGTCCTGGGAGATGGTGGGTGATCTGTAGCAAGCTACAATTTGAATTTCAGTTTTGCCCATTATTAGTTGCACGTGGATGATCTCTGAAGCATCGTGCTGTGCCACTAACCTGGAGGTGTGGGTATCCTTGATGAATATGGATAAGCCCCCTCCTTTTGTATTTCAGTCCAGGTTTTGTGGCCGAAATGTATGATATGAGTTTTAGCCTGGTAGTGCTAGGGTGCTCTCTGGGGCCTTAAACCAGGTTTCTGTTACTGCACACATCGATTTTCTCCATACTGAGGAGTGCCTTGAGTGTGTGCACTTTGAGGTTTAGACTTCTGGCATTGAGTAGCATTACCCTCAGTTTTTTGTTACTTGTGCTATTTACGGCAGTGGATTTGTCTTTTGGGCCTTGCCTAAAAAAGGCACTATGGGGGTGGCAAGAGCCTTGGCCAGTATTCGAAAGCCTAAGAGTGATGTGCAAGTCATCTCTAGCGAAGCAGTGCGGCTTGTCGAGCATGTCATCCCAGGCTGACAGTCACTGGATCCCCTTTGAATGACACCAGATGCTTAGCCAATTGTTGAAATTGATTATTTTTTCTTTATACCATGGTGCTACTCAGGGTCATACCAGCCTGGGCTACATGATCAGAACGCTCCTCCATGTCTCTTTTCATGTAGTCCAGGGACCGGCTCATGTCATTGACACCAACATGGACAATGAAAGATTCGTATTTTTACTTGTTCTGGAATGACCTGAGTGTTTGTGTTATGTGGCAGATCCTGGCACCCGATAGGCAGCTAACAGTAACCTTCTCCTTGTGCAGCCTAGTGAGTGGGACGTCAGTGTGCCTGACTATAGAGTCACCTATTACTAGCGTGTTGGGTGTGTTATTTTGCCTTATGGGCTGTGATTGCGTGGCACACTGGTTTTGTGAAGTATGTGTTTCATAGTTTGTGTTGGAGGGTGGAGGTTGCTTGGATGGCTGCTTTGGAGGTCTCTGTTGCTTTTTCAGATTTTTATTTAGAGCCTCCGAGTATGTTTTCGTATATTTATGTGTCTTTTTTTCTGGTGCTGGTTTCATATGTCTATGTAAGACTGGTGGTGTGATGCAAGTAATTCCCTTCTCCTTCTCCTTTCTTGTGACATTTGTTCTAGCTTCAGCAACCATACGTTGGCTGAACGCAAGAACAAACATATCCTTAAGGGTATGCTAAAAATCACCCTTTGCGGAGGCTCTTTCTGGGATGGAGATCTCACCATCTCCTAAGCATAAAGATGTTAAAAGACGTAAGGAGAAACAGAGTCTTTCGGTTCTGACATCCCCGTCCTCCTCGGAACCAAGTTGACACTGGGCTTCTCCCACTCTTTCGGTGCATTCAACTTCGGCACCAGGGTCCCTGTCTTCTCCCTCGGTGCCGCCTTTGATTTCAACTCAGAGTCCTTCCACTGTACCGACCTTGGCACCATCCCCTGCAGTGCCGAATTTGTTTGTGACACAGACCCCGACTACTGTACTTGCATTGGCATCTTCCCTGGTCACGGTGCCGATGTCTTACATGGCTCCTCTGGTAATGATTCCTTCAGTTCCAAAGATGGAGCACCTTCCAAGAACTAGGTATTCTCCTTCTTATGACCCCTTTTTGGGACAACAATTTAGTCCCTTTCTTGAGAGACCAGACTCCCCATCGGCAGCGTCCTTCAGATCCACCAGGAGTCTTTCGGAACAGGATGTAGTGAGGGTTGTGGACCAGCTTCTGGCAGCTAGAGGAGTAACCACCCAGACCAGGTCTTCCCTTCCTCTTAGAGCGGAAGCTTTCACGGCGTATTCTCCTGTCTGTCCTCCTCCAACCTCCACCCAGGTTTCGAAGACTTCGGTACTGATGGCCATCCCAGTACATACTGCCTCGGCACTGACAGCGGAGGCTTCCCTGTTGGCACTGATTACTCTTGGCGCTACAGCTCCTTTGGAACTGGGGCACTCTCGGAGCAATGATTGGACTGTCGGCACCATTGCACCTAGTTCAGCACCTATTTTTTTTTCTGTGGCATCGTCTACGGCCACGGCTCTCTCGGCAGCTGCCGGTCCTCTCGGAGCTCCTCATCTGGAGGCAGGCACCTCGGGGTGGGGTGCGACCCCAGTTCCGAGGTCATCCTTCTCGGTTCCGGGCTCCCATCCCTCCTTGGTTGAGCCTGCTTTCCAGGTGATGGAGAGGGTCCTTGCTTCAACAGGCTCGCAGTTGACACCATTGGCATTAGAACCAGAACCCCCCCCTCTAGCTTGCAGCTGTCTCACCCTCCTACTCTGGAACCTCAAGCATGGGAGCCGCAAGACCTGCCTTTCAAGGGAACCCTTTCTTCAGTCTTCCACAGAAGATCCCACTGGGGAGCCAACCCGGAAGAAACTTTGCAAGAGGTAGCATCTTGATTCCCCCGAGGAATCCATCACTGAAGACACCAATTGCGATGAGGGAGAAGGGTCCCCATGGACTCCCCCGGAAGACGTCTCATTTGGAGACATTCTTGAGATCCTCAAGAGACTGGAAGCCCTCCAACCCTTCTTCATAGGAATCGGTGTTCTTGCAGGCTTTCCGTGCTCGGCCATCTACTTTCTGGGTGGGGTGACCCCACCTGCAGATGAGCTCATTCGACTTATTTTGCAGTGTGCCTGGAAGGCCTCGGACAACATAGAACCTGTTCCCCGGAGGCCAGATAAAATTTTGTCCACTCTGGAAGACCAGCTCAATTGGTCCAAACAACTGGTAGTCGATTCCATGGTCGTGGCGGCGGCCACCAAGAGGGAACTGACGGAAGATGGTTCAACTGTCCATCCCCCGAACAGGGAGTCTCGTGCTATGGACAGACTGGAGAAGTGGACCTATGCTTCAGCGACCCTTGCCATTCAGTCGCTGAATTACCTGGCACACTTTACTTGCCTTTAAAGAGACCTGATTTCAGAAATGTGTGCCTCTTTGGCGGAGTTACTGCCCCAGGAGATGAGTGATACAGTTGCCTCTCAGCTAGCTACCTTGGAATCAATCTAGTCTCCTTGATGCGCTTCATTTCTTACACTACTGAAGGGGCAGCTCGAGCAGCCACATCGGGCATCATTCTGAGATGGCATGCTTGGATACGTTTGTGTGACTTCGCGGACCCCTTTAAATCTTCCTTTGTCAATGCCCCTGTTAATGAATCTTTTCTTTTTGGTCCTAAAGTAAGAGACACACTTTCACTTAGTGAGAAGGATGGAAAGACCTTGTCTGCTGTGGGCATACGTTTTTCCATCCCCCAGAGGTCCTACTCCGGGAATCAGAGGGGAGGAAAATTGTGGTTCAAGTCATCCCAAGGATCTTTTCGTGACACTCGTGATGCGCAATCCCCCCGGGGCAGAGGGGGCAACTCATCTGAGAGATTCCCCTTTTGGGGCAGAGGGGGTCCACATAACCAGGGCAGTAGAGATTCCTTCTCTGGCAGACCCTTCCAGCGCTCCTGAACAGCGGCCCGATTCGTTTTTTCTGGAAGCAGTCGGGAGTCTATTTTCCCTGCACCTACAGGCCTGGCAACTCATAACAATGGACGCGTGGGTGCAGCGGATAATATCCAGAGGCTATCATATCCCTTTCAACCTCACTTCCAGATGCGTAAAACGAATCCCCGTTGTCCCACCCGGTCAGAGGGAGGTTGCAGCCTTAGAAATCGAAAAGCTGCTAAGAAAAAGAGTCACCTAACCAGTTCCACCAGACCAAAGAGGATCCAGCTTTTACTCAAGGTTCTTTTTAGTGCCAAAAAGACGGGACTGGAGACCAATCCTGGATCTCAGTTTACTAAACAAATTCATCAAACCTCAAAAATTCCACATGGTCACGGTACAGTCCATTCCCCCCTTCTTGGGAAGGACAACTTGATGTGCTTTATAGACCTCCAGGACGCGTATTACCACATAAAGATGGACAAACGCTCCAGGAGATTTCTGCTCTTCTGGCTGGGAGCCAATCATTATCAGTTCAGAGTACTGCCCTTTGGTCTCTCGACAGCCCCCAGAGTGTTCACCAAATGCATGGCAGTCGTAGTAGCTCATCTCCGACTACAAGGATTCCAGGCGTTTCCATATCTAGATGATTGGCTCCTTACTACCACGACCAGGAATCTTCTCATCTTCAGTCCCTCCTACACTCAAGGCCTTGCTCTTCACCTAGGTGTCACGATCACCATGGACAAATCACACATGTCTCCAACAAGAGCACTGGAATTCGTTGGAGCGATCTTCGACATAACGTCCTGTCTAGCTTCCCTCCCTCCTCACAGGCTTTCAAAAATAAAAAAACAGATTCAAGTCCTCCTCCCGCAGACATTTGTACCAGCAAGCCTTGTACTACAACTGTTGAGCTGTGTGGCAGCAACCATTACCTTGGTACCACTGGCGAGGTTGCACATGAGACTGTTGCAGTAGCTCCTTTCATCACAATGGTCGATTTTAACTCTCCCGCTCGACCACATGATACACCTTACAAATCTTTGCAAGAAACCAATGCTTTGGTGGATGAAGCCAGAATCAAATCTGTGGTGTCGACCGTTCTGTCTTCCCCAACCCAGGACCACGGTGACCATGGATGCTTCCCTGTTGGGGGGGGGGGGGCATTTCCAGGGAAAGACAGCCCAAGGCACCTGGTCCCCCATGGGGGGGCCAATTTACACATAAATGTCCTGGAATTGAAGGCAGTTCTCTTAGCGTTGCAAGCATTCCACACATCCCTTCCTTCCGGGACCACTGCAGTTCAATCGGACAACATGTCAGTCGTCTGGTACATCAACAAACAAGGCGGAACCGGATCTTAACCCCTGTATTGTGAAGCCATGAGAATTTGACATTGGGCGATGCCTTCCAACTGCTTTCTCATAGCAATCCACATTCCGGGGAGTTCCAGTCTTATTGTGGACAATCAGAGCAGGAACATTGTGATGCCTCACAAGTGGTCCCTCAATCCTATAATAGCAGATCAGATCTTCCACCGTTGTGGCAGGCCTTGCTGCAACCTCTTTGCTTCTTCCCTGAACAACAAATGCAGAAGCTATTTTGCCCTGATCCCCCTCCCCAAAGGGAGTCACCGAGGGATGCTCTGACGCACGATTGGCCCCCGGGTCTACTGTATGCCTTTTCCCTGTTTCCCCTCATCCCGAAATTTCTACAGAAAGCTCTAAGGTTGAGAAGCAAAGTGATCCTCATTGCCCTTTATTGGCCCCATCAAGTCTGGTTCCCATTCTTATGGCCTCACCTGATTCACAACCCCGTGAATCCTGGATCAATCCCAAGGCCTGCTGTCTTATCCTCAGGGACTGATTCACCCCAATCTCCACAGCCTCAAGCTCACAGCTTGGTTTCTCCACTTCAGATGATTGCCAAGCTACCTGATATTTCATCCCCTGTTCGCGAGATCCTTCTGGCTTCACACAAACCGTCCACCACAAAATTTTATTCTTGTAAGTGAACTAGGTTCTCTAGATGGGCCAAAGAACATAACATAGACCCCTTTTCCATGCCTGTTCAGAAGATCCTTCAATACCTCACTACCCTGTTGCATGCAGGAGCTTCAGCATCGACAATTACAGTGCATTTAGAAGCTATTGCAAACTTTCACAATGGAATTGACAATTCATCTGTTATGTCACACCGTCTTTGCAAAACCGTCATGAAAGGAGTATTGCATATTAAACCTCCTGTCAAGCCTCCTATAGAACCATGGGACTTGACGTTGGTGCTTCAGTCTTTACAAGTCCTCCATTCGAGCCTTCTCATTCCTGTGATATCAAATTTTTGTCTTGGAAAACTCTACTTCTAGTAGCTCTTACTTCAGCAAGAAGAGTATCTGAGTTGCAGGCCTTGAGTGTGAAGAGACCATACTTGATTTTTCATAGGGAAAGAGTGTCCCTACATACTGACCCCCTCCTTTTTGCCCAAGGTCATTTCTGTTTTTACCATTAATCAATCTAGTGACCTACCGGTTTTCTTTTCCCACCATTCAAATAGAGGGGAATACCTTCTGCATACTCTCAATATTCATAGGCAACTTCATTTCTACTTGGACAGAATGAAATCTTTCAGAAAAATGGATCAATTGTTGTGGCCTTTGCAGGACCCAGAATGGGTAAGCCTGTGTCCAAAATTACTTTATCTTCTTGGCTCAGAAATGCCATTACATTCATCTGCCATCAAAAGAAAGTGTCCTTACCTTCCAAAATAATGGCTCACTCTACTAGATCGATGGCTACTTCAGTGGCCTTTCATTCCAGAGCCTCTATGAATGATATCTGCGCAGCAGCCACTTGAGCAAGACCTCATACCTTTATCACTCATTACAAATTGTATTTGGCTTCAAGGGGATGAGCATCTGTTGGTTCTATGATGCTCAGGAATGTCCTTCCGTAGGGCCACCCAGGACTCAAGTAGCTGGAGACTCGGTCCTAACAGTAAGGAATGAGTAAAGATTTACAACATCAGATAAAGAAGTTATGTCTTACCATAACATTCCATCTGTGTTGTAGATCTTTATTCATTTATTACTTCCCGTCATCCTTCCCCCTGCCTGGACTCCTGGTGGACTTTAGGATTTCCTTATTAGTTAAGGTATCTGCTCAGACAGAGCCTCCTACTATCACTATTATTACTTCTATACTATAATGGCGGGCAAACACGATCTGAAGAGACTATAAGAGAGGCATTGTGGGTAGGTCTTAGCTGAGAGTTTTTGGCTGCCGTGAGCTTGGTAATGGCCGTGTCGGTTCCGAGGATGGAACCAAAGTCCTAACAGTAATGAATGAATAAAGATCTACAACACAGATGGAACGTTATGGTAAGACATAACTTCTTTTTTTTTATAGTTCTAGTAGTATAGATAGATAAGTAGGTAGTTATATTAGCAGACAAGACAGAAAAATATAAATGATTAAATGTATGGATGAATGATGGAAACATCTGTTTTTCCTTTGGAGTTAATGTCCACATGGTTCTTGTTAAAATATAATTAATCACTTTATCTCGCAGAAAAGAAAATCTTTTTTGAACAAATAATCCTACAGTAGTAACAGATAAATATGAAACTAATACTTGCTTTGGTTAAGTTGATAGTTTCTTTTTTAGGTCCATATAAGTTTATTTGCACAGGAATACTGACAGCTTATTTACAGATAAAAGCTTAAAGTTTCCTACAAGTGAACTTGCAGCAGATGTTTAGTCGTTGGAAGGTGTCTGACTGCCAAACAATTAAAGTCGAAATGTGCTATTAATAAAGTTTCAGTAGAAATGGCATGGAGTCTACTAATGTAGATTTACAGGTTAAAGTACCACTGCTGCCCACAGGAAAGAACAAAGTCTAAGCAAAATATGATTTACACAAAATTAAGAACAAAACTTAACTGATTTCTATGGAAAGCAGTTTGCCTTTATAATGCATGAACCTCCCTTTTCTTGATCTTCTTCCTGATTTATGTTGACTAGTGTCCGACTTCTGATTGTCACACACACCATATATGTGTTTGTATGGGAAGAATAGTTGTGTAAAAGCATCGCACATCTTCACTGATTCTGCAACTGCAAGTGAGTAGTTGACCAGTGGATTGCATCTCAGAAAAGTCCTGGTCCAAGTTGCTAGTTAACGGTTTACATTCTCTAAGCTATTGGCACCAGAGCATTTGGAGAACATGATGGTGTGATAGGCTGCCCGTGAATCACCTTGGGTATAACTTTATTGCACTGCATGTCCCATCTTTATCACCTTTCTTGTGAGTAAACAACCCGATATTTTTTCGCAGTAAGCTCGCCTTGATGATATGACCCAGAACCCAAAGAAGACAGCACAGTTGAGTAACACCTACCATAACTCTAAATCCTTGAGGACATTTGATAATCACAGCAGCTACTCATTTAGCTCTTGACTAAGTGGATCTTTTGGATTTTCTTTGGGAAAAGGGAGATGTCCTGCCTATCTTGTCTTTTCCTGTAAATTATTATATGAGAAAGAACGGAAATAAGAAGGATCTGCCTCTTTCTTTTATGCACAATGTTCATTCCATATATAAGACCATGTGTCTGGATTTGCAATGAATAGAGGAGCAGAATGACAAAAAAAATGAGTAATTTTAGCCAAAGACCTTCATCTGGCAACTGAGGGACAGTTGTGTAATATGATTTCCCTGCTGATCCATTGCTCTCAAGGATTCAAACTTGCAGGTAGGTGCTACAAACGTTTCCTTTTGGCTTTACTGTATGCTGACTTTTATTTTATTTTTTTTATTTACTTCCCATAGGGGTTGCTTTTGAACAAGGGAAGATTCTTCCCACACCAGAGCGAGTTCCATTTAGACTGACAGGAGATATAGTGGATGGCATGGGCATCACTGGAGTAGAGGGCGTCTTCAGGAGGTAATGCTTTTAAATAAATTAAATTAATTTGTAATTGCAAAATATGCTTATGATAACTCCATTGGTGGCTAGAATTAAGAGACAATGCAAACATACTACTGTCTCTCTTGAGCAGTATGTTGCTGGTGCAGAGAATCATTACATATAGTGTGCTGGATAAAAACAAAATAAAAAGACTTCAGTTGTGAAAAAAACAGCTTTTTATTCACTAATATTAGTTAAGTTTTTTTTAATGATTTAACCAATCTTCATCAGATTAATTAGAAATTATATTCCTTGCCTTTAAACAGTTAAACTGACGATCACACAACATGATCAACCAATAAAAAAAATCAATGCTTTGATTTCAGCATGTAATTTAAAATTTGCATTATTATTTCCTGGAGCAGTGTAGGCATTCTAAAGGATGTTTTCACATAGCATGTAAAATAAGACGAGGCATTACTTCTTCTTGTAGCACTGCGGTATACTGATAGCCTGTCCAAATTAGCTGCAGTCAGAACATTTGTAAGCACATTTCCTGTTAGAGAAACTGCTTTTTTTATTCCTTATTAAAATGCAACTTTTAACTATAACTTATTTTGTTTACATACTTTAGCTTTTCATCTTTAACGTTTAACATGCCAGAAAATGCTTTAAATACCTACCAGTTTTCAGATATCATTTGCTGAATACCAGTAGAGTCTGTGGGACATAGTAAATGTAAAATATCTGGCTCAGTTTTCAAGTTGTGATGCATCTAGTGTTGGGAGAACAGCAGCAGTGTCAGAGCTATAGACATGAAATGAACAATTGTGAACAATGTGCAGTTTAGCTTTTAAAAACAAGACTTTCACTAGGAGGGCTGAGAGTTTGCCGGCTTTCTAGATTATAAAAGTTTATTGGTTCTTACATGTCTGATTTCTCCTGTGGCAGTTTAGGTGTTCAGGAAGGTCCATGATGAATAGATGAAATACCAGAATGCACAGTGCACATTCTGAACTCTGGTATAGACTAGAGGTGCCAAATCTCTTAAAACTGTATAGAAAGATTGTATTCCACTCTTTCAAAATATTTTAGAATGCATAAATATTTTTATTATTTTTTTCTCCTTTTGTATTTCATCTTATTGGCTAAAATAACAAAACATTTCATTTTTTTGGAATAATAAGTACAAAACATTTCAAGTAGCACTGATTTTCAGCTGCTGAGGCCAACCTTGCTGCAAACTGTTTGCATCACACCTAAGCAACAAGTGCAGCAGTTACTTTGCCTTGATCCCTCCACAGGGGCAGTCACTAAGGGATGCTGTAGTTCACAGCTGGCCCAGGTCTCCTCTATGCCTTTTCTGTGATAACCCTGTTAATAAAATTCATTCAGAAAGCCAGATAGTACGAGACCAGAGTTTTGACCCCAGCAGGTTTGATTTCCCTTCCTATGGCCTTATTTGCTACATTACCATTGATGTTGTAGCTGAATCCAGACCTTCTGAGTCACCCATCTGGATTGCCTTTATTGGACCTAAAAGCCCTGAAGTTAACTGCATGGTTTCTCCAATACTAACAATAGCCAGAGATGCCAGGCTGTCTTCTTCAGTTCATCATATTATTTCTGTCTCTCAGAAACAGTCCATCAAAAGGATATAGTAAAGCAAGTGGAAAACTTTTTCTGTCAGACGTCATCGAAGGGTTATCCTTTTTCTGCCCCCTTCCATTGATCTTCCATTTTTTTTATCAGAGCTTTTTCAGAAAGGTTCCAGTTTCTCAACCATGAAAGTACAGATAACTGCCATCTCAGATTTTCACCTAGGGCACAATGACTCTTCCATAGCCTCTCTTAAAGTATCTAAAGCCTTTCTTAAGGACACTTTCTTACTCAGACCTCCAGCTAGAGACCCAGTTCTTCCATGGGATATCACTGTTATGCTTTAAGCCTAGAACCAAACAACCTTTGAACCAGCAGCTTCAGTAGACTTGAAGTATCTTTCATGGAAAACTATTTTTCTTGGTGCAATTACCTCTGCTAGACAAATTTTTGAGTTACAAGCCCTATCCTGCAAACCACCATATTTGGCTTTTTATAAAGACAGAATAGCCTTGAAAACAAATTAATCTTTTCTGCCAAAGGTGACATCTGAAACAAATAGCCAGTCTTTCTTCCAAGATTTTCAAACAAAGGAGAGTATATGCTACACATGCTAAGATATTCATTGGCTGCACAGATTCTGTTTGCATAGGTCCAAGGATGTCAGAAGGTCAGACTAAGTTATTTATATCCTTCTCTGAGTTAAAGTATATCAAAAGTAATACTTTCTAAATGGCTGTCAGAATATATTTCCTTTGTTTATAACAAACTGGGCTTGTCCTTACAAGCAAATCCAACAGCTCATTCTACAAGAGCAGATGTTACTTCTTTGGCCTTCATAAAGAAGGTTCCTATCGATGACATTTGTGCAGCAGCAACATGGCCCACTGTCCAAACCTTTGTATCCCATTATACCTAAACAAGAAACTCCAATTCCTGCAAGTCTTTCTCACCCTGTAAGACATTTATGTCTGTGTAGTGACTGAGATATGGTTTAAAATATCTGAGAGCATTCCAACTGTGCAGGGCTTACCAGCTAGTGGGCAGGAGTGGAAAAAAGTTGGAGGTATCTCAATTTACATCCAGCAGAGACTTGCATCAAGGCTGGTAAAGCAGAATGATGCATTACAGCTTCTTCATGTTGAAATAACCATCAGAAAGGTCCCATATCATATATTAGGTAGCTATAGAACCCTCAACTATGACACACAAAAGCCACAACACCTTTCTACAGAAACTAGAATCACTCAGTATTAAACCCACTACAATTTTTCTAGGTGATCTAAACAAGTCATCTATAGACTGGGAAACCTAAACCACAACTAGTGCACAAGCACAGAGGTTCCTGGATTTTGTCATTATCTATGTCCTGGAATAATTAGAGTACCTCTTGAGTACCCACTAGAGGGAAATAACATCTTGGATCTTGTCAATACTAATATGGGAACTTCTTGTGCCATCTTGTGTGCATCTTCACTTGTTAGATCTGACCACAAAGCAGTCTCCTTCAAAATAAAACTGAAAGCAGAGATCCCTTTCACCCAAGGTACCTTTAGAAATTTCTTTAAGACAAACGACCTACTCTTGAATGATACATTGGCAAGCCTCAAATCCCCACCAAAGCCAGTTAACACCACTGAATACGTAGAAACATAAACCACCACACTGTACCAGATTGTAAACAGCTGCATAGATGTAGCTGTACCTTGTAAGAATAAGTGTAGAGCAAACCCAGAAGCAAACCCACATGGTGGAACTGTAATATCAACAAGTTTTATAATAAAAGGAAACTTATTTTGACCAAATGTACGAAGAGTAGTTCCCAGAATGTTAGAGGCCTTGTTACTGAAATAAGCAAACAAGTCAGGAGCTTAATATAAGCCACCAAAGCCAAGTATGAGGCTAAAATAGCTACCCAAGCCAAAAACAGTCACAAGGTATTTTTAGTTATATTTGTAATCTTAAAAGCACAATGCAACAATGTGATGAGCTGATTATGAACAATGTTACCTACACTGAGGCTGAAGATGTATCGAACCTACTGGCCAATAAATTTAGCTCTAACTTTATTCCTCTCTGCCTTCCCTCTGTCCCTAGATATACCTGAAACTGGCTTGCCTTCAGCTGTCACAAAAGGCCAAGTCCTAAACGTGCTGTCAAAAGCTAAAAGTACTGTGATAGATGCTAACAATATCCCTGGATTCATCTTAAATAGCATGAAGCATGATTTAGCCTCACCCCTAAAAATCCTGCTCAGCCTCCATACAGGTTTTGTAACAAGCAAATGGAGAACAGCTACAGTCATTCCCCTGCATTAGGGGAAGACCTTCCACAGACCCAGGCGATTATAGGCCCGTAAGTCTGACCAGCTTGATATGTAAAGCTATGGAAGGGCTTATCACATAGCTAATCAGTCAGGATATAGGGAGCCTCCAAACACTGGACCTGTCAATTTGAATTTGTCAAGGGCAGGTCATACTTACTCAACCTGGTGGATTTTTTGAAAAGGACACCAAAGCAGTGGATGAAGGCAAAATAGTACACATCTCATACCTTGACCTGAACAGAAGCTTTTGACACAATTCCCCATGTCGGGATAGTATAAAAGCTGAATAAACTCCATCTGACTCACAGATATGACACAGGAAATCAAAATGAGGAAAGTTGCCTCCATAAAGACCAGTCACTAGTGGAGTCTCCCAGGGTTCTGTGGTGGGACAGCTCTTGTTTAGCATTTTCTGAAGTAAAAGCCAATTCCAAAGGGCTCTAGCTGACCAAGTTTGCAGATGGTTGCTAGCTAGGAACAGTCATTGAATCTTCAAATGACTTAACCATCTTGCAGGAAGGTTTGTCCCAAATAAATAACTGGTGCCAAAATCATGGACTGAAACTAAATGCCAAAAAATGCATCAGTGTATCCTTTGGGAAGTTATCTACACCAGTTACAGTGATAGTACGTCCCCAAAAGTTGATCCAGTTGTTCAGGATTTGGAAACTTGTGTAGACAGTGACATAAATTTTGACCATCATGTATTCATTGCTGTTAGAAGGTCCTTCTGTAGTGCACAGCTTATAAACAAAGGAGTTGTGTGTAGAATTTGGTGTGTGATTGTCCCAGTTTACTCAGCTCTCAGGCCAGTCATTGAAAATGTAATGCCCAATTTGGCATGTATCTGTCCAGACACATGTAGCAACTGAAACACCTAGAGAGATACCTTACTAAAAGGTTACAAGATTTAAACAACATGTCCTTCATGGACTGACTCAGTGCCCTGTCACTATACTCGATTTCCTACAGACTGCTAAGAGATGACCTGTATCTGACATAAAAGTCATTTTCTGACCCATTACTGATGGATTTACTGCACATCAGCAAGTCAAATGGCATCATAAATACTCAGTCTAGGGATCTAAAGCTCTTCTGCAACATTAGCAGACCATTTTGGAGGGAGAGATGTATCTCACAGAGGGTACCTCGCTCTGGAACAGACTCCCTGTCCATATTCAAGCGCAGCTTGGATGTATAGATGGGAAAGAGAAAACTTACCCAAGAACTGCCCCCATACAAGTAATGGACAGAGGCAGCTCCTAAATGCATTATCGCATGCATGGGTCTACTCAAATTATCTGTGGAAAGATCCCAGCTATTCTCATCAGGGGTAATATATAATTATCAAACATGGGATGCCTAAGGCTAGTCTGTAATCAAGTGGGGTAGGTTATTTCGAGCACAAAAAGGGAAATTGGCTACGCTTAAAATGGCCTGCAAGGGCAGCTAGCTTTGAACTTCCCTATGAACCTGTTATGGATTTGGACGTGCAATCCAGATCATGTTCTTCTTTTGATTCCACTTTTCTCAGGAATGTCCTTCCTTGATTCCACCTGGGTGTTGTTCAGCTTGAGAATCTGCCCCAAAGGTTAAATCAGATGAAAATAGACAACATAGTATATGAAAGTTATATACTTACCATAATGATAGATCCTCATTTTCATCTGGTTCAGCATCCCTACCTCCTTCCCCTTCCAGTATTTTCACTGACAACTTCTTGTGACAAGATACACTTTATCTGAGATCCTGTCGGTGAAGTTCTGCATACTGTCCCTTCATGTAGGTAGTCATATGTTCCTTAGCATCATTATAGATAGATAATAACTGGCGATATGTCAGCAAACTTGATCTGAGGTCCGCAGATCCACAGCTTCATAAAAACGGCTCCGACATCAGATCTGACAACCCAAAAGCTGAACCGAACGAAAATGAGACAACACATATCTAGCATTATGGTATGTACATAACTTTTGTATACAACAAGGGTCCATGTCAATTTACTGAAAAGCAATATACTAAAAGTAATGCCAGTGAATCTATAATGTTGATATCTCAGAATACTGAAATGTTAAAATAATGAAATCAAAATACATAATCCCCTAAATATATACATAGATAGACTTGCCCTCCCATACAGGGATCATGTTAGCATTCATTTTCCAGCTTCACTAACAGAGAAATGCCATTATTTGTTGACTGGCTGGGTACTGGCACAGTGTACATATGTAGTACATGTATGTTATTAGTATGTATTTTGAATTCAGTGTTGTAAAGTTTCACCATTTTGATATCTCAGGATTTTGCTTTCAGAATTATGACTTTTAGTATGCCACTATTCGGTAAGTTGTCATGCACCCACACAACATAATACATGTGGGGCAGTATTCTAATATGCATGGTATTCCATATTAGTAACCTGTTTTCAGTGGAGACGTGAGGTGGCATTTATAGTCCTAGAGAAAATTTGGACAGGACATTGAGGATCTTCTCCTACTTTTTGGAGCTGCTAGATGCTGCTGGAGGGGCTCCTATAGCAGCAAGGAAGAGACTTAAGGGAAGCAACAGCATGGCGAAGGGAGATAAAAGCTATGCAGAGTTTAAAGGTGGAAGGTGGGAATTTGGAGAAAAAATTATTCAGTATAGAACTTCATATATTACAAATGAGCAGCATTTAGCTGTTTCCATGGAGAAGGAAGTAAGCAAGTTTGTTGAAGTGGTGCAGATAAAAGAACTGGTGTCAGGAGGGCTTGTAGATGATGTTCTGTCAAACATAATTGAGCGGGATGATCCATGTGACAGTTCTGTTGTTTCATGGGGTGAGGTGGCAGATAACTGTTTTTAGAAGTAATGAGGATGGTAATGTGAAAAAGGAACCAGATGATATGGTAGCAGAGAATGTAGAATTTAAAACTTGGATACTAGTAACAGCAAGTAAAAGAGGAAAGCAGCAACAAACTGAGAAGGTTTTTGGTTTTGTGGCAAGAGATAATGCAGGGACTAAAACTTAAGCAGCAGTGACACCAGGCAAAAAAGGAGAGCAGCAACAAACTATAAATTAAAACTGTTTTTAAAAAGAAAACCAACTGTGAGATTAAAAACAAAACATTATACTATGATAGAGCGATATGTATGAGATCATTTGGTAAACATTCTGCGTTTTAAAGCTCAAGAAATGTAGTCTTTTATATATATCAGGACAGAGAAACTGATGGGCTGATGATGAAATTTCTGGAATTGTGTAACAAAAATACATTTATCCATGTAACAGTTTGCTGTCTGGTAGTAACTTAAATATTCAAAACATGTTACTTTGCAGTTCAGTACTGATGAACTGGAAGAAGACACTGTTAAAAATGCATGCAGGGTCTGTGTGAAGCTGTGTGAAACTATTGATAATATTGTGAAAGTTAGAGATGAAAGAAACTATGGAACTGATGGTAGAGGCTGGAAGCTGTTTTAAAATGTGAAAAAAAAATAATGAAACACTTGCCAAGTGTTATTTTTGTGGCTAGTCATAGAGGAACATTAAGGTTTGCTGGCCAGAGTAAATAATATTTCTTTTGTGAGGACTTTTCTCATTTAATTAATGCTTGTGACAAGGTACAGTGTAATCAGTGTAAGGAGAAAGGACACAAAATAAGAAAGTGTATGCCTAAATGTGGGTTGTGTAAAAAAAGGGACAGTTTTAGATGGATTGTCAAGAGCAAACAGTAAATATTGAAAAAGAGGAGGAAAGGGAAGAAAACATACATGAGGAAGAGGCTGGGAAGAGAGTGAACTAGATGAAGAAAAACTGTAGAGAGGAAAGTGAGAGAGTGAATGAAGGAAGAGAGATCAGAAGAGATTGATACTAATATTTTTTTTGAAGTTCTAGCCAGTGAAAAATCTTATTCTGAGGATCAAAAATTATTTGCACATAAACACAGGAAAACATATTTGTTTGTGGAAAGAGTAAAAATGAGAAAACGAAAATTTAAAAATCTTTCCCCTAAACTTCAGTAAATGCGGATAGGTATACTGGATTGGTCTGTTAAATGTGATGTGGATGTTATTCTTTTGGAGGATGTAAGGTTTCTGACGAGGGAAGAAAGACTACAAATTGAAAAGTTGTGAGGTGGAAATATAATATGGAACTTAGGAAGTGAACATTGTTCTGGAGTGGCTGTTTTGTGTAAAAAAAAAAAAACAGTGACATTGGTAAGGATAGGAATGCTAACTGTTGGGAATGTGAGTTGGAGAGAATATGTTTATACAATTATAGCAATATATGCATATACAACTACAAGGAAAGATAATATTTTCCTCAAATATTAGATTGTGGTGTTTAACATGAAAATTGTAATTGCAAGGGACTTTGATTGTGACTTAAAGGAAATATGTAAAAATGGACTTGTAGAAGAGGGATTTTGGATCTAAAATGAATTAATTTGTATTACGGAAGGTTTGGGGGTAGCAGATGGTGATACAGTTGTAATAGGTTTTTCAGACTTTTAAGCAATATGATTGAAAGTGATGGAACAAAGGGAGTATATTAAATAGTAAAGGAATTAAGAAGATCACGAGCAGTTATGGAGTGAAATCATAAATGACTTCTATAAAACTGGTCTGAATGGTGGATTGAATTTAAAAAGAAGTATAAAAAGTTTTTTTTCTTTCAGTGGCAGGAAGATGTAATAAAGGAAGAGAAAATGAAGTATGGGAAGATGTATAAAAATGTAGTAGAGAATAATATAAGAGAGTATTATGCTATGAAAAAGAAATATATAAATGAAATTGGGAAAAAAATTAAAGCATTACTGTGAGGCAAAAATATTATTTACAAGGAGAAGTAACGCGGTATCTGCATTTTGGGGTAAGGTAGTAAAAAGAGACTATTAGTATAATGAGGAAAATGAAAAATGTAAAAGGAGAGGAGAAAAGAACCCAAGAGCAAACTGAGTATTGTAGTACAATATGTGGGAAATATGTATAAAAGTCAAAAGAAGAAAAATAAGAGAGAATGGAAAGTAAAAAAAAAAATAAAAAATCCAGTCCAAGTTAAGGAAGAATTTGAAAAATAAATTACTATTAGTAAATTGGATGTAGTACTTAGGAAAGTAAATGTTGATTCATTATCAGGCCCAGGTGGTGTAGGCCATGGAATGTACAAGAAATTAGTGAATTGGCAAAGAGAACATTTTGTAAATGTAATGGTTGAAGGGAGGATTTGTTTATGAAGAATTACACAGTGGGATATTACAATTTATATGGAAGAAAGATGAGAATGAAATAAATTGGGGACCCATCACACTAAATAAGTCATATTACAACATTTTTATGAGAATAATACAGAGAAGAATGGAAAGAAGGATGAACGATGTTATGGAACAAAAAGTGTATGTAAGTGTGTGTGTGTGTGTATATATAGATATATATATATATATATATATATATAATGTATATGGTATAAAAGGGAAGGGATGTCGATAATTATCAATGGTGAGAGAGAAATTGTGGATGGTATTCTAAGTAAAAGGGATGATGTGAAAGTTATGATAGGTGATATTAGCAAGACATTTAATACGGTAGGCTATGATGCTTTGTGGAATTTTATGGAGAAGTATGGAATAGGTAATAGAATTAGGAGTATGTATATGTTATCATATCAAAATAATAAGAGTGAGAGTTAGTGAATGGGTGGCTAACTGAAGAAATATCCATGAAGTATGGTATAAGAAAGGCTGTCCCATGAGTGTAATATTTTTTGTATTGGTAATGAATGTGCTAGTGAATGAAGTAGCTTATAAAATGAGAGATGCTAGATATGTAATGCAAAAGGAGGTGGTGATTCCAGTAGTTTTGACATATACAGATGATATAGTTGTTGCTGCGAGCAACATATGGATGTGAGAAGTGTTGGCTTGTCTGAATGGATGTTTAAAGGAAATAGGAGTGACCTTGAATAAAGATAAAAGTAAGGGTTTGGATGAGGTGAAAAATTGTTGAAGGGGGGAATAGCATATTTGTCAAATGTTTGCATGATCCCAGAAAAAAAAAGAAAAGGAAATTGTGCAATTGGTGTTTTATTTCATTTGGGTTTCAAGATTAAGCATAGGGGAAAGGAGGTTTGTTCTATATGAGAGAAGATAAATGGCGATTGAGGTTACTAAATACAGCTTATTTTATGCATCTTTAAACTTGCATCGAGGATTAAAGTGGGTAAAAGAAGAAAATGAGAACTTAATAGTGAGAATGTTCAAATAGAAGTACAAAAAGTTGTGGGAGGTGATGAGGATAAGAAAAAGAGAAAAGGATTTATGTAAATTAAATTAAAAATTATCAAGAAAAATACTAATATAAAATTGATGATATAGAAAAAATATGACAATGATTATGTACAGATATAAGAATAAAAAGAAAGAATGTGTGAGAAGGGTAGATAAGAATTTATTTTGTGTAGTATGCCTTATTTGGAATGAAAGGCTGAATGAAATTTTGTTTAATGAAAAATGGATTTTGGCAGATATAGTGGGAAAAATTAGTTTATGGTATTGAAGGAGTGGTGTCATTTGTAGAAGAATAATGTAATAATGAGGATATTATAAAAAAAAGATAAATAGTGAAAACATAGAAATGTGTACATATGTGCCTGTAGATATATAAATAATGCTTCTTTTATGTTATGTAAAATAAAGGACCCCTACTTTTTTCGATAGGTGCCATGGGATCTTTTACATCCATCTGAGCTACCACTAACTCAAGCAGATGGGAACTTGGTTTAACATCTCATCTGAAGGATGACACAGTCAGGAGTGCAGCAACACACTATTAAGCGTCGGTATATTTTTGCTTCAAAATATTTTGGCTCAAGATTTAACTATCCAAAAATGTCGTCGGTTAGCAATATGACTACCGGAATACACAAAAAATGCAAAGAAAAATACAGAGACAGACCGCCGAGGTCCAAAACCGACGACAAAGCTTCTTCTAAGCCAGTCGCCGGTACTCAGTGAGGTGCTTTCGCAGCCCCTGATACCCGCTACTTTTGATTCGCAGGCCTCTACTGAGACCCATTCGGAGTCCGGTATGCCACAAGATACTCTAAGTATTGAACTCGCGGATGTCTCTACCTCAGATGGGTCCAGAGCCGCTAAGCAGGCACCGGCTTCTGAGGGTGTTTTCAGGCCTAAAGATTCGTATATTAAACCGACGCCATCTTCAAAACCTGGGCCAAAATCAACTTCTATGTCTAAAAAACAGAAGCTTGGGCCATGTGCACAGGCCCCTATGCCTAAAAAACAAATCATAAAAATGGCTTAGGACTTAATTACCTTGATCAGGGGTTCCCATCCCCCTCCTGCTAAGAGGCCTAGGCAAGGCACTGATTATGAGTCATCAGATCAGGTTTCCATTTCTTCTGATTCCTCTTCTGATCAGGAATTATCTATCCCACCTTATGAGGACTCTGATGCAGAAGATTCCTTCCCCTCTGCTTCTCCTCCTGAGGATTTTTCTTTTGGAGAAACTTTGCATACCTTAAGGGAACACTTTTACTGGGAGAGTCAGGATTTCATAGAATCTAAAAAGAGGCTTAGGGATTTCCTTCTTCTTCCTTAGCATAGGCCTTTGGCTATACCTCCTGTTCTAGACATTGTTGATGATGTTTTCTCAGAATCCAGCATGGCTCCTGATTCCCTGCCTCCAGCTGCTAGTAAGCCAGATAGATATTACAGGGTTCCTGACTCCCACAAATTCCTTTTTAAAAACCCTACTGCTAACCCCGAGACCATTTCTCAGGGTCGCAAGGGCATTAAGGCTTCTACTGCTAAAAAATCCTACCCCTTCTGATGGAGACTCCAGGGTGCTGGATAGATGGGGTGAGAAGGTTTACACATCTGCAACCTTGGCAATCAGGGCTTTAAACTGTCAATTTCATATGCTAAAATATCAGCAACATGTCATGGGCTTACTTAAACAGAAAATTATGTTGATTTCTGACTGTGTGGAAAATAGAGTTGCAGGATTTATTACATTCAGCTGAACAAGTTGTAAAGCATACTTTGCAATGTGGTTTTGATTCCTTGGAGGCCTCTTGCAGGGCCGCTGCAACTGGATCTGTGATAAGAAGGCATGCTTGGCTCAAGGAGCAAAATCTGCCTGATCATGTTAAAGCAAAATTGTTCGATGCTCCTTTACAGTAGGACAGTCTGTTTGGTAATAAGGCAGAAGTTGTTTTGAAAAAGATGGAAGATAAAGCTAAATCTATGCAAACTGTAAAAGATTTCCTACAAGTGCAGCCACCCAGGTTCAGTAGACACTGGCCAATTAAGAATTGGCCCTTTCCAGTACCCACCAGAGCCACTGAGGTCAAACCCAGACACTCCAAAGGCTCCACGTTTCAGTCACAAGGAACTTATAGAACAAAACAATGGGGTGCCTCCACCTCCAAATCTGGAAGTAACAAGGCACCTTCCTACGGTAAACAGTCTCAATGACTTTCCTCTGCTACCACCAAGCACTTATCTTTTGGCCACCCCTTTGGGGGGGAAACTGGCACTTCATGCAAGAAATTGGCAACTAATCACCCAGGACAAGTGGGTTTTAAATATAGTATCCCAGGGATACAGATTTCATTTCCACACGTTGCCAATCTCAAACGGATGGCCAGATCTGCCTCTGAATCAGTGGGCAGAGGCCCAGAAAGAAGTTATGTCCCTCATGAATATGGGGGCTATTCAACCAGTACCAAAAAAGGAAAATGGACAAGGTTTTTATTCAAGACTTTTCCTGGTGCCCAGAAAAGACAAATCATGGCGTCCAATTCTGGACTTATCCATTCTAAATACATTTCTGGACATTCCAAAATTCAAGATGCTGACTCTACAACAGTTACTGCCTGTGCTAGGCAAGGATGCCTGGCTGGTAACTCTAGACTTAAAAGAGGCTTACCTGCATATCCCAATCAGGGAATCTTGCAGAAGATACCTCCGTTTCAAAGCAGGCTATTTGCATTACCAGTTCTCTGCACTGCCCTTTGGCTTATCTACTGCACCCAGGGTCTTCACAAAGTACCTGGCACCAGTGATTGCATTTTGCAGACAAAGAGGCATTCAAATTTATCTTTACCTGGACGATTGTCTAATTTAGGCAGAAAACAAGGACACTCTTCTAAAACATCTGGCGTTTGTGACAGGGCTTCTAACGTGTCTAGGGTACACCATAAACGAAAAGAAATGAAACTATTACACTCTCAACTAATTACATTCCTGGGTGCAAGCTTGAATACAACTGCCCAGATGACTTACCTTACGCCAGAAAAACAAATTCAATTAATGACTTAACTCAAACAAGTGGCCACAAAAACCCAGCTATCTGCAAGACAAGTTCTGCAGGCCTTGGGGTTCATGGCTTCCTGCATTCTAATAATTCCATATGCAAGACTGCATATGAGGAAACTTCAATGGTACCTAAAAAGCTTATGGAGTCAACATTGTCACAGCCTGGAAACAATGATTCCTATCATTCCTTGCCTACAGTGAGAGTTCCTATGGTGGGCAGAGGCCTGTCACCAAAACAAGGGACTGTCATTCATTCCACCCCCTGCCACCCAAACCCTGACTACAGACGCATCATATTACGCTTGGGGGGGCACATCTGGCAGGGAAATGCATTCAGGGCCAGTAGAGCTCAAATCAGATGCACCTACATGTCAACCATAAAGAGATGCTAGCTGTACAGAATGCTCTGACAGCCTTCAAGGACTATCTTCACCCAGGACAACTACTGGTAAAGGCAGACACCACGGTCATATGGTACATAAACAAGCAGGGGGGGGTACTCATTCCTACCCCCTGTGCAGACTAGCCATGGCTTTATGGAACACAGCCTTGACTTATCAAATACATCTACAAGCTCAATTCCTGCCAGGAAAAAAAATACTCTGGCAGACGAACTAAGCAGAAATCTTATGGACCCACACGAATGGAAACTGGATCCACAAATCTTCAGCATGTTGACACGCAAATGGGGGAGCCCAGACATAGATCTGTTTGCCTCCCCCCAAAACTATCATTTGGACAAATTATGCACAAGAATTCATCACAAAAAAGCTTGGAAAGTGGATGCGCTATCCTTCAGCTGGAAAAACCTGTCAGTCTATGCCTTTCCCCCTCTGCCTCTGCTCTCCAAGGTCTTACTAAAGGTCAGACTGGAAAAACCAAAGATGATTCTGATTGCTCCAGACTGGCCTCGCCAACACTGGTACCTGCTCCTACACAATATGTCACACCTTCCACTGTGGTACCTTCCTCAGACTCCTTATCTACTCTCTCAGCAGAACTATCAAGTTCTGCACACTCAGCTCCAAACTCTGAATCTTGCAGCGTGGCTAATCAACTAATTACACCAGTTACATCTCTGAGCAAACCTGTAATAGATGTCATTTTGGAGGCTAGAAGGCCTAGTACTATAAAATCTTATGCTGATAAATGGAAAAGATTATGTGCTTGGAACCAGGCACAAGGAATAAGCACAGCAATGCCCAATATTCCTCATATTCTGCAATATTTAACTGAGATGCTTCACAAGGGCCTATCTTTCTCTTCCATAAAAATCCGTGCCTCTGCCATTTCAGCTCATTACAACACAGAGCCTCTCCTCTTTTCTCATCCCCTGCTAAAGCAGTATCTCAGAGGGGCCAAAAATTTAAGACCTCCCAGGAGAGCACAAACTTTTGCATGGGACCTCAATTTTGTATTGGAAAAGCTCACCCTACCTCCTTTTGAGCCAGCTGCTACTGCAGACATAAAATTTCTCTCTTGGAAGACAGCTTTTCTTTTAGCAGTCACTTTAGCTAGAAGGATTTCAGAACTACAGGCTCTCATGGCAGTGGAGCCTTTCATTATCTTTTATCCAGACAGGGTGGCGCTCAGGACCAGTCCATCCTTTATGCCTAAAGTGGTATCTAGTGTGGCTCTTAAATAGACCATTCATCTGCCAACTTTTTTCCCAAATACACAGAACAAGGGTGAGCAGATTCTGCATTCATTGGATGTACACAGACAACTAAGATTCTACTTAAACAGAACAAAATCTCTAAGAAAATCTGAGCAATTACTGGTGGCATTTGCTGTAGGGGCAGAGGGAACGGTTATTTCAAAGCAGACTATTTAAAAATGGATAAGCCATTGCATTCGTTTCTGTTACATGCACCATGGTAAACCAGTTCCCAAGGAGATCAAATCCCATTCCACCAGGGCTGCATCTACTTCTGCAGCCTTTCTCCGAGGGGTTCCTACCAGAGATATTCTAGAAGCTGCTACCTGGAGCTCAGTTCATACGTTCACCAAACATTACCATTTACCTCTCTTCACTAAATCCAGAGCAGGTTTTGCCACTGCTGTCCTGCAGGGCCTTATAGCTGCTCCTAATGCTGTATAATTCCATCCTCCCAACCATAGCTTTGGTTTTCTACCCAAATGCAATGACTGCAACAGTGAAACACGAAGAACATAGTACAGTTGTGTACACTTACCATAAATGTAGATGTTCGAGTGTATTCACTGTTGCAGTTCAGGTTACCCACCCGCCAGCCCCCTGTTTTTTCCTTTACTTATACCTCTTCTTTCTTTTACTATGCTCAAAAGCCTTTTTGGTGTATTTGCTTTTATTTGGAGGTATATTTGTTGTGTTCTAAATTACATGCATATATATATATATATATATATATATATATATATATATATATATATATATATTTATTTATATTTTGCTCCCCATTTGGGGGGCACCTGACATCTGGGGCAAGAAAAACTGATGAAAATGGCGTCGGCTGCATGTTTTATACCCCCTGACGACCTGACATCATGGAAGAAGGGACAGCAACCGATGCAGGACCCAAGACTTTCTTAATCAGGCCAACTGAGGGCAACCTGCCAGCAGATTACCCAAATGTAATGACTGCAACAATGAATACACTCGAACATCTACATTTATGGTAAGTGGTACACAACTGTACTTTCTTCAGAAGTCTCATGCTCAGCCACTTTTTTATTTCAACCTCTGATTTTTTTCAGATTTTTTTAGTTCTTCTGAATAGCTTTAGCAGTTCATCTGAATAGCAAGTTACGTTTCTATTTTTGTAGCCTTTTGTTATTTGACTTCCCTTCAGTGTTTCACATTAAACACCTCATATATGCATTTGATTTATTTTTTCCCTCTGCATTATAGGAAACCATATCCTGCACCAAAGCTGAAATTTGAACTGCTTTTTGCTGAACAGCTGCAAGATCTTTTAGATAGAGCTTTTCTTCCCCTTTTTGATTTATTTCCTTTTACTTTCTCTAAATTTCTTCATTGCTGGTATTCAGGCCATGCAATTGCTAGCTAGCAACTGAATTTTCCCCAAATAACTTGTGTGAACAGTTCAGTCACAGCTTTCATGCTGAGAGAGCTCTAATCAATCTGTTGATTAGTGTATGCCCATCTTATAAGTCCTTGGGGCAGTAAATTTTCTTGATGAAAATTGAGTAACGTATTGTGACTTCACAAATAGAGTGGCCATGAAGATAAACTGCTTTGAGTAATGAATCTCTGCTTTGGCAGTGTAATACAAAAATACTGTGATAGCAGTGGCCAGAAGTAAGCAAGCTTGTCTCAGAAATGGCAGTTGTGTACTTTTCTTGATTTCTTTCAAACTATGGGATTGGAAGAGGAAGTAGATTCAACCCTTGAAACTGTATTAAAACCTAGGAATGCTGGGTTCTTTTTGAGCACATGATACTTATTTTTTTTCAACAGTGTTTGCTAATACAGCTTTTTGACTATAACACTGTTTTAAGCGGTGAAGGTAAAGCTGAAGGAGATCAGAGAACTTTGATATTTGATATAACTTTGATAACTGATATTTGATATAACTTTGATAACTGTTTATGATCCTGAAGTGTTGCAGGGCAGATAGCCTTGATTTCTGAGTGAATCAGAATTTTTGGAGGTTTCCCCTCTCATTGCTTTTATTTATTTGCTGGGGGGGGGTTAGTGTTACATAATGGAGCGTGTATGAAGGGAGACAATGTGGTTATGATGACTGCTTGTGAAGTTAATGCATGGCTTCAGGAAGACATGGAGGAAAATATGTTTATATTAGTATTTGTCCAATTCACTTCCTCACAGAAGTGAACATTTGTTTCAGGAGAAAAGTAAGCATAGAACTGAAAGAATATTGTAAAATGTAAAAAAAAAAAAAAGGTATTTTCATTTTAAAAACTGTTTTTGTGATTAGGTGCTGTGAAAAGACCATGGATGTCATGAGGAATTCACAGGAGGCCTTGTTGACCATTGTTCAGGTAAACATGATTTAATGATTTGTTTTACAGAACTGAGCCTGCTGCTGGTTATGGTGTGATCACTGGTCTACCCTGGTAACCAAAATGTAAATAAATAAAAAATATATTTCCAGTGTGGGATATACATGCCACAATGTTTAGTATTATTGATGCACGTTATTTGGTTCTTTAGGTCTATTCTCTGCTAGGTGCCTTCTCTACATGGTCTTGTCTGCTTTGGTTTCAGCAGGTGCTTCAGTTACCTCCCACATCCCAAAGATGTACCACAGATTAGTGGGCGATTCTCTAAATTTCCCTGATGTGTAGATGCTATATGAGAGTGAGTTTGTGTGCGTTTCTCCTGCAATGGTTTTGCAATGCTATTTAGGCTGAGCTTCTGTGCCCTGCATCCAGTGAATGTTGGGATAAGCCCTGTCTCCCTTGTAACCCTTTATTGGATTTAGTGGGTAATCAGCAAATTAATGAATTATTTCCTGTGCTGACAGCTGATGTGACGGAAGTCATTAAACTAGCTCATGTCATGCAAGACCCTCAACACAACCTGTTCCCTTGATTTCAATACATGTGACTGTCTTCTGTGGAACTTTTGGAGCAAGGGTTCTTTCAGTTGTTGCATTTGTTAGCATTTTTTAGTACATTATAAATATTACTAAGGATTGCTAGTAGCATAGAGAAGAGCCAGATCTTGGTAAAATTGGGCTCTAGGCAGTTTAGTGGACCTGGGCCAAACTAACCATACCATTGTCCTTAGCAATCTCTCCCCAGTTTCATAAAATAATTATCAGTTTCTCAAGGTACATAATTTTTTTATACATTTACATTGATTACAGCAATTAGGACTTGACTTTAAATATTTATTTCAGATTTTAGCATTGAGTGTTCTTTTCCAAACAGAACAAAACAAAAACACTTGTAATGAAAAGATACAACAACCAACATGAGCAGTAGTAAATTGACATTCTCTTGAAATTAACATTTGTTAAAAACGGACATGACAGACGATTAAACTGAAGGTGATGGTTAGTTTTCTTTTAATTTCCTGTCTGCCTAGGTCATAAGATATTAACTGTATGCATGCATTTCAAATGTTGAGTAGGCCATAAATCTCCAAATCTGTTGGGGCTTTGGGTCATGCTTAGTATTTTTAGCATACTAGAACTATCTTATTGATGAAATTATATTTAGGTCATCCTTTTGTAATTTTTTGAGTTTATTTGGCTTTTATTTTTTATGACATATACTCAGATGGTTGTCCTGAGCACTTACCTCAAAATGGCTTTCAAATATGAAGCCATCATCTTGGAAAAGTTATCTCTGAGAAGTTAAACATAAAAAAATCATGTCCCTCCAAATGGATGTCCTGTATTATACTGATGCTACTATTTTTCAAAGTTAATCCACAACGGGGACCAGAAACTGTAAGTGTATGGACACTGGCAAGTGCCACCCAAACTATGACTTCCTACAAGTCTTTCAAAATCTGACAGCATGGATGTTCATGCTCACAGAAAATGCACTACTTTTTGACAAGATCTTAAGTATCCGTGAGACTGAAAAACGTACGTTATCCAGAATACTGAAGCTAAACTGTCAGTATCAGTACCACACTGTGAGCAAACGCTACATACATTGCATATGCAGCGGTTCTGAAGACTTGCGCCACAAAAGCCTTAAGTGTATCTGTAAAAGCCATAAATTCAATGAAACGAACCTTAACTCCTACATGTAGCATTTTAAACAGACCTCCTACTGACAACAATAAAGGAAACATACCATAACAGTAGGAGGGTCAATCGCAAAAAAATGTCAGGGATTGATGAGCCAGACTCAAAAGCTCATATGGCATATATTGTGGCATTCCATGCCATTTCAGCATTGGGCAGATGTCAGACTTGAAGAAATGCTAATTTTGTCTTTTTTGGTCTTGTTGTATTAATATAGTACTAAGTTAATTAAGCGTAACTTGTAAGTTATAAAGGCAGGAGAGTGAAAAGGCAGTATATTCACTTAGAGTACAGCACACATGCAAATGAAGCTTAAAAAGTCACCAAGCACCAAACAGTCGATAATCTCAATATGTCAGCAAATATCTCAAGTCCACGTTGTGGCCAATAAATCCACTCGATAGTAGTATATAAACTCAGTATAGAAACATATATATTCCAATTTCTCAGCAGTATTCACTTCACCAGCTAAGTAAAGGAATGGATCGACCCCATAAGTATATCGAAAACCAAAATTTATTCAAATACAAGAAAATTGGCAAGCGCTTTCACCCGTAGGCTTCATCAGGCCATGGATAATTAAACATTTAAATAGCTTATATACCTTCAAACACTTTTATTAATAGTGACATCACTTCCTGAAGTTAATTACCATCTTTCTTATTCAAATAGCGCTTGAATAGAGTTAAATTCATAAAACATTAAATAAAACAAATAATTCTAACTATTCCAAAAGTATATATCTCTTATATAATATATATGCACGTATTAAAAACAATAAAAGTGCACATAAAAAGTGCATTGAATTGTATATTAAAATGTGCGTTGAACTGTGTATTAAAACACGCATTAAATATGCATGTATTAAAAACGGCAACCTATGCATTCATAAAAGGCACCACACCGTGCGCAAAAAACATACAATTCATTCCGCTAACATCAATAATCTAATTCAAAACACATAGTTCAGAACTAAGTACAAAATATTCCACTACATAAAATGAGCGCAATTCCATACTCAGCCGTTTAACAAACACAACGATGTATTAGCACATAATAGTGTGATTGCATATGCACCTAATATATATTTTACGTGCATCTTATAACTATAAATAAATAACTAACTATTCAATAAATGTAATAAAAAATTCAAATAGATCTCTATCAACTATATATATTAAATAATAATAAAATATACAGTTACATTTATATTTATAATTAAGTATAGCAAATTTATTGTAGTATGTGTATCACAATATATAATAATTAGATGCATCAAATCTATTATAGCATAATATATATCACAGTGTAATTCATTAATCCTAATATTTATTAACTTTTAAACCCCTAGCTCTTAATATAGGTTTTATGGGAATTCTGTCATTAAGTCCTGGATCCCGATGGGCCCTCAGCCTAATAATCCATTTACTTTCATGTTGCTCAGTTATATTACGTATTGGTCCTCTCCTAACAGTAGGTGTGTTGACATACATAACCCTAAATTTAAACTTGTGTTCTATTGAATTATTAATTATATGTTTGGCCAATACATTCTTATCTGACCCTATCCTAATATTATAGTAATGTTCTCTAATCCTTTCTTTCAGCCGTCTATCAGTCTTGCCTACATAAAATGCTGGGCAAGACTGACAGACTGCCAAATACACCACATGCATAGTCTCACAGGTAGCATTACAATGAAATTTAAAGACTTGCTGTGTTACTGGATGTATAAAACTTGCAGATTGGTCTATCATGTGACAAAAATTACATTTCCCACATGGTCGGGTATTAATAATAACATCACTCATCCGTGGAGTAAAATCAGCTTTATTTGGACCACAGAGCATTCTATATATATTTAACTTATTCTTATATATATAAATTTAGGTACATCTCCCACTACCTCTGAAATTATTGGATCAACTAATAAGAGGTCCCAGTATTTCATATAAGCACTTTTAACCTCTTTAACATCTTGTGTGTAGTAAATGGCAGTTGTAGGCCTACCATTGCTAAAATTATCCCTTATATATGTTGTTTGTTTAACATTTTTACTTTGGTCAGCAAAGTATGGATATGCACGTCCCTCTCTAAGAATTTCCATATCAATTAAACCTTCCTGTATTTCATGAGGTTTATATGATCTTTCCAAAAACTGTCGTTTAAGTTGTATCATTTCCTTATTATATCCTTCTTGTATAGAATTCAGCCTGGATACCCACATAGCCTGGCCTTTTACCACGTTCCTGAATACATAACCTGGGTGCATACTGGACCTATGCAGATAGGTACTTCTGTGACATGTTTTTCTATGTACCCCTGTATTTATATAACCATTAAAAAATTTTTCCACATAAACATCCAAATAAGGGACAAAACTCTGTGATGCTGTCATAGTAAATTCTAAATATGATGTCAATAAGTTAATTTCTTGCACAAAAAGTTTCAAACATTCTTCACTGGATTTCCAAATTAGGAAAAGGTCGTCCACAAAACGGACATAAAATCCTACGTTTTTTATAAGAATCCAGTGTGAACAATAACCTATTTTCCCAGTCAGCCATCACTAGGTTGGCGTAGCTATTGGCACATGAAGTGCCCATAGCCACGCCATCCCTTTGAATGTAAATTTGATGATGAAAAGTAAAAGTGTTGTAATCTAATACAATACCCATCAGGGTACATATAGTTTCTGTTTGAGAAGTAGTATGGTGTGGTTGCAAGCATCTGCGTAGGCATTCAACACCCTGCCGGTTTGGAATGCTGGTAAATAATGATGTTACATCTAAAGTAACTAACCAATAATCAGGTATTACTTTTTCTTTTTCCATATATTCATACAGCATAGACAAAAAATGTCTAGTATCTTTTAGAATATATGTATATCTTTCTACAATGGTTTTTAATTTAGATTCAATGTATATAGATAGGGGTTCCGTTATCCAGCCCCTACCCGCTACAATAGGTCTCATTGGTGATGAGATCGGATCTTTATGCATTTTTGGAACCCCTTGTATACAAGGTATTCTGGGGTTATCTACTTTGCAAAAATTAAATAATTCTTGGCCAATTCGTTCTTCCTGGAGTAGATTTAAAAGTTCCATATTGACCTTGGTAATGATTGTATCAACTCTGTTAGCATTAATCTGTTCATAATATTGGCCATTTGATAACATATTCACCATACTAGTTATATATTTATTCATGTCCATAACAGCTGTAGGGCCTCCTTTATCGGCCGGTCTAATCATTATACTTGGATCACTTTTTAAATTAAGAGCTTTTCTGGCACCAAAGGTCAAATTACTATAACATTTTCCACCCCTATTGGCCTTATTTTGTTTATGTAATTCTTCTTCTACTAATCTTGAATATGCATCCAACAAAGGGTGTATAGATGGTACATAAGTGCTGGGTTTTCTAAAAATATGACCATCTAAGCGTGTTTTTGTGTTACCATAATCTATTTTTAACTGAACATTCCTAACAAATAGTTTTAAGTCAGTTATTGTTTCAGTTATATCACTTTTTATAGTAGGTATAAATGTAAGGCCTTTCTCTAAAACCTCACTCTCTTCTTTGGTAAGAACTTTACCAGATATATTCCATATTAATGAGTTAGGTTCTTGTTCCACATTTTCTTTATTGTTGGCCCCGTATGCTCTATATCTGTAATTCTCCTCTTTTGTCTTCCCCGACTCATGGACCTGTCCCTGCCCCCTCCCTTCCATTTTTCTCCTATGGGGAATGGGATCATATCTTTATCGTCGGCTTTATTAGCACCAAATTTCAAGGTTTTTCTCCTCACAACATCATCTTCTTTAGAATTTTTTGAATTAGTAAATGTTTCTTCCTCATCCAAAGGAAGACATTCTTGACCTTCTATATTCTCATTAACTTGTTGTATTTCAGTATTTTCCTGGTGTACAATTGCTGTCACTGTTATATGATTACTACTTTTATCTGTTGCCATCTTATCATTTATGGGGCTATTAATATTCCTATTAGCTTTTATATTATGTTGTACATTTCTATTTCTATCAGCATTGAAGCTAACAGGATTCAATGTCACTTCCACATTTTTATTCATATATACATTATTAGTATCTATATTATCATTAGCCTTTTTATTAACAATTCTTTCTTCTTTAGGCCAAGTAAAGACCTGACCTCTTGCAAAGTCCTTTGTATCCCTGTTTATTTTGTGTTGTTTTTGCTCCAACAATCTTTTCTCAAATAGAAACACATTTTCCAACAGTTTCTCCATACCCTTATCAGCCACATGTTTAGGGAGCATAGAGTATATATTCTTTTGTTGTTCTATAACTTGTTCCCTAAGTGCTTTTTCTTCCGGCAGGAAATAGCTGTTCAACAATACCATGTATTTTACACTTGAAACACGCTTAGATGGTCATATTTTTAGAAAACCCAGCACTTATGTGCCAACTATACACCCTTTGTTGGATGCATATTCAAGATTAGTAGAAGAAGAATTACATAAACAAAATAAGGCCAATAGGGGTGGAAAATGTTATAGTAATTTGACCTTTGGTGCCAGAAAAGCTCTTAAAAAATTTAAAAAGTGATCCAAGTATAATGATTAGACCGGCCGATAAAGGGGGCCCTACAGTTGTTATGGACATGGATAAATATATAACTAGTATGGTGAATATGTTATCAAATGGCCACTATTATGAACAGATTAACGCTAATAGAGTTGATACAATCATTACCAAGGTCAATATGGAACTTTTAAATCTACTCCAGGAAGAACGAATTGGCCAAGAATTATTTAATTTTTGCAAAGTAGATAACCCCAGAATACCTTGTATACAAGGGGTTCCAAAAATGCATAAAGATCCGATCTCACCACCAATGAGGCCTATTGTAGCGGGTAGGGGCTGGATAATGGAACCCCTATCTATATACATTAAATCTAAGTTAAAAACCATTGTAGAAAGATATACATATATTTTAAAAGATACTAGACAATTTTTGTATATGTTGTATGAATATATGGAAAAAGAAAAAGTAATACCTGATTATTAGTTAGTTACTTTAGATGTAACATCATTATTTACCAGCATTTCAAACCAGCAGGGTGTTGAATGCCTACACAGATGCTTGCAACCACACCATACTACTTCTCAAACAGAAACTATATGTACCCTGATGGGTATTGTATTAGATTACAACACTTTTACTTTTCATCATCAAATTTACATTCAAAGGGATGGTATGGCTATGGGCACTTCATGTGCCAATAGCTACGCCAACCTAGTGATGGCTGACTGGGAAAATAGGTTATTGTTCACACTGGATTCTTACAAAAAACATGTAAGATTCTATGTCCGTTTTGTGGACGACCTTTTCCTAATTTGGAAATCCAGTGAAGAATGTTTGAAACTTTTTGTGCAAGAAATTAACTTATTGACATCATATTTAGAATTTACTATGACAGCATCACAGAGTTTTGTCCCTTATTTGGATGTTTATGTGGAAAAAATTCTTAATGGTTATATAAATACAGGGGTACATAGAAAAACATGTCACAGAAGTACCTATCCGCATAGGTCCAGTATGCACCCAGGTTATGTATTCAAGAACGTGGTAAAAGGCCAGGCTATGCGGGTATCCAGGCTGAATTCTACACAAGAAGGATATAATAAGAAAATGATGCAATTTAAACGACAGTTTTTGGAAAGATCATATAAACCTCAAGAAATACAGGAAGGTTTAATTGATATGGAAATTCTTAGAGAGGGACGTGCATATCCATACTTTGCTGACCAAAGTAAAAATGTTAAACAAACAACATATATAAGGGATAATTTTAGCAATGGTAGGCCTATAGCTGCCATTTACTACACACAAGATGTTAAAGAGGTTAAAAGTGCTTATATGAAATACTGGGACCTCTTATTAGTTGATCCAATAATTTCAGAGGTAGTGGGAGATATACCTAAATTTATATATAAGAATAAGTTAAATTTATATAGAATGCTCTGTGGTCCAAATAGAGTTGATTTTACTCCACGGATGAGTGATGTTATTATTAATACCCGACCATGTGGGAAATGTAATTTTTGTCACATGATAGACCAATCTGCAAGTTTTATACATCCAGTAACACAGCAAGTCTTTAAATTTCATTGTAATGCTACCTGTGAGACTATGCATGTGGTGTATTTGGCGGTCTGTCAGTCTTGCCCAGCATTTTATGTGGGCAAGACTGATAGACGGCTGAAAGAAAGGATTAGAGAGCATTACTATAATATTAGGATAGGGTCAGATAAGAATGCATTGGCCAAACATATAATTAATAATTCAATAGAACACAAGTTTAAATTTATGGTTATGTATGTCAACACACCTACTGTTAGGAGAGGACCAATACGTAATATAACTGAGCAACATGAAAGTAAATGGATTATTAAGCTGAGGGCCCATCGGGATCCAGGACTTAATGACAGAATTCCCATAAAACCTATATTAAGGGCTAGGAGTTTAAAAGTTAATAAATATTAGGATTAATGAATTACACTGTGATATATATTATGCTATAATAGATTTGATGCATCTAATTATTATATATTTTGATACACATACTACAATAAATTTGCTATACTTAATTATAAATATAAATGTAACTGTATATTTTATTATTATTTAATATATATAGTTGATAGAGATCTATTTGAATTTTTTATTACATTTATTGAATAGTTAGTTATTTATTTATAGTTATAAGATGCACGTAAAATATATATTAGGTGCATATGCAATCACACTGTATTATGTGCTAATACATCGTTGTGTTTGTTAAACGGCTGAGTATGGAATTGCGTTCATTTTATGTAGTGGAATATTTTGTACTTAGTTCTGAATTATGTGTTTTGAATTAGATTATTGATGTTAGCGGAATGAATTGTATGTTTTTTGCGCACGGTATGGAGCCTTTTATGAATGCATAGGTTGCCGTTTTTAATATATGCATATTTAATGCGTGTTTTAATACACAATTCAACGCACATTTTAATATACAATTCAATGCACTTTTTATGTGCACTTTTATTGTTTTTAATACATGCATATATATTATATAAGAGATATATACTTTTGGAATAGTTAGAATTATTTGTTTTATTTGTTTTATGAATTTAACTCTATTCAAGCGCTATTTGAATAAGAAAGATGGTAATTAACTTCAGGAAATTATGTCACTATTAATAAAATTGTTTGAAGGTATATAAGCTATTTAAATGTTTAATTATCCGTGGCCTGAAGAAGCCTACGGGTGAAAGCGCTTGCCGTTTTTCTTGTATTTGAATAAATTTTGGTTTTCGATATACTTATGTGGTCGATCCGTTCCTTTATTTAGCTGGTGAAGTGAATACTGCTGAGAAATTGGAATATACATGGTTCTACACTGAGTTTATATACTATTAGCGAGTGGATTTATTGGCCACAACGTGGACTTGAGATATTTGCTGACATATTGGGATTATCGACTGTTTGGTGCTTGGTGACTTTTTAAGCTTTATTTGCATGTGTGCTGTACTCTAAGTGAATATACTGCCTTTTCGCTCTCCTGCCTTTATAACTTACATTTATTGAACGATATTGGAGAAGCGTTTCAAACAGCCATTACATTTTTTTTTTTATTTTTATAAGTGTAACTTGTGTTTAGAAAAATTAGCTATGTCCCATGTACCTCTCTTAAGGTTTCTGTGTTTTGCTCTAATAGTGCTGTAGCGCTAACTAGTGTCTGAGAGACATGGGCAAGCCACAAAGATCATTAGTAACTACTGTGCATGTCTCTTAGTCAAATGGCAGTGCTAACTGGCCAGTTGCTGCGATACACAGCAGTAGATGAACATGATAAAATAGTGCATTCAGTCCTACTACTGTGCTCTGAAATAATGCAGATGTCTTGTCTTTGAATCGCTCTACCATTTTTGTAAGGCTGTGGGGTAGGACACATGGCAAATTTACATTAGCCCTGCCCCTAGGCCACCACATTTCTATGAAGTGTTAGCCAGTTGACTGCTGTAGCACTTCTTTCCAGAGGCCTCAGTTGTTTTTTTTTGTATCGTTCTATCATAGAGCACTGAGCAGTCTTATTTGAAACCAGGTTGCACATTACCCTGTTTGTTCTTAGTACTACTTTATGCATATTGCTGAAATTAAAATGATAAGTTAAAGTTTAATTATAATATTTTTTCAGAATTTTAGTTTTATCATGTGAATTCTAAAAAGTGCAAGTCGAGTCCATTAATCTGTTTACAGCACTAAAATTTTAATTGTTTAAGGCTTACTGGTAAAATTGACTTGTTGATTCTATGTTTATGGGATTTTTTAAATAATCCACAGATTTAAATTACAAACTTCAAGTTGTACAAAATAGTATGTTTAATTGTTCATCTAAATAAACCTTGTTACACTAATGAAGTGGTTGGAAACGTAACAGAAGTATTCTAGCACTAAGGACTTCCAATATGGCTGTACACTGACCAACAGCTTAGTTTCAGCTCTCCTAGTATCAAAAATGAAACAGAGAGAGGTAAGACCTAGTGATATTGTCCACTTGAGTAAAATTAAGTTACTGGCTAGTAAATATACTACCTGGATGCCATCAAAGAAGAAATTTAGGGAACCTGAAAGGAAAATCAACCAGATAAGGTGTGGAGAAGACATTGGCTGAAAAGAATCCTGTAGCTGTTGAGTAAAAAGCAGTTCAGGCTTCAGCTCTTAATTCAGCAAAAAAAAATAAATAAATAAAGTTTACTCAGAAGTGATTAAAATAAATGAAACCGGGAGGAATATATCAACTCCAGTAAAATTTGGGGATAAAAATAGAAGAAGCTTTAGCCATTCAGATGAGCTGATAAACCTGCAAAATTAGAGTCTGAAATGAAGAAAAGGCTAGCTGAGTATGAGCCTTTTCATAAAGAACAATTTCAAAAAATGGTAGTTAGAAGACACATGCAAAAAAAAAAAAAAACAGATTTTGTGTTGCACCAGAAAAACTGGCAAGAACAGACTGCATTCATTTTATGAAAGTGCAAATAAGCAAATGGACTGGTATTCCACAGCAGGATTTGTTAATTAAAAGGGCACATTGTGTATGCTCCAAATCTAGCCATGAAAAAGCAGCCAAGACATGTATTAGTAAAGATGCAAGCATACCAGTAAAAAGAATTGATCCTGACAAAACTGTGGCAGAAGGAAGAAGAAAAAAGTGCTAAAATTGGAGACAGCAGAGTATTTGCTGAAAATTATTGATCTGAAGTAGTTAACTTCATTTGATCATCAACCTGTGGGTTTTGGATCCGATACAGATCCGAGCTGGCAGCTTCCCCAAGCTAAAGATCCGAGCTCCAAGCTCCACCCCCTTACCCATACTACACTGCAACCTCCTTCCAATCCTCAGATCTCGTTTGCCACGGCTTCGCCCAGACATGATCTCTGAGCTCCAGGCAGGTAAAGTGGGGGTTTTTGATCTAACTTTAGCTGTGCGATTGTTAGTGTGGTGCGAGTAGCTAGTTTTTTCCCTCAATCTCCTCGAGTTTTCCATAAAAAAAGAAGAAAAAAAAAGTTCAGAGAAAGTTTAAACTTTTTCCCTAGTGTAGGCCTCCCCTTCCCGCCCTTGGCTTGTGTGTGCGTGCGTTTGGCTAGTTAGCTTTTATTGGTGTAGGTGGCTATGTCAGAATCTCAAAAGCTGACCTTTTCTAAATGCACAGAGTGTGGCCATAAGCTGTCGCCGGCCGATGGTCACACTCTGTGCGTGGTGTGTTTAGGGGTTCCCCCACCTCACTTCGGGCTGCAAGATCTGTGCAGCCTTCAAACCTCGGGCCCTGCGGGATTGCAGGGCCAAGTTGATTCTGGCTGGTCTTCTTCCAGCTGAACCAGCGACTTCTACTACTTCACCTTCTTCAACCATAGCTGTGGCTGTTCAGACTTGTGGTCCTCCTTCCCTGTCCGGGACTCACACTCCTTCTTTAAAACAGGGCGAAAGAGAGGCCAGGAAGGAGAAACACAAAGAGAAAGTGGCTGACAAAGTTCGCAGATGACTGCAAACTAGGTGCCATAGTCGATACACCAGCAGACACACACATCCTACAAAAAGGCCTCACTGAAACGGACAACTGGTGCCGTAGTCACGGCCTTAAACTAAATGCCAAAAAATGTGTAGTCATCCCTTTTGGAAAAAACAAAGTACCCACAAATTATCACATAGACAGCAACCCACTGAGTATGGAAAAAGTAATCAGAGATGTAGGGACCCAAGTAGACAGCGACCTCTCATTTGACACCCACGTTGCCAAAGTGGTTAGAAAAACATTCTACCTTGCACACCTCATCATGAAGGGATTCACATCCAGATCCAAGGATGTCATTGTACCCCTATATTCCTCCCTCATCAGACCCATGATTGAGTACAATGCCCCATTTGGTATGTACCTCACCCGGCATTTGCAACAGCTGGAGAGACCACAAAAGTACCTCACCAAAAGGATCAAGGGTCTCCAACATATGTCTTATTCTGCCAGACTAAAGAAACTTCAGCTCTATTCAGTAGCATACCGCCTGCTCAGAGGTGATCTCTGCCTGACGTACAAGGCCATGTCCAATCAGGATCTGATGGACATGCTCCACCTCAAAAAATCCAAATCCATCAGGACCACGAGAGCTAAAGACTTAAACCTCGGCACAAGTATGAATAGGACATGTTGGAGGGATAGATTCATAACCCAGAGGCTTCCCATGCTTTGGAACAGGATCCCAGTTCATATTAGGCAGAGGCCCTCACTGACTCTCTTCAAGAGAAATCTTGATGAGTGGATGGGAGATCGTAAGTTTACCCCAGGAGTCACATCTGTGTCACTGCTAGACAGGGGCCCAGTAAACTAACTCTATTATATAAGGGGACCTTCATTGTGTCAACTACTAGACAGAGGCACAGTATTCTAGATTTATTCTGTACATTTTTGTACCATTTCATGGGGTGGCAAAAGCCACATCACTATGGCTAGGCTTACAAATGCCCCAGGGCAGATAGCCTAGTACTATACCATGAAACTATGAAACTATAAAGACAGGGAAAGAGAAAAAGAGAGAGATAGAGACAAGGAGAGGGGTTGCAAGAGACCAGCGAACTCAGATCCGTTGCCCCCCCCCCTGCTAAAGTGGTCACACCTGAAAAGGTTACTAGGCGATCTTCCCCTCTGCTCTGCTCTCCAAGATTCTCCCCGGAGCCAGAGGAGGATGCCCGGCCCGCTTCATGGTCTTCCTCGCATTGGCCCTCTCGGCTGGTGTTGGTGGCGTCCTCCAGATCCAGGAGGAGCCTCTCTGAAGCTGACATGGACTGGATGATAAGGTTCTTGCAGACTCGGTTGCAGATAGGAGTGTTGCTGTCTCCCCCTCCTGCTGGAGTGGGGAGATCAGCTCTGATGTTTGCCCCGATAGCTCCTTCTCCGATCCATCCACGGGTTTCGGAACTTCTGGATCTGAGGAGCCCCAAAGTCCAGGGGGTCAGCGCCAATGGTTCCTCCAACGTTGACGTCAGCCATGCCCTTGGGTTTGTCGGATCCTATGTCGGATCTGAGCTCTCTGGGCCGAGAGCTGGGCGTTGGATGTGAGGTGATGAGTGTGTTGTCAGCTCCGTTGTGGTCGGGCACACCATCCCTCTGGGTCTAGCTGTCCCAGGCTCGGCTCCGATCCCCTCATCGGATCCGAGGGGCATGGTTTCTCGTGCCACCAGTTTTAGGAAGCCAGTTCCCCCTCGGCCTTTGACGTTGTGGAGAGGGTACTGTCAGGAGGATCAAGGAGGATCAATAATCCTCACTCTTTCCTCAGAATCCGCCCCTGCTCCCTCGCAATTGAGCATGTCTTCTGTCATCCAGGCCTCCCAGAAACAGCCTGTGCCTGATATGCCCCAGACGGTTCCCCTCAAGGAATACGAGACTGTTTGTGAGCCCTCCCTGGAGAGTCCCCCCGAGGAGGTCCCTCGCAAATGACAGTGCAAGAGGAGGCACATATACTCCCCCAAGTCCCTCATTGAGGAAACTGACTTGGAGGAAAGGGAAGGCTCCCCCAGATTGCCCACCCGAAGAAGTCTCCTTCGGAGACATAATGGAAATCCTTCGCCAAATGAGAGGCTGATCCACCCAAAAGCATTCCTCGGACGAGTCGGTATTTCTGTAGGCGTTCAACGCAGGCCCATCTACCTCTTGGGTGTCCCCCCCCAGCTGACCCTCTAGTGGACCTCATTACCACCAGAGCTTGGAAGGAACTAGACACTGTAGAGCCAATACCAAAATGGCCAGATAGTGTTGAGCCCTCCTACTGACAAGCCGGCATGGAGTAAGGGTTCCCCAGTTAATGCCATGGTGGTGGCCACCAAAAAGAAACTGGCCCAGGAAAGTTCCTCGGTCCATCCTTCGGACAAGGAGTCTAAGGTGATGGATCTTCTTGGAAAGCGGATGTATGCTTCAGCTACCTTTGCTATAAGGGCATTGAACTGTATGGCCCCCGTGATTAGACTTCAGTGCGACCTTGTGAAAGAATATGCAGAGTCTCCCCCGGAGTCCTTTTCAGCCGAGGATAAACGGGCATTCTCGGCTTGTATGGCCACTCTTAAGTCTGTTACAAATACGTCCATGCCTTTACTCTCTCACGCCACCGAGGGAGCCACTAGGGCAGCCGGGTCCGGTATTGCCATGAGGTGTCATGCCTGGCTCCGGTTTTTCGATTTTTCAGAACCTTTCAAGGCGTCCTTCTCGAATGCCCCTTTCGACGGTTCGAACCTGTTCGGAAAGACCATCAGAGACACGCTAGTCCAGAGAGAGAAGGACAGGAAGACGCTGTCGGCTGTCTGGATCAGCTTCTCCAACTCTCAAAGGTCCTTCTCTAGGAACTAGCAAGGGCAGAAGAAGTTGTGGTTCCGGAAGTCTCAGCATTCCCAGGACATTCCAGACTCCTTTTCCTTTAGAGCCAGAGGGGGACAAGGTGGACGCCAGCCCAGAGGCAGAGGGGGTCCGAAGAAATTCGGGTCACGAGATCCTTTTACGGATCGACCCGTGCAGCAGCCCTGAGAGGTTGCCCGACTACTCCACTCTGGAGGCAGTCGGGGGGTGTTTTTCAAAGCACATAGCTCAATGGGAGTCCATAACATCAGACCGCTGGGTGATTCAAATAATATCCAGAGGTTATTCCATTCCCTTCATAAACAGTCCCGTAACTACAAGGCGCCTCTCGGACGTCCCACCTGCTCAAAGGGAGGAGGCAGCTTTGGAAATAGAAAACCTGCTAGGCAAAAGAGCAATCCAGCCGGTTCCCCCAGACCAGTCCGGATCATCTATTCCAGGTTCTTTTTGGTGCCAAAAACGATGGGGGACTTGAGGCCGATTCTCAACCTATCAGCACTGAACCTGTCTATTGCCAAGGAGAAGTTCTGGATGGTCACATTACAGTCCATCCTGCCGTTCTTGCAGGAGGAAGACTGGATGTGCTTGGTAGACTTCAAGGATGTGTACTACCATATCCTGATGGACAGATCATCCAGGAGGTTCCTCCACTTTCAGCTAGGAGACTATCACTACCAGTTCAGGGTCCTACCCTTTGGTCTCACCACAGCCCCCAGGGTGTTTACCAAGGTTATGGCAGTTGTAGCGGCCCACCTGAGGCTTAAGGACATTCAGGTCTTCCCGTACCTGGATGATTGGCTCCTCGGCGCCCCCACCAGGCATCAACTTGTGCTAGCAGAAATTCCTTTCTTCAGTTGTCGAGCCTTCTGGGTATTACAATAAACCTTACAAAGTCCTCCCTTCAGCCTGTTCAGATTCTGGACTTCATAGGGGCAAGAATAGATTCTCTTCAGGCCAGGATATTTCTGACCCAAGACAGACTTCGGAACCTGACCCTTCATGTCTTGGTGCTTCTTCAGACTCCTTCACCTACAGCAGAGTTAGTCCTCAGAGCCTTAGAGTCCATGTCAGCAGCTATAAATCTGGTTCCTTGTGCATGTCTGCATATGAGAGTGTTACAGTGGATGTTACAAGTTCAGTGGTCTCTATTACACCAGCCCCTAGACTTCCCAATTCCTGTAAGCAAGGTATGCAAAGCTTCTCTCATGTGGTGGCTTCAATCCCAGGATCTGCGAGAAGTACGCCCCTTTGTTACACCTCTGCCCCAAGCCACAGTGACCATGGATGCCTCCTGTCTGGGGGGGGGCATTGGTCGGGCAGGACTGTCCAAGGCACATGGACCCCAAACGAGACCGGTCTGCATATCAGTGTTCTGGAGATGAGAGCAATCCTTTTAGCGCTGCAGGCCCTTCATGCTTCTCTTCCTCTAGGAACTATTGCAATTCAGTCCAACATGTTGATGGTCTGGTATATCAACAAACGGGGGAACCAGGTCCTACCTGCTTTGTCGAGAGGCCATGAGAGTGTGGGAATGGGCGATCTCCACCAGCTGTTTTCTGATGGCAATGCACATTCCGGGTCGGTCCAACATTTTAGTGGACAAACTGAGCAGGACTATCCTTTCGCCTTACGAGTGGTCTCTGATCCCTTATGTAGCTGAGCAGATCTTCATCAAGTGGGGTCAGTCTTGCTGTGATCTGTTTGCATCGCTGTCCAACGCGAAGTGCAGCGAGTTTTTTGCTCTGATTCCTCTGCGGGGGGGGGGGGCCCAGAGACGCTCTTGTCCATGCTTGGCCACCTGGTCTTCTTTATGCATACCCCCCACTTTCTCTCATGACAAACGTCTTACAGAAAGTTCAGCGGTTGGGGAGCAGGATTATCCTCATAGCCCCATTCTGGCCTCATCAGGTTTGGTTTCCCTGTCTACGGTCTTAGCTAGTAGCTCCGCCCTGGATATTGGATCCCATTCCGGATCTCATTCGCCATCCGTTTGGAATTCCCCCACCGAATCGGGACAGCCTCAAAATTACTGCTTGTTGCTGCAGTTCCATTAATTGTCAGGACTCCCAGTCTCTCTTCCCCCGTTATGTCCATTCCGGTGGTGGCACACAGGTCCACTACCAGGAGGGTGTACCGTAGTAAATGGAAGTGTTTTTCCATTTGGGCTTCTCAGAGAAATTTGGATCCCTTTACCACTCCTGTTCCAGTGGTGTTGGATTTTTTGTCTCAAATTTTCCAGCAGGGGGCCAGCACTTCCACAGTGAAAGTTCAGCTGGCAGCTATATCCCATTTCCATGTAGGAGAAAATTCAGGTTCTCTAGCTGCTGCCAGAATTTGTAAGACTTTTATCCAAGATACTTTTCTACTGAGACCCCCTATTAAGCATCCTTCTCCCCCGTGGGACTTGACCTTGGTTCTTTAGGCTTTGGTAGCGCCTCCATTCTAACCTGCAGCATCTGTTGATTTTAAATTCTTGTCATGGAAGACAGCCTTCTTGGTGGCTATCACTTTGGCCAGAAGAGTGTCGGAGCTTCAAGCCATATGTATGAAACCCTCATATCTAGTTTTTCATAAGGTTAGGGTGTCTCTCAGGACTAACCCTTCTTTCCTCCCTAAAGTTGCTTCGGAGTCAAACATCAATCAGTCTATTAATCTCCCAGTATTCCTCCCTAACTTTCAAAATAAAGGGGAATACAAACTTCGTTTGCTGGACGTTCACAGACAGTTACGTTTTTTGTTTCCTTTGCTAAACTTTTTTTGGGGAAACCAGTTTCAAAGTTGACTCTTGCTAGATGGATTTCTCTTTGTATTTTACAGGCATACAAGGAACATGGATTACCAGAACCAGACAGGGTTCTTGCTCACTTCCCTTTTTCTATGGCTACTTCTGCTGTGTTTTGGTCCAGAGTTTCCTTGGATGACATTTGTTCAGCGGCTACCTGGGCTTCCTCTTGCACCTTTATTACTCATTATAAACTGGATATGGTGTCTAGAGGAAGGGCTTCTTTTGGCTCTGCAGTGCTCCGGAATATCCTTCCTTAAGGGCCTCCCAAGATTTTGGTAGCTGGGGACTCTCCCACAGGTTGATGATCAAATGAAGTTAACTACTTCAGATAAAGACGTTATGTACTCACCATAATGTTCCATCTGGGTACTTAACTTCATTTGTCAGCAACCTTCCCTCCCTCCTTCCCCCTGACCTTGGTTTATGTCTGTGTTTTGGGGCTCAGTGTCCAGGGTCTGGTGAGCCTAGTTTTATGTATTCTGGTCAGGTGATATATCTTAGGTTGTTGTGTGTCACTTAGTAGGTGGCAAACTCGATCTGAGGATTGGAAGAAGGTTGCAGTGTAGTATGGATAAGGGGGAGGAGCTTGAAGCTCAGATCTTTAGCTTGGGGAAGCTGCCGGCCTGGATCCGAAACCTACAGGTTGCTGACAAATGAAGTCTAACTACTCAGATGGAATGTTATGGTGAGTACATAACTTCTTTTTTAATGTACACTAGGCAGAAGAGAAACAAATTTATTCCAACAACCAAAGAATGTTGAGACACTGGTATGAGATTCAAGCTGCTGTATCCAACTGTCTTTAGAATGTTTTTGTTTCTTGGAAGATCAAAGACAATTTTTTTATGCAGAGCATGCTCACAAGTGTGTATATATATATATATATATATATATATATATATATATATATATATATATATATATATATATATATATATATATCATTGCAAACAAAAAGTGAGCTATCAAACAGAAGGGGGCTCTACTTCTCATTCTTCTGACAATAAAGCTCATAGAGAGACCTTGCCAGTGAAACCTTTTCCAGTGTTCCAAAGGAAAATGCCTGAGAGAGAGAAAAAAAACAAAGGATTTGTCTAGAAGACTCATGAATACCTTAGACTTGAACCATAGTCTGTTGTTGGAAGATGGAGATGAACAGGAAGATGACCATCAACAGTTAAATTAATGAATAAATGGGAGACTATAAAGCTTCAGTCACATTTGTGAAATATGGCTGTGCAAGAAAATTAGCTAATAAAGGCTGGACTTTTGATGACTTTGTTAAACTTGTGGGTGGACTGTAAAGCATATGCCCCATGCTGTCATTACTGTTTAGAATGACACTAAAAGGGAAAAAGTAACTATAAGTAGAACAGATTTTGTTCTTGGTATCTGTAGAAAACATGTAATGATATAAGCAGTATGTTCTATAATAAAACCGATGTTCATCGTGTTTCACTGTTGCAGTCATTACACTTGGGTTATCCTGCTGGCAGGCTACCCGCAGTAGGCCAGAATTCCAAAGTCTAGGTCCGACGTTGGTTGCTGTCACCTCTTCCCTGACATCAGTGCGCCAGCGGTATAAAAGATGCAGCCGACGCCATTTCCCTCAGTCTTTCTTGCCGCGTGGTGCCCGAAGCAAAAGCAGTTTGCAAGTGCCAGTCGGCCGACTCCTGAGATTTTCGAAATCGAATTTCAGAACAGAAGTCTTCAATAAAGCTAAGTACCCCATTGGGGAAACTTTTTCTTGCTCCATTCCGATGTCAGTAAAAGTTAACAATTATATTTCTTATGAGAAGCAAATACCTCATAAGGATTTTCACTCTTACTGTATTCCTTGCCTAGGCCCTGACCACGACGTTACTAGTTGTCAGTTTTGTGCTAGATTCAACAAACGCACTATTAAGCATCGGTTTGATTTTGCTTTACATTACTTTGGCCGAAGGTTTAACTACATAATGCCATCGGAACAACCGACGACCAGAATTCATAAAAAACACAAAGACAAGGAAAAGGACAGGCATCCAAGGTCCAAAACCAAAGACGGAGCCTCTTCCAGGCCAGTCTCTGGTTATCAGGCGCATTTGCAGCACCTGACACCTGCTACCTCAGAGCCACAGGCCGTATCCGACTCCCACATGGAGACATCTAGGCCTCTGGAAACTCAAGGTATTGGGCCTGCGGAAACTATTCCCACAGATGGGTCCGGAGCCGCTGAGCAGGCATCGGCATCTGAGGGTGTTTTCAGACCTTCACAGCTTACTATTAAGTCCAGTACAGCAGCCAAGGCAAAGTCAAAAACACCATTAAAGACAAGGAAACAAGTACAGCATTCTCCTGGACAGTCATCCATGCCAAAGAAACAGATGCTTAAAATGGCCAAGGACCTAATTACTTTGATCAGGGGTTCCCATTCCCCTCCTGATAAAAGGCCTAGGCAAGACACTGACTATGACTCCTCTGACCAGGTTTCTATTTCCTCTGATTCCTCCTCAGATCAGGGATATTCTCTCCCTCCCTATGAGGACTCTGATGCAGAAGAATCTATACCTTCAGCCTCTCTGCCTGAGGATTATTCTTTTGGGGAAACCTTGCACACCATGAGGGAGCATTTCCATTGGGAGAGCCAGGATTATTCAGAATCCAAGAAAAGGCTCAGAGACTTTCTTTTATTGCCTCAGCACAGCCCCCTGGCTATCCCCCCTGTGCTTGATATTGTTGATGATGTTTTCTCTGAATCCAGCCTGTCTCCTGATTCTTTACCCCCTGCACCAGTCAAGCCAGACAGGTAATACAGGGTCCCAGACTCTCATACATTTCTTTGTAAAAACCCTGCTGCTGACCCAGAAACAATTTCTCAGGGTCCCAAAGGGGTTAAGGCTTCCACTGCAAAAAACCCTGTCCCCTCTGATAGGGATTCTAGAACTCTGGATAGATGGGGGAAAAACATTTACACTTTTGCTACTTTAGCTGTAAGGGCTTTAAACTGCCAGTTTCACATGCTTAAATATCAACCGTACCTCATGTCTTTGTTAAAACAGAAAATCCTTACAAACTCAGAATGTCATGGTGATAAGGAAATGCAGTATTTATTGCATGCAGCTGAACAAGTGGGAAAGCATACTCTGCAATGTGGTTTTGATGCATTAGAGGCTTCTTGTAGAGTTGCAGTTACAGGCTCTGTCATTTGAAGGCATGCTTGGTTGAATGAACAAAGTTTACCTGAACATGTTAAAGTAAAATTATTGGATGCTCCACTACAGCATGATACTTTGTTTGGTGTTAAGGCAGAAGAAAATGGAGGGTAAAGCAAAATCAATTCAGACAGTAAAGGATTTCTTACAGGTTCAACCACCTAGGTTTAACAGAAACTGACCTAGGTTTAACAGAAAATTGGTCCTTTCCGGTGTCAGACAGGCCACAAAGAGGCAGATACAGACGCCCAAGAGGCAGATCTCAGCCCCAAGGCTCATACAGACCTAAACAATGGGGTGCTTCAGTCCCCAAAGGAGGAGAAGACAAATCACAACCTTATAGGAAACAGTCCCAATGACTTCCCTCTACAAATGCCAAACACTTACCTTTTGGCAGCACCCTTAGGGGGAAAGCTAGCACTTTTCTCGCAAAACTGGCACATGATCACCCAGGAGAAATGGGTACTGAATATTGTTTCTCAGGGTTACAGGTTCCACTTTCACACCCTTCCAAAATCAAAAGGTATGCCGGACCTGCCACAAAACCAATGGGCAGAGGCACAAAAATAAATTTCTGCTCTCATGGACATGAGAGCTATTCAAAGAGTACCACAGCAAGAACAGGGACAAGGATTTTACTCAAAACTTTGTCTGGTACCCAGAAAGGACAAAGCCTGGAGACCAGTACTGGACCTGTCAATTCTAAATACTTTCCTGGATGTTCCAAAACTCAAAATGTTAACACTGCAGCAATTTCTGCCCATGCTGGGCAAGATGGCTTGGCTAGTTACTTTGGACCTCAAGGAGGCATACCTGCATGTCCCAATCAGGCAGTCTTGCAGAAGATACTAAGGAAAAGAAAAAAAAAAAACAAAAAATCCACCCACCACACATATATTGTCTCTGACGTCTCGGCCTCAGCCTTCAAGGAGTACCATGCAAGTAATCTTGCAGAAGATACCTCAAATTCATAGCTGGCTCAATGCATTACCAATTCTCTGCACTGCCCTTTGGCTTATCTACTGTGCCCAGGGTCTTCACAAAATGCCTGGCACCAGTAATTGCATTTTGCAGACAAAAAGGAATACAGATATATCCCTACTTGGACGACTGCCTTATTCAAGCAGAGAGCAAGGACATTCTACTAAAGCATCTGGCGTTTGTAAAAAGATTGCTAATTTGCCTAGGGTACACAGTAAACAAAAAGAAATCAAAACTAGTGCCCTCTCAAGAGATAATATTCCTGGGTGCAAGCTTAAATACAACTGCCCAGATGGCTTATCTCACGCCAGACAAGCAAAGGCAGCTGACTCATTACTTTCAAATGATGACAACAAAGACCTAGCTCCCTGCAAGAAAAATTCTGCAGGCCCTGGGCTTCATGGCATCCTGCATTCTACTAATTCCATATGCAAGACTGCATATGAGGAAACTACAATGGTATCTAAAAATTGTTTGGACTCAGCATTGCCACAGTCTGGAAACACTAATAACTCTAATTCCCTGCCTGCAACAAGAGTTTCAATGGTGGGCACTGGCCTGTCACCACAACAAGGGACAGCCTTTCACCTTACCCACAGCCAGGCAGACCATAACAACAGATGCATCGGATTATGCCTGGGGGGCACACATGGCAGGAACATGTATTCAGAGCATGTGGCCCAAGGAGCGAATGCATCTTCACATCAATCAAAAAGAGATGCTAGCTGTACAGAATGCCCTGACAGCCTTCAAGGATCTACTACATCCAGGACAACTATTACTAAAGACGGACAATACCACAGTTATGTGGTACATAAGCAAGGGGGCACACATTCCTACCCCCTCTGCAGGCAAGCCATGACTTTGTGGAACACAGCACTGACCTATCAATTACATCTGCAGGCACAATTTCTGCCAGGAATGAAAAATACACTGGCAGACGAACTAAGCAGAAATCTCATGGATCCTCACGAATGGAAACTAAATCCACAGGTCTTCAGCATGATAACAAGGAAATGGGGACGCCCAGACATAGATCTTTTTGCCTCCCCTCACAACTGCCAACTACAGGGATTCTGCACAAGAACATATTACTCACAAGCATGGAAAGTGGATGCTCTATCATTCAGCTGGAAAACCCTGACAGTTTATGCCTTTCCTCTACTGCCTCTTCTTACCAAGGTGCTCCTAAAAGCCAGACAAGAGAAGCCAAAAATGATCCTGATTGCCCCAGACTGTCCACGCCAGCACTGGTACCCAATCCTAAAGAGCTTGTCTCAAGGCCCAGCATGGCCATTACCTCAAATTCCTCATCTCCTGACTCAACAAAACAATCAGATTCTGCACAGTCAACTCAGAACCTTAAATCTGGCTTGCATGGCAGATAATATAGCCACTCAGACCGCACCTCTCTCTAAAGCTGTTATGGATGTCATTTTAGAAGCCAGGAGGCCCAGCACTAGGAAATCTTATGCAGAAAAATGGAAGAGATTCTGTGCTTGGAACCAGGTACAAGGACTCGAACCACTTGTTCCAAATATACCTCAGATTTTACAATACCTAACTGAGATGCTGGACAAAGGCCTATCCTTCTCATCAATTAAGATCCATGCCTCTGCCATTTCAGCTCATTACAATACGGAACCTCCTATTTTCTCTCATCCACTACTAAGACAGTACCTCAGAGGAGCAAAAAACATAAGACCCCCAAGGAGAGCACCAATACCTACTTGGGACCTCAATTTTGTTTTAGAAAAACTCACACTGGCTCCTTTTGAGCCAGCCAATACAGCTGATATAAAATTCTTATCATGGAAAACTGCTCTGCTCCTAGCAATAACTTCAGCCAGAAGAGTGTCAGAGTTACAGGCATTAATGGCAGTGGAACCTTTCATCATTTTTCATCAGGACAGGGTCTTTCTAAGGACAAACCCAACATTTATGCCAAAGTTAGTATCCAGTGTGGTTCTTAACCAAACCATTCATTTGCCAACATTCTATCCAAATCCCCAGAATAAAGAGGAGAGACTACTTCTGCATGCTTTGGACATACACAGACAGCTACGATTCTACTTGGACAAAACAAAAGCTTTCAGGAAAAACTGGGCAACTGTTTGTAGCTTATGCTGCAGGATCACAAGGAAAGCCTATCTCAAAGCAGACTATTTCAAAATGGATAGGACACTGCATTCGCTTTGCTATTCACAACATGGCAAATTAGTGCCTAAGGGCATTAGGCCACATTCTACCAGAGCAGCAGCCACTTCAGCAGCCTTCCTCAGAGGAGTACCAACCAAAGACATTTGAGAGGCTGCAACCTGGAGTTCAGTGCACCCTTTCACCAAGCACTACCACTTACCTCTCTACTCTAAATCCAGAGCAGGCTTTGCCACTGCAGTTCTGCAGGGCCTGGTAGCCTCTCCTAATCCTATTTAGGCCCAGCCACCCAACCTCAGCTTTGGGATTCAACCCAAGTGTAATGACTGCAACAGTGAAACACGATGAACATAGTACAGTTGTGTACCTACCTTAAATGTAGATGTTAGAGTGTATTCACTGTTGCAGTCCAGGTTACCCACCCACCATCCCCCTTTTCTTTGCTGGGACTTTTCTGTACTTCTCTATTCTATACAACCTATGTGGTGTATTTGCTTGTAGATGAAGGAAATATTTATTTTAGTACATACATGCTTTTTGGCATAATTTTTTCAGCCTACTTATTTGGGGGCACCTGACATCTGGGACAAGAAAAACTGAAGAAAATGGCGGCTGCATCTTTTATACCCCTGGCAAACTGACGTCAGGGAAGAGGCGACAGCAACCGACGCCGGACCTAGACTTTGGAATTCTGGCCAACTGTGGGTAGCCTGCCAGCAGGATAACCCAAGTGTAATGACTGCAACAGTGAATACACTCGAACATCTACATTTATGGTAGGTACACAGCTGTACTTTTTGTGTAGTGAGGAGTCTTTTCAATGATTTGATGGATATGTTGAAAATATTAAAGTAAACAAGTACTTTTTTAGTTGTAAGAAATATACTCTTTACAGTGTAAGAAGACAAGAAAGGTAGTACAACAACAATTTTTGAAGTTAATGTGATCTTGGGCTGTGGAGTGAAGTGTAAACATGTACTGATTATATTATTTTAAGAACTGAAGCATTTTCTCATACTTTTACAAGGGTGAATGTCTAGATTAATGTCCTTGACTTAATTTATAAACAAGTGTTTTTTAAGCAAGTAAACTTGAAAAATAAGACAGAATGATAAAAGCCATAAAAATGGTATCTGCAAAGATATTAGCTTTTTTCCATTAGCAAATGTTCAGTGGGGGTCAAAAAGTCTGCAGCTTAAGGCAGTTCTGTTCTGAGTGAAATTTGCAAAGATTCATTGCTGACTACTTTTGCACGTAAACTAGCTATCTGCAGGTAAAGCAGTTAATATTAAGAGTTCTGAGCAGTCTTTGCTGAAGGAGAAGCAAATTTCAATGAAAAATAACGTTCAAAAATATGGAGAATGAATAAGAGACAACAGCCTCCCTAGTAGCATGAATACTTTAATACATTTAATAGAACAGTGTACAATTTAGTTTTATTAAAAAATGACTAGTGCACTTTTTCTTAAGGCTAAAAGTTAATGTTTTCTCAAAGCATGCAAGCTGTTTTTCATATCTGGGAAGGGAATAGAAATAATAAAAGCACAGACAGCAATCAAGATAAGTGCGGACCCAAGATGTAGCATGCATAACCTTAAGATTAGATTAGGCAATGCCTGTGGGTCAATTTGAGGCAGTTGTTCATATCTGGAGGGTTACAATTAATTTTTTGAAGCTGTGCATAGTTTTATGTGTTTGTTTTAAGTTAATAGGGGATGGGTGTATTCTGAAAATGCATTGTTTTTTGAGGGTTTTCATTAAAACAAAGTCTTGAAAGATGTGACTTTGGTCCAATTAGAGTTGAGAAGAAATTACTGTAAAAAAGGTCAGCTGCCAAACATTAGTGTGCCCATGTAACATGAAAGTTGGAAATACACATTCAAAAAAACTGTCATGTATGATAGGTGGGAGCAATAGCTTGTTATCATAATGGCTACTCTGTCCATATTATCTTGCAATGTAAATGGCATTTGTACAAATATAGATAAAAAGGAAAGCACTGAATTATATTAAGAAATGCAGTGTGCCAGTAGCAATGCTACAGGAGACACATTTGAAAGAAAGGATTTCAGGATGGATATTCACAGAATATCGGGGATAAAGGAAAGGTGGGACTAATTATACTGATTGCAATAGCGGCTCCGGTAATGATATAAACAGAAAAAAGACAATAATGGTAGATTTGTAGTAGTAAGGGATACTGGCAAGGGAGGAACTTTATGCTGGCATGTATTTCTATTCCATCAAAAACTGCTGTTATGGAGCTTAAGAAAATCTTGGGAGAAATAATTAGCTTTCAGCAGGGAATATTACTTTTAGCTGCGGACTTGAACTTGATTTGCAATAGTGAGGATGTATCAGTGGGACCTAGAAGAGAAATTAACTAAATAGGATGGATTTTTGAAGAAATTTGTGAAAATATTTGGTATGGAAGACATGAATTCAGTAGTAGGAACTCAGGCAGAATGTACATATATATCCACATGATACAGTAATAGGTTAGACAGCATAGAAATTATATTTCACAGGAGCATGTGCATTTAATTGAAAGCTTTGACGCGCATCCAGCAACTAATTCAGACTATGCACCAATAAAACTTAAGATGCAAATTGAAAGTAATGAAGTAGAAGTGAGAAACTGGTGCTTTCCCATCTACCTGTTAAAAAGAAAGGAATTTAAGAAATAGGTAGTAGAAATTATTCAAGAGCTATTAGACAAGATAGAAATGGCTTCAGAAGTTATAGCTCATAAGTGGGATAAAAAGAAAATGGAGTTTAAAAATTGGGTAGAACTAAAAGAGAAAGGGGAACAGTTAAGTAATAAGAAAAGGAATTACTATAGGGGCTGACTGGGGTTAAATTATTGCAGAATAACGAGAATCTCACAGTGCAAAAATAGGCATAAATACAGAGTGCTTAAGAGAAAATAATGGAGTATCTAGATAATATACATGAGTGTAGAAATATTGCTGTTAAGCAGCTATTTTTTGATAACTGCAAAGCATAAAAACTTTTAGTAGAACAACTTAGACAACAAAGTAAAAGGGTTGTCACCAAACCTAGGGAGCCAGTGACAACAAAAATAACCAGAGATTCTGTAGCGGTGTTAGAAATATTTCAGAAATTTTATGAAAAAATTTATAAAGCAGAGAAATGTGGAAACTGAGAAAGAGCACAATTGGAAATATTTATGGAAGACTTAATTATGGCAAGGTTAGAGGTAGATGAGGTTCAAAACAATAACAGTTAAGGTAAGAAGAGTTGTGATAACTGTGATGTATAATCAGTCTTCAGGACAGTCACTAAGAACAAATGGTATTCCTCTGGAAATTAGGAGGTAAGAAAGTGTTAAAGATCTGTACAATTATAACATTATTTTAAAAGGAGAATCTCCAGTATTGTGGAAGAAAGCTGTGGTGACTGCATGCCAAAAGATTGTAAAGGCTGACCTTCATATAGACCCATTTCAGTTTAAACCATGAACTGTTTATGTCTGTATTAACTAAAAGAATGACAGAGATGTTGCCAAAGTTAATAAATATGGCTCATAGTGTGGTTTTGTGGAGGGGAGGCAAACATTTGACAGTAGTAATAGAACATTGAGAAGCAGAATGTAAGAAAGTACCACTGTTAGTAGGTCTTGATACAGAGAAATAATTTGACAATGTAAGCTGGGATGTTATGAGTGGGGCAATAGAAGCATTTGCATTCTCTGATACAGTAATGTTAATTAGGAGGGATATATAATGGATTGGAGGCAAGAATTAAAGTGAGAGAGTTCCTGTCTGATAAGTTGAGATTGAACATAGGCTTTATATTTAGAGCCATTGGCAAAGAAAATAAGGAGCTCAGAAATATAAGAATATAATTAGTATGGTAATCAGGAAAAGTTGAAATTATCTGCAGATTTTATGTTGTAATTGATAAATCCAGAAATGGACAGGCATCTCAGTGTTGGGGCATTTCTAGACAGTTTCAGTTCTTTGGGATATAAAATTAATGAAAATAAAACAAAGGCAATAGCTGTAAACTATGTCCTCACATGTTAAGTGGTTCGGCAATATCCACATTTATGGGGACATTACAAAATTAAGTATTTGGGAGTATGGATTAAAAAGGGTTCTATTATGGCAGCTAAGGATATGTGGGAATAGAGTAAACAAATGATTGTAGTACAAAAACTGAGTAATTGGAAGCTCTTATTTTTGGATATGAAAAACAAGATACAAGCATTGAAAATGTTTTAGTTCCTTTATTTTATATACAGGTCAGACATATTTTTATCAAGCAGAAGAGAAGTTGTGGATAGGAATTAATAAAAAGTTGAATAATCTGGGAGGGGAAAAGAGCAAAGACAAATGGGATAAGTTGATCCTTCCGATAGAATAAGGTGGTTTAAGATTACCTCAGTTAAAATGATATTTTTGAGCTAGTTAAGGCTCATGTACATAACACATGCAGAAAGCTATAATTCTAAGTGGAAAGGGATGATGATGAAGCAGGGTGCTGGGAGGGGGATTCAAAAAATAAGGAGAAAGTGGGATTTTGAATGCAGATCCTTAAGGAAAATAACAACCGCTGTACAGAATATTATAAGTAGTAGTAAGTATTCTTAGAACTAAGCAGTTACAACAGTGGAAAAAAGGAGATTTTGATGCTGATTACTGCAATTAGGTGTACAGAGAATAGGCAAGAGTGAGCTGGAATTTACAGGCAAAAGAACCAAGATGTTAGGAACAAATAACTACAGCAGGAAAGGTAGTATAATGGGAAGAGTGCGCCCACTATGTCAGAGAGTGATATTAAGAGTACAGGCAAAGAGAATGGGATATGGGAATCCTACATGAAAAACCTGCTGTAGTAGAGTTTTTAGTTGAATCTAGTACAGAAAATGTTTAAAAAAGGGATAATTAGGGCATATAAAATATTGTGCAATAACTACAGTAATCAGTCAGAGGAGGTTAGAAAAGATTGGGAAGAGAGACTGGATAAACAATTCACAAGTAAACAATGGAGGGCATATGTATGGCTCCCAAATATGCAACAAAGTCTAGAAGATTTAGGATTTTTGCTTGGAAGTGCTTGCATAGGTATTTTTATACCCCAAGCAGGCTCCAAAGAAATTTTCCTCCGGTAGAATACAAATGTTGGAGGCATGATGGGGAAGGAGGAGGTAACTGGGAACATATGTTTTGGGATTGTAATGAGTCTGCAGAGTTTAAAAATCCCTACAAAGTACTCTGAGAAGTATTGGTTAAGCAAATTGGTGTAACTAAGGAAATGTTTTGTTGTGCTGAGATATAGGATCTGAATTGCCTAGACATAGTAGGCCTTGTTAAGTTTAATTCTGGTGGCTGCCAAAAACATTTACTAGAAAATGGAAATCAAAGTGTAAACCAACTTTATTTAGAGTATTGAATATTGTAACAAGAGAAAAAAGAACTGGAAGTAGGATCTTTAGAGAACGGAAGGAGCAAATTACTTAAAAGGAAACTGTGGGAATAATATATGCAGAATAATGTTTTGGAGGAGTGAGGTTTAAGGGAGGGCAAGAATTGATTAATTTATATGTTGGATTGATAACTACAAATGAATATATGTTACTCAAAACATTTTTATTGATTTTCTTCAAAAATTGACATACAGCTTAAATTGTAATTTATCTAATACGTTAAACAATGTAATAAACTATATATACTATTTACATTGGCCTGAAAATAGATTAAAAAATACACCAATCTGATTCAAATATGTAAGATACTTAGACAAGAGTTCCTTTTTTTCTTTTCTTCAAGAAGAGTCTGAGTTCATTCTTAATGTCTCAAAAAGAGATGGTATCTTCTTCCACATTTTCTTGCTCCATGACTAGGGCATAATCCTCAGTTCCTTAACTGACTTCCTTCAATCCTGTTTCACTCAAAAGTCTTAAAAATTCTTCAAAGATTGGTTTGGAGTTGGATTTTCATTAACTAGAGAGACATTTTCTAGCTACTGCTAGAATAGTCCATAACAAGTACAAATTTGTTTTATTCATTTCTGTATTTTCATTAATGTTCAATAAAATTAAAGACGTTGTTAATACAAATCTATCTGTAAATATAGCTTGCAGGAAGTTACTAATATCTTCCCAGCATTTTTTGAGCTTAGAACAATCGTAGAATGTGTGTATCCAGTCTGCTTTGCATATTTGTAAACCTCTTCAACAAATAACATTATTGGTAGTACCAAGTGTGGCTAGTCTATTGGGTGTGTAAAATGATCTATGCAGAAATTTCCATGTGTATATTCTCCAAAATTGTGTATTAGATGTTAGTTTAATGGAGTACATTAAGTTAATTTTACTTTCTGTGGTTAGATTTATTGTATGTCCAGTGGTGATGAAATTCCAATAATTTTGTTGAAGTTTAAATTTATAATTTATCAATAATTTGTATAATTTTGAGGTTATATTTTTCCAGTTGTGATTATCATATATAATTTCATTCAGATATTTTATAAAATTAGGTTTATCTTTAAAAGAATAATCATTAATTATTCTGCATAGATCTTGCGAATATGTCAATACACTTTGAAGGACTAGCCAATCTGTGGAAGAAAGATCATATGTATTTATTATATGTTGACTGTCAATAACTTTTTGATTGTTAACACAATGCTGCCAACAATTAAAATGTTCTTAATGGTGAAAATGTTCTTATGCATTTTATTGGGAAAGTTTTTTGTGGAGCTGAAAGGAATTAAGTCCATCCATAATCTTTATATCTGTGTTGGCAATAACACATTTTCTAAAAGTATTAAATATGTAGTTTGTAAAGTTTAGTAGGTTTTATTATATTATATTGAATGCCTGTACATAAAATATGCCATGGTTTATTAATTTGATCATCTAACAATATTTTTTATTATGGAGTTTTCGTTTAAATAAATAATAGTATGTAAAGTCTTTCAGTTGGAAGAGTAATTTGGATCTATCCAGTTTATAATAATTCTGAAGATAGAATCTTTAATGTAGGTCGTTATATCTGGAAAATTAATTCCTCCTTGATCCCATGATCTAATATGATGTGTGAAGGCTACTGTATTCTTGTTGGGATACCAGAGAAATTTTAATATGTGTATTTATTTTTTAAGAGATGTTTATCTGGTATGTTAGGGATAGCTTGTGCTATATATAGGATTTTTGGTAGTAGTATCATTTTTATTAATTGCAGTCTATCTTCAAAAGTTATATAGTGTGTTCCAATTTACTACTTGGGTATTTGTGGTATTTATGATATTGTAGTTTATATTTAAGGTTTCTTCTATATTTTTGCAAAGAGTTATACCCAAATAATTTAAAGTAGAAACTTGTTTACAAATTATATGGTTTCCATCCATTATAAAATCTTTGTTTTTGTTTAATATTATGTAATTAGATTTTGTTTTATTGAAGTGAAGACCTGAAGTTAGATAGAATTTTTCCATCTGTGTATCTAGTTCTTTTATAGATTCTTTTGAGGTGGATAGAGTAAGAAGCGCATCATCTGCAAATAGCATAATTTTAGAATTATATTGTCCACATATATCAATTCCTTTTATTTTAGAATTGGTATGAATTGAGGAAGCAAATAATTCCATGGCTAGTGCAAATAAGATAGGAGACATAGGGCAGCCTTGTTTTGTTCCTTTTGTTATTACCATAGATTCCAATGTAAATGGTCCTAATTTTACATATGCTAAGTTCTTTTTGTAGATAATTTTATCAGTGAAATAAAGAAATGAAAAAAATCATAAAATTCTAGTACTTTGAATAGATAGTGCCAGTTTAATGAATCAAAGGCTTTTTCTGTGTCTAGTGCAATTAGAAGAGTGTCCTGATTTTCTCTGTTTATGATGTCTATGAGAGTTAATACTCTCTGAATATTATCATAAGTGCATATAAAAGCTGTTTGAGCTTTGTTTATAATATGAATCATATTTTTAACTCTATTAACTAATATTGAGATAACATTTTATAATCATTATTGAGTAAAGATATTGGTCTGTAGGAGCTGCATAGTGTGTTTTTTTTTTTTATTTCCCTTTATGATTGTTGTTGTTAGGGAATATCTCCATGAATGTGGTATTGTGCTTTGTGTTTGGATTTCAAGAAAAGTTTTGTAAAAAAGTGAAGTTATGGATGTTGGGAAGATCTTATATAGTTCTATTATAATACCATCAATTCCTGGAGCTTTATTACTTTTACTTTCCTTAATGTTTTCTGTTACTTCTTTATGTGTGATTTGTTTTTGGATTTCTTGTTTTAATTTTTCTGGTATTTTCTTAATTTTGGGAAAGTTTAATTCTAAGTTTGAGAAGTTAATGTGAGCTTTCCTGTTTCTGTAGTGTTCTGTATAGTAATGATTAAAGTTATCAAGAATATCACTTATGTCTGATACTTTTGTTGTTTTTTCCCTCATGTACTATGTTAGTGATGTTGTTTGCTCTGGTTTGTCTTTTAACTCTCATAGGTTGTGCATATGTCTTGGTAATGTGGAAAATGAATTATGTTTTAATTTTTCTAGTGCCAAATTAGTTTTGTGTGTTAAAATTTCATTATATTTTTTATTTAGTTCATCAGTTGTTTTTGTATTATTAGAATAATTTGTTAATTCTTTGTTTTTCATTTTAGTAAGTTGTTTTTGTATGTTATGTAATTTAGATTCCCATTCTTTTGATTTATTTTTAAAACATGTAACTGTCTTACCATATATATAAGCTTTCAAAGCATCCCATACCATGACTATATTTATCTCTTCAGAATAGTTGGTGTCTAAGAAGAATTATAGTTCTAAGACTAGCCGTGGTTTAAATTATTTCAATTTTGTGATATATGCTGGTATTCTTGTTGTATGTGTTAATTTTTTTAAGTATGTTTGAAGTTTGAGAATGAGTGAATTATGGTCTGATAAAGGGCAAGGAGTCATTGAAAATTTGATTATTTTAGTGTTTAGAACTTGATACATAGATTTTGTCTATTCTTGTTTGAGTACTAAATCTATAATCTTGATGGGAAAATAATGAGTTATTTTCTTTAAATGTGTCAGTTTGTGAGTTTTCATTCCATTTTTTGAATATTTTTGCTATAGAAGTGAGACGTAGTTTTCTCTTATTAGTGATACCTGAATTATCCATTATACAGCTGAAATCTCCGCCTATTATCAAGTTGCCTTTATATGTACTACCAATAAGATCTAAATGTTTTTAGCTGTCCCTGTCCCTATGCCTGGAAACCAGTATAGACTTACTAGTGTCCAGATCCTGTTATTAAATTTCACTATAATAAGCACTATAAGGCCTTCTTTATCTTCATAAATGTTAATAATTTGAGGGATAGTAACATTCTTCCTCCACAAAATTATTACTCCTCTTGTTTTTGATTTATATGAGGAATGAGATAACGCTAAATATTCATTTGGATTCCATATATGTTTGTCATTTGTTTTGAAATGGGATTCTTGAACAAGGATCACCTACGCCTTGTTTAATTTTAAATATATTAATAAGTTTGATCTTTTCTTTGGATTGTTTAAGCCATTAATGTTTAAAGAAAGTAGTGTTAAGTCCATATATTTTGTCTAAGTTTATAGATTATTTGTAAGATAAATAACACCCAGTATTTGTAAGATAAATTTATTTATTTATTTTATTTTATTTTTATTTTACATTTGTTAACTGGGATGGTCCGGCTGGATACATGTCCATTTTCAGCGGAGTCCCAGGGAGAAAAGCTCCAAAATTACATATAGATTAAGTTATAGGCATACAAAATAGGTGATCAACTACTTGAGGTTACATACAAGATGATTGTAGACATAGTACATAGATAATCCAGTAATTGAGGTAACATACAGTTTGATTATAGACATAGTACATGCATCTTTGAGTGATGCATGAGACTTATTTTTTAATAAAAGTAATTGTTAAAGATAACATATCACCTGTGGTTTAAGAAAAATTACGTACACAAACAATACCTAGAGTTGTTGACATAAAGTATCTCATTGTTTAAATGAGCACAGTGAGGTGGGGGGGATGTGTGGGGTCTTAATCCGGGTTGGTGCAGGGACATATCCAGTGTGATATGAGGTGACTTTTAAGTTTATGTTTAAATATGGTTGGTGAAGACTCTAGGGTAATGTCAGCAAGTAGTGAGTTCCAGTTTTTACCGACAGAGTTGGCGAAGAGGGAGTCACCTGCAGCATGGTTGGATTTGATTGTAAGTACTTGGAGTTGGTGGATGAGCGGAGTGCACGATTGTTGCTGCAGGGGCAGATTATGTTTCTTAGGGCTGGGGTGGTGTCCAGATGGTGGAGGATTCTGTGGGCAATTTTGAGCTGGTTGAGCTGTAGGAGGTGGGGTAGTTCCATCCAGTCCAGGAGTTTCAGGTTTTTTCTGGCAGTGGTGGGTACGGTAGGGTGAGCCAGTTGCAAATCTGGCGATGTGGTTGTAGCATGATGACAGTTTTTTAAGGTTGGTTTTATTCAGGTGTGAGAAGAGAGAGGAGGCATAGAGAAGGGTAGATAGGAGATGGGAGCGTGCAATTGTAATTCTAGCTTGCAGGGTGTGGAATGATTTGATCCTGTATAGACTACCAAGTTTTTTATTGGTAGTTTTTATAGTTTGATTGATGTGTACATCAAACCTGAGGTTGTTGTCAATTGTGACACCTAACAGTTAAGTTTGGGTTGGTGGGGAGATGTGGTACCATTATTAGCTGTTATATTGAGCTGTGGTGAGGTGGTCCTATATGTTGGGGTAAAGAGAAGTAACTTAGTTTTGTTGGGATTTAGTATTAGGCATTGGTTTAGTAGCCAATTTTCAACCTCTTTCTGTACCCCAGGATAAACCTTTATTTTAGGTCTAAAATTTCCAGTAGCCAGGAGTTTAAAAATGAGATGATGTCCTCACCTTCTGTTCTCTCTGGAAGTCCGGAAATTGTTGCATTTGTCTTCCTTTCTATATTTTCCAGGTCATCTACCTTGCTGATAAGCTGGTTGTTTTGGTGTAAAAGAAATTTACTTTGATTTTCTTCCTCTAAGTCTCCGCTCTATGTCACATAAAGAGGTTTAAATATCTGATATTTTAATTTGGTGGTGTAATAGTTCTCTGAAGGCATCAGTTTGTTTCTGACAGTTTCTTTAGGGTTTTCTAAATTATCCTTAAATCCATCCATTTTCAGGGATAGCTCTTGTAGTGTAGAGGACATCAGCTGTATTTCTTTTTTCAGAGTAGTTCCTGAGTGAGAGTTCTTTGAGTTGTTCATTTCCACAAAGCAGTAATAATCTCCAAGTTGTTTTGACAGGAAAATCTTGATGAATAAACCCCATAATTGATATACTGGTAGTTCAGCGGCCTATTAACAATATTTGGCTGTTTTTGTTTAGTGTTGTTTAGTGAAATTAAGTACTTTCTTGTTTTTTAAGATAGATTTGTGGAGCTCTAAAAAAGTGCTGCTTTTAGTTGGCCATCTAGTCTCCGCCCCTCCACAAATAAGTATATGTGATGTACAGTATTTGCAAACTGGGAATATGTTAATATGGTTTGTTTTCTCTTGTTTAAATATATGTTCGTCTATATCTTAAATGATAATTCAATAAAGGTGTTAAAAGAAAAAAAAAATTCTTCATTGGTATACTTCCACTGGAAAATGTTGCTTCTCTGATGAATTCATTACCTATTTTGGTCCTTCCCATAACTGCCATGGAGAGTCCCTTTACTCTAGCCATGTTGCTAATATCTAGAACTCTTTACTCTTCTCTAGCCAGCAGATTGGCAAACCTAACATCTTTAACCATCAAGCCACACACACAACCTGTTTTTCCACATTTTCACATATGGGGTTGGGACATCACCGCAACAGTGGCTGTAATCTAGAGCCATTGTTTACACTAATGGGTGTCTAGCCCTGCTGGGGTTATGCTTCTGTAGCCCCCCCACACACACACATGGATAAGCTCTCACACATACAGCCAATTTAGAATGTCTTCATGTCCTCAGTAATGTCATATTTCAAGAAACCCTGAATCTATCACCGTAACTTTGCACTTAGATAGATCTCTATCTGTGACAGCCTCAACACTATCTAAATTTCCCTTTTGTATGTAGTAACATAAACCCTTCTTTTTAGATGTAGCTACTAAACCCCAAGTCACTTTCAAGTTGTTTTCATTGTACTATACACCTTACTTAAATTCCCATAGCTTCAACTCATTAATTCCTCTTTTACAAACCCCATCGCTCAAGAAAGAAAATTGCCCTCAGTACCAGATATGCTCTACTGTAATATGATATACTCTTCTGAGTGGTTTGAGAATGGGGAATATTCTGCAGCCATTTGCATTAAGTATATATCATGTCACTTGCGGATTCATGTTTTGTACAGTTTCTACTACAATGCTAACTAGTGTTGTAGATTACATACCTTTCTGTATGAAAAAGCATTACGTAATGTTCTACTTTGGCTGTGTATAATAAGTGTAAGCATGTTCAACTGTACTGTATATTTTGTATGTATGTTCACTGCAATATGTACTGCTTATTATTTTTTTGTTTGGAAATTTTCTTCCTGGGACTTAGGCACACCATAGACAACACCTTCACCTTATAGAGGCCTTTATTTGGACAAGCTGTTGTCAAAAAAGTGTTTCACAAAAGTTTCACCATCGTAATGCAATAATCTCTCTCAAGAAATAATAAAAGAAGCTAAGTATACCAAATTCAGGAAGAAAAAAAAATCATCACAGCACATCTAAAACAAGAGTCTAGTTGCACCTGCTTTCAAGAAATTAGCTAAAATGTATGCCTAACTTTTACTTCCATTCTACTTTCTTAAATATTTTGGGTAGTAATTAATAGCAACTTCAGCTGAACTCCGTAATATCTTTGTAAATATGTAATTTACCATATTTAAAAAGCTTTTAGTCGTACATGTTCATTTCTTCATTTAGCCCATCTTCACTATCATATCTCTTATAATTTACTTGCAGCTTCTGCCTTCAAAGTTTATATAATTAAGATAATTTGACCGATTTCTGTACACTGATAGATCAGCCAACTAATACTAGCTCTTTAACATGAGCGGTCGTAGTAAGGTGCACCATTGGGGTGGTTGCGTGGACAGCTTCATAATAGCATAATAAATGCTACACTATGTTATCCGATGCAGAATCAGGCTTAGTACTGTGCTAATTAGCAGTATGGGACATGCATGGGATTTACATTCATATTTAAAAGAAACATGAAGTCTCATCAAAGTCTGATACTTTAGAGGTGTGTTTAACAGTTCATGTTCCTGTTTATCTTGTTGAGTGAGAGCAGACAGTAGATTGTACAGATTTATTTCCTGATTTATAGTTAGTGTGCAACATTTGGATAAATATATCATATTATTCAAGCCGTTCATTCTATTCCATTTTTTTTTTAATTTTAAGATTAGGAAGACAGAAAAGCAAATGCATTTTGTATGCATCTCTAAGTTATCTGTAGCAACTAAGAATTAATTGCTTGCTTCAAAAAGACCTGTGAAATTGCCTTATTAGAAAAAGAGGGTGGGAAAGCTTGTTACCTGAGGGAGGGATACTCAGCTGTATAGAGGGCAAGAGGCAGAACAATAGAGAAGTGTCCTAGTAAGAGCACAGACAAGATGTGGAATGGATTAGGTGCAGTACAGAGAGAGAGAGGGGCTACCAGCACAGACAGTGAGAAGGGCTGAGTTGGTGGAAGTGAACGGGGATGGGTTACACACAGGAGTTGTAGTGGCATGGAACAGGAAGTGAAAAAGATGATAGTCAGTATATGGACAGAAAAGAGGGCTTGTTGTTTTGAAATTTGGTCTCAGAGGGCATTGAGAGCCTTGGAGAAGGAAAAAAACAAGAGATTAGATTGTAATGAAGCTGGTTTTGAAGGCTAAGATTCACTGTGAGGTGGGAAAAGGGGGAGACCCAATTGATAATCAAGGGGTGATTTTATGCATGTTTTGGCATGTGTAAGCACTATTGACCCACCTTTGACAGATGAGGTAGCAGCAGGCTGTCGGATGTGACAGAAATTTCAGGAGAGGGAGTTGGAGGTATTTATCTCAGAAGTTTTACCAATATAGGCAGTCATCATGTTGAGGAGAGAAAGGATGAGGGAGTGTAATGATTAGCTGCAGCAACAGACAAGGGAGAAAGGTCTGGGATTGGTAGGGTGAAGAGATAGACCTGGCAGAGAGGGTAACTGTGTGCCATGGGCATGAAGCATCGAAGTCCCAAAGGGCAGTGATTACTGCAGGAGTAGAACATTTCAATTTCACTGCACTGAATGTACCTTTAAATTAACCTGGAAGGGGGAAGGAGCATCATAGCAACAGAAAAAGGGGTCAGACATTCATGTAGTACACAGAAGACAAAAACAGATTCAGAAAGTAGCAGAGTAGCAAACAGGAATATCTCTGAGTGTAGCTGGGTAGTTCTGCTTTGTAGTGCAAGGACTCTGGCAGGAAGATGAAGAAGCTGCAGGCAATGATGCAGGTGGAGAGGGTGGACATTGTTTATCTAACAAATATGGGCCAGTGACAAAAGGGCAGGGCAAGGGGGGGGGCTTTTCTATGTGTGGGGGACTTCCCATACTCTGGAACAAACTACCTATCTATGTCAAACAAAGCTCCTCATTAGCACTGTTCAAGAGAAATCTTGATGATTGGATGGGAGATAGGTAATTCACCCCGGGGATCACTTCTGTGGCTCTGCTCGACAGTGGAACAGGAAAATAATTTTCTTGGGTGGCGAAAGCCAGGGTACCTTTGGCTAGGCTTATATAGGCCCTAGGGCCAATAGCCTAGTATCTACCTATGAACCTATGTTCAGGAATAGGAGACTAGGGGGAAAAGATGGCAATGGAATCCTACACCTATTCATGTCCTATGTCTTTCCTTGAATATAAATATGCAAGGAATATACACCCATACTGACACTGTGCTTATCTGTATTAACTTCAACTGTGTACTCTCACAAAAATCTAATTTGAACTATTATGTTATATTGGTATGTTGTAAACTACCTCTGTATGTTAGCCAGCACTTAAGAATGTCAGTCATGTAAATACTCTGCTGAGACTGTCAGTCAGCCATGCTAGGTTAAAGCTTTTTGTATTTTGCATTTTTGCTTACCTTGATACTAATTGTTGTACTACTTCAGTATTGTTTATCTGTTTGCTGTAAATTTAATTAGGTTCATAGATTAGTACTAGGCTAACTGCCCTTATGGGCCATTTTAAGCCTAGCCAGTTACCCCAAGTGAAAATCAAACCTTGCACCTTGTGTCTGTAATGTAAATACCTTAACCGTTATGCCAACCTTCTAATTGGAGTTTTTCTCTCCAGGCCTCCACTGAAAAAGGACCTGTGCCCAGTTGGAATTTCCCGGTAAACAAATGTAAAATAAAAACGTCAATCGGCATAAAGAAGGGTATCAGTTTTGAGGTCAGAAAGGAAAAAGAATACCTAACCAAGAATGGGAGGAGGAGCAGTTGGGTTCTGACCCTAGGTTAAGTGCTTTGCCAGATAAGGTAGAGAAAGGGGATGCTGCTGCATCAATGCAGGTATCATTCCTTAAACATGTCAAGAGAGGAGGAGTAGGGTAAGAGAGTGGCAGAGAGAGTGCGTGTGATAGGAAGAAGAGGGTAATACTTACAAAAGACGAGACTCTCCACTGAGCAGTCTGAGAAACTAACTTGCAGGAGAGAAGTGGGAGTTAATTGATGACTTGGAACTATGACTGGCACAGGGTGCCCCACAAAGGATAGAATGCTGGCAGAGGAGGTCATGGATGTACAGATGCATGCATTATTATTAAGTATTGACCATGGCGCTGTGTGGTTTCATGTAGGGGTAAGGATGAGACTACAGAGACAAAGACAATAGTGTGTATTTTAAGAGACTAGTTTACGCTTGGGTGTGAAAGAAGATCAAGAATGAGTTAGCAATAAGGTTGCAAACTGAGGGAGTAAACAAGCTGTTGGAGTGGATCAAAGAGAGTATTGAGGGCCATGAAAAATGTGAGAGGCAGAGGTAAAAACAAGTGAAGGCCAGTGTAACTGCATTGACGTGTGATGATTGCAATTAGGGAAAAATAGGGTCTACAAGAGTTGAATGGAAGTTACATAGGAAAAAAATGAGAATTGTGGGAACAATACATGCAGAGGAGGAACGAGGTTTAAAAGAAGGAAGGAAGGATTTGAATGAGCTATGTTATGTTTGACTTGGCAATGACTGGATAGAATAAAAGTGATGTGTAATGTTTGCAGCTACAATTATATCAATATGGATGTTCTTCATGTTTCACTGTTGCAGTCATTACATTTGGGTTATCTGCTTTGCAGTAGCCCTCAGTCTTGGGTCCTGCGTTGGTTGCTGTCCCTTCTTCCATGACGTCAGGTCGTTAGGGGTATAAAACATGCAGCCGATGCCATTACATCAGTCTTTCTTGCCGTGCGGTGCCTGAAGCAGAAGCAGTTTGCAAGTGCCAGTCGGCAGACTCCTGAAATTTTCGTTTTCGAGTTTCAGAACCAAAGTCTTCAACTAAAGCTAAGTACTCCGTTGGGGAAACTTTTTCTTGCTCCTTACCAATGTCAGTAAAAGTTAATAATTGCATTACTTGTGGAAAGCAAATACCTCACAAAGATTTTCATTCGTACTGTATTCCTTGCCTAGGCCCTGACCACGACGTACCTTGCTGTAGGTTTTTTGCTTTATTTAATCAGCCCACTGTCCGTCATCGGTATATCTTCGCCTCTAAATATTTCGGTTCTCGGTTTAATTATCCAGAAATGTCGTCGGTTAGCCATCCGACTACCGGGATTCCAAAAAAACGTAAAGATAAAGACAGAGATAGGCCGCCGAGGTCCAAAACTGCCAACGACGCTTCTCCTAAGTCAGTCGCCAGTTTGCCGGTACTCAGTGAGGCACTTTCGCAGCCCCTGATACCCGCTACTTCTGACTCGCAGGCCTCTACTGAGACCCATTTGGAGATGCCATGAGATGCTTCAGCTGTGGAACCTGCAGATGTCTCTACCTTGGATGGGTCCGGAGTCGCTGTGCAGGGACCGGCTTCTGAGGGTGTATTCAGGCCTACAGACTTGCATATTAAACCGACGCATCCATCTTCATTTAGGCCAAAATCTCGAACCATGCCTAAGAAACTGACGCCCAGACCGCATGCTCAGGCCTCTAGGCCTAAAAAATAAATGATAAGAATGGCTGAAGATCTTATAACTCTAATCAGGGGAAGTCAACCTCCTCCTTCTAAGAGACCTAGGACTGAAGTTTTTATGACTCTTCTGACCAGAATTCTGATTTTTCTGATTCTTCTTTCAATCTGGATTTGCCCTTATCTACTTATGAGGATTCTGATGCAGAGGACTCTATTCCCTCTGCTTCCCCTCCAGAGGATTTTTCTTTTGGTGAGACCTTACATACACTAAGGGAACATTTCCATTGGGAAAGCCAGGATTTTTCTGATTCAAAGAAGAGGCTTAGGGATTTCTTACTCCTGCCTCAGCATAGGCCTTTAGCTATTCCTCCTGTACTGGACATTGTTAATGATGCCTTTTCAGAATCTAGTTTGGCTCCTGATTCTTTGCCTCCTGCTCCCAGAAAACCTGACAGATATTACAGGGTTCCTGATTCGCACAAGTTCCTTTTTAAAAATCCTATTGTGGATCCAGAGACTATTTCACAGGGACCCAAGGGCATTGAGGCTTCAACTGCTAAAAATCCTACCCCCTCTGATAGAGACTCCAGGGTGTTGGTTAGATGGGGTAAGAAGGTTTACACTTCTGCAACCTTGGCCATTAGGGCTTTAAACTGCCTGTTTCATATGTTAAAGTATCAACAACATGTTACTGGATTTCTTAAGCAGAAAATGATGTTGATTCCTGACTGTGCTGAACATAAGGAATTACAGGATTTAATGCTTTCTGCTGAACAGGTTGGAAAACATACTTTGCAATGTGGATTTGATTCATTAGAGGCCTCTTGCAGGGCTGCTGTTACTGGGTCTGTGCTCAGAAGGCATGCTTGGCTTAAGGAACAATCTTTGCCTGATCATGTTAAAGCTAAATTGTTGGATGCTCCCTAAAATCAGGACCGCCTGTTTGGCAATAAGGCTGAAGAAGTTCTGAAAAGGATGGAGGATAAAGCTAAATCTATGTAAACTGTCAAAGATTTATTACAAGTTCAGCTTCCTAGATTTAGTAGGCACTGGCCCTCTAAGAATTGGGCCTTTCCGGCCCCTTCCAGGTCTTCTCAAGCCAAACCCAGACACAGCAAAAACCCCAGGTTTCAGTCCCAAGGGACAGACAAGACTAAGCAGTGGGAAGTTTCCATACCCAGATCTGGGAGTAGTAATACTCCCCCCTATGGAAAACTGTCTCAATGAGTTGCTTTTAAAATTTCCAAGCACTTCCCAACTGAATGCTCCTTTAGGCGGAAAGATTGGTCTGCTGGTCAAAAACTGGGAACTCATTACCCAGGACAAATGGGTTTTAAATAGTGTCCCAACGATACAGATTTCACTTTCACACGTTACCAACTCCAAGCGAGTGGCTAGATCTACCCCCAAATCAGGGGACGGAGGCTCAAAATCAAGTACTCTCTCTCTTAAACTTGGAGGCTATTCAGTTGGTACCAGAAGAGGAAAAGAGACAAGGTTTCTATTCAAGACTTTTCCTGGTACCCAGAAAAGGCAATACATATGGCGTCTTATCCTGGACCTTTCTACTCTAAACACCTTCCTGGTGATTCCAAAATTCAAAATGCCGACACTTCATCAGCTGCTTCCTATGCTAGGTAAAGATGCATGGTTAGCAACACTAGACTTAAAAGAAGCATACCTGCACATCCCTATCAGGGAGTCTTGTAGAAGATACCTACGCTTCAAAGCAGGCTACATGCACTATCAGTTCTCTGCACTGCCCTTTGGCTTATCCACTGCGCCCAGAGTATTCACAAAGTGCCTAGCTCCAGTCATTGCATTTTGCAAGCAAAGAAATATTCTAATATACCCATACCTGGACAATTGTCTAATTCAGGCAGAAAGCCAGGACATACTTTTGAGTCATCTGGCCTTTGTTCAAAGGGTAATGACTTGTCTGGGGTACACCATATATGAAAAGAAATCACACCTGGTATCCTGTCAACAAATTACATTCCTGGGAGCAAGCTTGAATACAACTTCCCAGATGGCTTTCCTCACGCCAGAGAAACAGATTCATTTGACAACCTACTTCAAACAAGTGGCCACAAAAACCCAGCCATCTGCAAGGCAAATTCTGCAAGCCTTGGGGTTCATGGCCTCCTGCATTCTTCTAATTCCATATGCAAGGCTGCACATAAGGAAACTACAATGGTATCTCAAAAGCCTTTGGTGTCAACATTCACAGGATCTAGAAGCAAGGATTCCAATCATACCGTGTCTACACCTAGAGTTCCTTTGGTGGGCAGCGGACTGCCACCAAAACGGGACTACCAGTCTCACTACCCCCTGCCACCCACATTTTAACAACAGACGCATAAGACTGTGCATGGGGGGCTCACCTGGCAGGGAAGTGCATTCAGGGCAAATGGAATCCAAGTCAAATGCACCTGCGCATAAATCAAAAGGAAATGTTAGCTGTACAGAATACTCTGACAGCCTTCAAGGACCACATTCTTCCAGGACAACTAATGGTAAAGACGGACAACACCACTGTGATGTGGTACATAAACAAGCAGGAGGGGGTAATCATTCTTACCCCTCTGCAGACTAGCCATGGCATTGTGCAACACAGCCTTGAGCTACTAAGTAAATCTTCAAGCTCAATTCCTGCCAGGAAAACTAAATACACTGGCAGACGAACTAAGCAGAAATCTCATGGACCCACACGAGTGGAAACTGGAACCAAGGATTTTCAACATGTTGATAAGCAAATGGGGAGCCCAGATGTAGACCTGTTTGCCTCCCCCTGGAACCATCAATTGGACAAATTTTGCACAAGGATTCCCCACAAGCTAGCTTGGAAAGTGGATGCTCTGTCCTTCAGCTGGAAGCAGTTTATGCCTTTCCTCCTCTGCTTCTGCTCTCCAAAGTACTACTAAAGATCAAACAGGACAAGCCAAGGACGATTTTAATTGCAGCAGACTGGCCTTGCCAACACTGGTACCCACACTTGCGCAGTGTGTCATGCTTGGCTCCATGGCACCTGCCTCAGACTCCTTCGCTGTTGTCTCAGCAGGAGAACCAGATGCTACACCGTCAGCTGCAAACCCTGAACCTAGCAGTCTGGCTAATTACCTAATCTCTCCTTTACCATCCCTCAGTAAATCAGTGATGAATATCATTTTAGAAGCAAGGAGGCCCAGTACCCGAAAATCTTTTGCTGCAAAATGGAAAGGATTTTGTGCCTGGAACCAATCTGAAGGAATGAACGCAGCAGTGCCCAATTTGCCTCAGATTCTACAATGCTTGACTGAGATGCTTCATAAGGGCTTGTCCTTATCCTCCATCAAAATTCATGCTTCAGCCATTTCAGATCTTTATAGCGAGGAGCCTCCCCTCTTCTCTCACCCACTGCTCAAGCAGTTCCTCAGAGGGACCAAAAACTTAAGGCCACCCAGGAGAGCTCCAACTCCAGTCTGGCATCTTAACTTTATCTTGGAGAAACTCACTCTTCCTCCTTTTGAGCCAGCTGCTACTGCAGATTTAAAATTTCTTTCCTGGAAAACAGCTTTCCTTTTAGCTAACACTTCTGCAAGAAGGGTATCTGAATTACAGGCCCTTATGGCAGTGGAACCTTTCATCATCTTTCTTGCGGACAGGGTGTCCCTCATAACCAATCCCTCCTTCATGCCCAAGGTGATATCCAGTGTGGCTCTTAATCAGTCCATTAATTTGTCTACCTTCTTTCCTAACCCACAGAACAAAGGGGAATGGATACAGCATTCTTTAGATGTGCACAGACTGCTTAGATTCTATTTGGACAGGACTAAACCTCAAAGGAAATCTGAACAACTGCTGGTGGCATTTGCTGCAGGGACAGAGGGGAAAGCCATTTCAAAACAAACCATTTCAAAATGGATAGGCCACTGCATCCTTTTTTGCTATAAGCACCATGGAAAACCTATTCCACAAGGCATCAGACCCCATTCAACCAGGGCTTAATCTACCTCTACAGCCTTTCTCAGGGGCACCCCTACTAGGGACATCCTAGAAGCTGCTACCTGGAGTTCTGTACATACTTTCGCCAAGCATTATCATTTGCCATTTTTCTCTAAATCCAGAGCTGGTTTTGCCACTGCAGTCTTGCAGGGCCTTATAGCTGGTCCTAATTCTAGTTAAATTCCTCCTCCTAACCTTAGCTTTGGGAATCTACCCAAATGTAATGACTGCAACAGTGAAACACGAAGAACATAGTAAAGTTGTGTACACTTACCATAAATGTGGATGTTCGAGGGTATTCACTGTTGCAGTCCTGGTTACCCTCCCTCCAGCCCCCCTTTCTTCTTTTGGCTGTACTTCTACTCTCACTTACTATGCTCAAAAAGCTTTTTGGTGTATTTGCTTTTTGTTGGAGGTATATCCTTGTATTTATAGATTTAATTGCTTCCCATTAGGGGGGCACCTGACATCTGGGGCAAGAAAAACTGATGTAATGGTGTCGGCTGCATGTTTTATACCCTTGACGACCTGACGTCACGGATGAAGGGACAGCAACCAACGCAGGACCCAAGACTTTATTAGTCAGGCCGACTGAGGGCTACTGCAAAGCAGATAACCCAAATGTAATGACTGCAACAGTGAATACACTCAAACGTCTACATTTATGGTAATTGTTTTATGAGTGAAGCTATTACATTAGCAGTATTTCTTAGTAGTTCTCAGCTTGCTAATAAAACTGACTGTTGTAGCCTTGTGTCCTCCCCCCAGCTAGTACAGTAATCCTAACTGTCCAATAGACAGTATACATTTAATTCAGATCCCTGTGACTAAATTAACCATCAAGCAGCCCTCTCAGTGCTTTTTGCTTTAGTTTGTATCACTTGGAGGCCCACCTGTTTATTTGTATCTCTATACATTCTCCTTCATTGCTAATGTAGCTTCCTACTCTAATCTGTGCCCAAACTGGTTACTAATCAGAAAGTCAATGTGAAGACACACTCCCAACCTTAATAAACTTTGCTGTCTCTTCTCTCCTTCACTTTACAGGTAGCTTGAATTATTACTTACCCCCCTCTGAGGCCTTCACTGATTGCCTCTCTGGTTTCTTTGCATTCCACCTGGTTTACACCCCTTGTGCTATCTCCCTCCCCCAATACTAAGTCTACATTAGAATCCTGCTGAGTATGGAGCCATTTTTAAATTTCTAGTCTCCCACCAGGACACAAGTGCTCTTCAGCAATTACATTCTGCTTGCTGGTAAGCCATTAGACCTCAGGAATTTGTTTAAAGTGTTCAGATTTGTAAAGTAATACTTACTTTTTTTTCTTGTTTTGGTGGGCTCTGCCCTGCTCCGTTCGCCCTCGCTAATTCTCGGGCTGTCTCCGCTCCCCTGCCCTGCCCCCTATTCCCTCCCGCCCTCACTACCTCTACATTTATAGTAATCATAGCCACACCCACAGCTCACCCTCACATCATCTCCACCAATCACAGCTCCTCAAGTCATATCACATTATACTACACCAACTTGCTGCACATAAAATACTCCCAGTCACACTCATTCCAGCTAGGCATTTTTTTACATCACCCACACTACTTCCCCATCCACATATAGTGCAACCCTATAATTCCTATTCAGACCCCCCCCCCCCACCTAGAGCCAACTTAAACTTTATAACCATGACTATCACACAAATAAGTCTAGTCTGTCTTCTCATAATTCTTTACAACACCACAAGTTATCACTCTAGCAATATCCCTAAACTTAGTAGCACAACACTACATTATGCATTCTCATATACAGACACCACACATTATAATAATATCTGCTCACAACTGTTGAAGAAATACATAACGGACCAATTCAGAACTAAATAAATATGCTCTCATTCCTACTCCAAAATAGCACAATACTTTCTCACACTCCTCACCAAACTCCAACATCTGTATCACCATTTTAACACCAGGCTCACCTTAAGTAGGGATATCCACCCCAACCCAGGCCCAAATCCATCCCGTCCAACACAAACTGCTCCAACACAAATGTCAGAACATAACACCCCCACTTTCTTCATCCCTGGACAAATCAACAAGAGCAGCAAAACCAACTATCTTTTAATGCTAAATATTAATATTAGAAGTATCAAAAATAAAATGCCTGAACTCCAGGCCACAATAGCACACTACTCCCCAGACATAGTTGCTTTAACAGAAACCAGGCTAAATAAAAACATAGCTAACTCAGAAGTTCTCCCTACCGGCTACAGTATCATTATACAAGACAGACTACTTCATAAAGGGGGTGGAACTGCCTTATTTTACAAGTCCAACTTAACTGTTTGTCAATTACCAAACTCCTACCCCTCCCCCAATAATTGGGACATACTTATCTCACAACTTCAACTTCACCCTTAAAAGGTCATCACCACAATTGTGATCTATATTCCACCTGGTAATACACTTGCTAGCCTTGAAGACGTCTTATCCTGGTGTTCTTCCACATATTCACAGGCAACCCTTATTCTGGGGGACTTCAACCTAGATTGATTCACCTGTATATCAGATCCACCAAGTAATCTAATAAATCTCCATGGCTACCAGCAGCTAGTCCATATTCCAACTAGATGTGATAAAAAATCTAAAAGGAAATCCATCCTTGACTGGGTCCTAACTAACAACCCCACATTGTACCCTCACACAGGCAGTCTCCCAGACACCTGAAGTGACCACAACATAATATACTTTATACATAGTAGAATAAGCATATGCAAAACCACTAACTATATATCCACTAGAAACACAAAAAAATTCTCTCCTGATGTCCTCAACACTTTACTCTGTAACTGTGACTGGACCCCCCTAAAAACACTCCCACTTGACCAGGCTGTAGAATATTTCAACAAAACATTTCTACAACACCTAGACACTGTCGCTCCATTGTGCAAAATCAAGGTTAGAACCTCTACAAACCCCTGGCTCAGTAAAGAAACCAAACAAATTCTCAAGTCCAGAGACACTGCCTGGCTTTACTGTCAGAAAAAACAAAAAAACACAAAGTCTAACTAAGTACCAAGAACTGCGCAACTGTGCAAAGAAATGCATTAGGCTGGACAAAAAATCCTACTACACAACATTACAAACTAAATACCAACACAACCCCCAAAAACTTTGGAAAAATGTAAACCAGCTACTAAAATCCACACAAAAGGCTACCCCCAAACAAACCACCCCTGACACTAAAGTTCCCATCGAAACACAATTCAACTCCCACTTTGTGAACTCAATTCTAGCCGTAGTATCACAGGACAGTTCCTTCCTCACTATCCCCCCCAACACAAATAACACTAATACAAGCTTTACCCTCAAAACAGTTTCCATCACTTCAATCAAAAGCATGCTCTACAAACTGAAAACCTCATCAACAGCAGCCGACCTACTCCCCAGCTATTTCTTGAAACTCACAGCAAATGCTATTGCTATCCCAGTCTCCACTCTCATAAACAGATCAGTTGTTGAAAACTATGTGCCCAAACTCTGGAAAATATCCTGTGTTACATCCATACATAAAGGCGGGACCTCCACTTAACTTTATAACTACAGACCCATTGCTTTACTCTCCCCCCTGGCCAAAATCCTAGAAAAATGCATCCATACCCAGATGCAAAACATCCTGTCACCTACCCAGCATGATTTCAGACCTGCCCATAGTACCACTACAGCCCTCTTCTGCTTCACAGACACAGTAAACCGTCTCAAAAATGAAGGCCTACAGGTGTCAACTCTTTTTTTGGATGTGTCCAAAGCATTTGACACAGTCTCACACCAAATCTTGTTAAACAAACTAAACCAGTATCATCTGTCAAATTCCACTCTAAAGCTACTTAACTGACAGGTACCAAGCTGTGAAATGGGAAAATTCTCTCTCTATTCAGCTGCCCATAACTATAGGAGTCCCACAGGGCTCTATCTTAGGACCACTACTATTCACAGTCTTCACAAATGACCTCCATACCTCCACACAGCATGCATCTATCATTCAGTATGCAGATGACACTACTTTAATCTGTGCTGCACAAAACACTCCCACCCTCCTGCAAACAACTCAACTAGCATTCTCTGACGTTGAAAACTACCTTACCAAAGCCCAACTTATCCTCAAGCCAAAGAAAACTCAGCTTATGATTATAACCAGTTCTAACAAAAACACTAACAGTCAATTCACTATCTACTCCACAAATGCTACTCCAGTCGCTCCCGTGGCACAGGCTAAGCTATTGGCAATAACCATAGACTCCAACCTAAAATTTGATAGTCATCTCAACGTAACTATTAAAAAAGTACATGCCAAACTGGGATCACTCTACCGTATCAAACCATTTCTTACCAACAACACAAGATCAGACATTGCTCGCTCCCAACCTCTATCCACCCTACTCTGTGCATCTCCCATTCTGACTAATCTCAACAAAACTGAACTAAGCAAAACTGGAAGGCTGCTATAACAGAATTGCCCGCTTTGCTGCAAATTGCTCATATAGGACTCATCACTGTACTGCTTTGAGACAGCTCCACTGGCTTGAACTGCCCAACCTCCTAACCTACAATCAGCTCTGCCTCTGTTATTCTGTCTATTACCTCCCCAATAAGTGTCCTGCCCTCAAAAACCTAGTACAGCACTCAGCCAAAAGACCTCTTAGATCATCAAGCAAACTACTACTAGAAGTCACCAACAGCTGCAATAGCTTTGGAGATGCGCTATATAGTAGTTCAGTGGCTAAAAAATGGAACTCTGTCCCCACTAGCATTCAAAACACATCACCCAAAGCCTCCTTTAAAGACCTCATCAGGCAACATCTCAAGCAAAGTTGGCAGTGCCATGATTGCTCCACAGGCTAGAGAAAGCGGATAAGGTATACATACTAAATCTAGAGTACTTGATAATAGTTTTCAGTCTTACTCACAAAAGCTGGCTAAACTACAATGTATGTACTGTACGTGTGTACTATGTATGTATTCTACCTATGTTCCAAATTTCAGCTGTACACCACAAATCTATTAATTACCTTTATTTTTAAATTAATATTTTTTTGTTTGTTCTCTCCACTGTAACTGTCGATGTGCCGCATACTACTGTAAAAACATGTCTTTTGTAATGTGTGTATACTAATCACGTCTAAATAACTAAATGTATCTGTAATTTTTCATTGTGGAGCTTTTCTCCCCGAGCCTCTGCTGAAAAAGGGCCTTTTCGGCTCAGTCAGACACCCCATGTTAACAAATGTAAAATAAATAAAATAAATAAATTGTACACAACTGTACTTTTGTGATGTATAATATCTGCAACTAAAATTGTCAATATGGTTTGTTTTCATTTCTGTAAATGTATGATTGTCTGTCATGTGATAATTTAATAAAGATGCTTCTTGTTAAAGAGTGGAATGGAGGGGTAGAGAAAAAAAGGCACAGTGTAAGAAGACTAGCAGATAGGAAAAAAGGAATGAGGGGTAGAAAAGTTGAAACAAAGGTGACAGAAGAGATCAGGATAGATAACAAATGCTGTTTTTTAGTTGTACATCAAAAAGTATGACATGAGAAACACAAGAAAGACTGAACAAAAACAAGACAGACCTCACAGAGCACTTGGAAAAGTTAGAGGCTCTAAATGAGTACTTTGTTTCTGATTTCACAGTGAAAATGAAGGGCACAGTGCCTTGCTTAGTGAGAGGCAGAGCAGAGTGGGGAGAGTAGTAGTAAAAGACATGCACCAAGATAATGAGGGAACAAGTGATGAGGGAATTAGCTATTTTTATGGAGAGTGCACAACACAAGTAGCAGAAGGGAGTACCTCCCAAAATCCTCAGGAATCTTGCCATTCTACTGGTAGACCGTGTAACAGCAGATCACTGGTCAGTGCAAAAGCCCATGAGGATTGGAAAGCAGCAAGTGTCATACCCTTGCACAATGGGAGGAATAGGAAAATCCTGGAATATGGAGGCCTGTTTGCTTAACAACAGTTGCAGAGTAAATCATGAAGAAAATCCTGCATGGAATACTGGTAGCATTCCTTGAATATAGCAGTCTCCGGGCAGCAATCAACAGAGGCTCATTACCAGAAGGAGCTATCAGCCACACCTAATCCAGTTTTATTATTGGGTTACAAGTGAACTTGAGAGGGAAGTACTGACAGTTATGTTTATTCTGGACTTCATCAAGATCATTTTCTTGGTACCACACAAGTAGCGTATAGGAAAACTGCAGGAGTTGGGGGTTGAACCAAAACTAATGAACTCTATTAATGTTTGGGTGAATGTTAAGACTAAGCGAGTCTTGGTAAGACAACAGTATCGGGAATAAGGAAAGTGACTGATCTTTGCACTGTGAAGAATTAGCTGGCACCCTAAATATGAAAACTTTGCAGAAGAGTTGCTACACATGCAACAGTGCACTGTTGGTAGATATCCAGTAGTATAAGCTAAGGAAAAATCTAAGCCACTTTAAAATTAGAGGTGCGAGATTATGGAATTACACACCTTTTAAATTAGACAGGCAAGTAATGTGCAGTAATTTAAATTCAAATTATATGAATGGGTAGTGACAGTGTGTTTGGCTTTAACTGTGATGGGTTGAAGATGCCAAGATGACTGATTTTGTTTAATACTTCAGTCACTAAAAATACATTGGACATTGAGTACTGAATGGGTCAGTCCTTTGTCAAGCACTCCTCAGTGTGTTTGTATTAGATATATTTAAGAGAAAGGAAAACAGGATTGACTTTTTCTCTTACAGCGCAAAGAGGGCTGTAGTACTAGAGGATAATAAAATTCTTTGAAAGGGTTTCAGAGGTTGTAGATAGTGGTCACTCATGGAAAATGTGCTGAAGGCCTTAGCCAGGTCAAGGAAGGATTTGAGGAAAAAATGGCTACATGTGTAGAAGGATGGCAGTTGAGATTCAGTGCAGGCATGGCTTAATGTTGCACCTTGTCAGCAACATCTCTACTGAGGGATATCAGCTAGGAAATGTGACAGTGATGATGACAGAGCAGAAAATGGACAAGAAGTTGTTAATCATGCCTGAACTGGACTGCCAGGAACAGAGGCAGTAGTAAATTGAATGAGGTGACTCTCAAAGACAGTGATCATACCATGTCATGAGCACTTTTTGTAAGTCATATAATGAAAGAGACACTAGACTGCTGGAAGGAGTCCACAAGAAAGCCATTAGAAAAAATATATAGTGTTGAGGGGAAAGCGTATATCCAGAGACTAGAGGAGCTGGTGCCTTCTTAAGAGAGTGATGATATATCTACACAAGATCATGTCAGGTAAATATGAAGGGATATTCTGGAACAAGGAGAAGATACAGGCAGTAGACTATAGGGACCAACTTCTTCCTGGATTTCTCAAAGCATTTCTTCACAGAGACAGTTGTGAACCCAAGAAAAGGGCTGAATCAACTAGCAGAATAGTTAGTGTAGTGCAGAACAGATAGTAAGTCACACTACTTAACATGCAGTTGAAGCTTATTCCAGAAGTTAGAGAGGTGCTGAATTATAAACCTGTCTATATAGTTATAAAACCACATTTTATTTGTCTGTTAGTCAAGGTTTAGGTCAGTAGTTCAAGTATTGGTAGAGATAGTTGACTAACTGAGATGCAGAAGTTACAGGACAACCAATGTCTAATGGCACAATAAGTATGAGACATAGATCTCCCACAAAGTCTGTAAAACACTAAGTAAAGGGATGCAGCTTCTAGCTTCTCTCGATAGCAGAGGGATTGTAGACCTGTGATCTTTTTGGTTAGGAATCTCTGGAGTCTTTCTAATTATTTGATTTTTTTTACTGTGATGCATCCGAAAGGGGACATTATATTTGATAACTGACTTGATCAATGCTGAGTATAAGGGAGTGATTGCCTCTTCAGACCTTGATGATATTCTTTTAGTTATGCTTAATGAAAGGATGCCCTGACAGCCATTGTCACTTGATAGTCGAAGGAGTTCCTAGATCCCAGACTGCTTGTTTGTTTTATAGTGGTGTATCTCCTATACTTTATGATGAGGAGAGGGGTTGTCTACCAAAAGTGATGATGATACACTTTTTAATGTTTAGCTTGAGCCCATTTTTAGTACACCAAGAGTTTACTGGGGAGTATGTTCTGGAAGGTTTGGGTTTCAACAGAGTGACTTAGTTTACAGTCATCTGCAAACTTTGTTAGCCAGAGATCATGACTCTCTTTGCTTGGTGATTTGAGAATTAAAGGCCAAAAAGGAGAAGTCCCAGCACAAAGCCCAGGGGGACACTGCTGTTTGCATTCATACTTCCCGATGAGGCACCTGCAGCTTACACTGTGTAGGTTCTCTGTTTCGGTTTGCTATCCATCTTACCACATATGCATTAGTGTTAAAGCATTTGGCTTCTGTATGATACCAGCATGGATAATTTTGTTGAAGGCCTTGGCCAGATAAAGCTATACCATGTGTACCGCATGACCACCATCTACAACCTCTGAAACCCTTTCAAAGAATTTTATTAGATTCAGTAGAGAGGACTTACCTTTCACAAAGCCAGACTTTTTAGGGTCAAGTCTAATAAAATATTACTGATATCGTAGTCCATGAGATCAATTATAATATGTTCCATAGCTTTGCAGATGAGGCTTTTAGGATTGATCTGTCTGTAGCCACGAGACACTTAAGACTGATCTGTTTTTAATTACCTGGGTTGGTTGTAATGCCACTGTTATGGAGGGGCATCATCACTGTAGTGCACCACTCATTAGGGATGAAATTAGTACTTGAACAGGGATTAAGCAATTTCAGAAATCGATCTGCAAAGGCATGTTGGGTCACATGGAGGAATTTGGCCTTTGGATAGAAGCTTTGGCACTAAATTTGTTTGCAAGGGTATTGGCAATATCTGTTTGGTCAGGGTATCATTCTGAGTACATTCAGAGCAATGTAGAGCTTATTTCTTAGTTTTCTAAAATAGTCAAAGGAGGATGTATAATTGTCCTTGGCTTCAGTGGCTAATGTAATGTCATGGTCAGTGGACCTGGTAGTGTTTTGCTTTGTTTTTTTCTGCAAAGGCATGTTGGGTCACATGGAGGAATTTGGGCTTTGAAGCCTTGGCACTGAATTTGTTTGCAAGGTTATTGGCAATATCTGTTTGGTCAGGATATCATTATGAGTACATTCAGAGCAATGTAGGGCATTGTTTGTTAGTTTTCTAAAATATTCAAAGAAGGATTTATAATTGTCCTTGGCTTCAGTGGCCAATCTAATGTCATGGGCTCCTTCAGTGGACCTGGTAGTGTTTTTTTTTTAATGCTTTTGACATTTTTATTCAGAAGAACGGTTTTAGATTTGCTTTATAGTTTAAGGAGTTTCTTTTTAGTTTATTTTTAGTGGTGGACCACCAGAGTGGCTTACTTTTTCCTTTCTCATGATACTTGGTTCTAGTAGGAGCTGCTTGGTGTATGTATTGTACTAAATAGATGTAGAAATTCTTAGTGCAGCTTGCTGCTGTATCTAGGTCAGGGTGGTGCAGTCATAGTGAATTTTGATATTTCATCAAAGAGTAGATTGATATTGGCACATTTGTATTCCTTAAATTCAGCGAGGCTTACTTTTGGTGGTTTAAAGGAGAAGGTCTCAAGTTTGTGGTCCAGCTTCACTTGGGAAGGAAACGCCAGAGGAGCTGTCTAAGAGGCTGCTATATTTGTAAGAATCAGATCAAAAATGCTGAGCATTGTAAGTTTATTTACTAACTGCTCAAGGGAGTTTTTGTTTGTGAAGTCAAAGAACTTTTGTGCATATCCTCTGTTAGAGGTATAGGTAGAGATGCTTTTTAAATATTAGTTCTACTGACTTTAAAAAGCTGAATGAATAAGAGGAGCTGAATTATATATTTTCTGAGCTAATGATTACATGTGAACATTGGCTCTAGGTAATTTGGTCACTGTTGATGTGACACCCCAACCACATGAACAGAATGGGAAAAAGGGGTTGTTGCCTATTATTTGTTGACTACCATGTTTTTGCAAAGAATCACAAATTTTAGGAGGGGCAGAATATATTGCTGAGTGAAAATTGGGGACACTTGATGTATGTGATTAGTAGTGTGAGAATTAGCACTCTAAGAAGTCCATTCCCAGAAACTATAAGGGATACCATATTAGTCAATAGTGCAGTACACCATGAACAAGCCAGCCAAATACCAAAAATTGAAAACAATTCTGAAAGAGTTATCTGCAGGGCTGTCCATAAAGACAGTGTAAGCACTGTTGAGTAGCCACTTTAGCAAAATCGTACACTGATCCTCCAAGTTTTATGTCGAGTTCATCATCTTTACCACTTGATTTTCTAAATGACATGTTCTGGTGCAGATCATGATAGCAGCAAGTGGAGCAGGGTACACCAGACTTTCACTGTGCATGTGTTTTGTGTTGCTTTTATTGCTTCCATTTTTCAGGCTTTCCATCTTTTACAAGGTTAAGCAACACAGAAAGACAGCTTGCATTTTACTTTTGTCTGTTGCTCTTGGTTTGCTTTATTCTACCTTTCTCTGGCCTCTTGGTGAGGGATGGGATGTGATGGCCATAGAGTCATTTACAAAGCTTTTCATCAGGATATCTATGCAACATTGAGAACAAAATCTGTTCAAGTTATATTTTCATTGTGAGGTATCATGCATTATGGTCTTGTTATATAGGAATAAGATTGTATCTGGAACTGGCCAGGAAATACTGATGGGTTAGTATGTTTAAGAAATATGTATTTAAGTTTCATAATATAATACATTGGCTTCATTTCATTATTAAGGATAAGTTTACTTGGTTGTAGCATTCTTAGGTAAACATTTGATTCATTCCATGTACAATAGTCATGCATGTAAAGGAGTTTTCCAGTTACTGTAAAACTAGAACAGCTGCGTTACTTATTGACCATTTGTTTCTACCCTTCACTTTCAAGGTGCTCCTTTATGACCCTCTGTTTGATTGGACAATGAATCCTTTGAAAGCATTTTATTTGAGACAGAGACATGAAGAAGACACAGAGCTTAATTCAACTTTGAATGCTACGATAGGTGGAGATGAGCAAGATTGCAACCGAAAAAATAGGTAAGAATGTTTGAAATAATGAAATGGGAAGATGCTGAAATACACTGAATCTTGTAGCTCATCTCACACTTGAGCCTTTGTGAAGACTCTTACACAGTTGTGTTAATACTACACTTCCTTCTTGTTCAAAAGTGCTTGATTGTTGTCCCGTCTTAGTGGTAAGCTTTTTCATGGATTTTAATAGTTAGAGGCAGTATAGTATGTCACTACTAATTGTTCTACTATTATACTAATCTTAAGGCAAAACATTGATTTTCTGTGTACTCAACTGGAATTGTCCTTGGAGACATCTTAATGAAATTAAATCAACCAAAGTAAGTTTTTTTATATCTGTTTAAACATTAATTATACTTGCTATTTAATCTCTCTTACATTCTCACTGAAGTGTGTTTTAATATTAATGGTCTTTAATACACTTTTCGTTGTTAACTTTGCTGTAACCTGTATAAGCTTTGTATTATATACCAATTTATAAACAGTTGTAATCACTCATTTTCTTTGCATACAGAGAGGTGTTGATTGTTGCCTTTGGTGTCTTTAAAAGCATTCATAGACAACAAGTACCATTGTTAGAATTCCTTGCCACTACACAGATGTTCTTCATTCCACATTGCTGCAGTCCTAACCATTGATAAATGCCCGGAGGGATCGCGCGCCCCCAAAAGCAAAAGCGCAAGGACAAAGCAGCACCTAGAGAGGATGCGAGGCTCAGACAGACGCGCCAAAAAAAGACGCAAGGAAGCAGCAAAGCCCCTAGAGGGATGAACCTCTTCCTCTCTAAGGTGGTTAGAGCCTCCCCTCTGTTTCCAAGGCTTCTTTTACCCCTCCCTGATAGAGGGCTAGGGTGGAACCTGAGTTTGAGAGTTTGAGCAATGTTCGAGGGCTTGAGTCTTCGGGTTGAAGACTTGCAGAGTATCCTCCTTATTCTGATTCTGATGTCCTGATAAAGAGGGCAGGCTTGGATAGATGGGGAAAGAAAGTGTATACTTATGCCTGGCAGAAGGTATTGAGTGTAAAGAGTTGCGATGTGTTGTTTGGTTCGCCTGTGGAAGCAGTCGACATGTGTTTCTGGGTGTGAGACTGAATACAGCAGCCCAGATGGCCTTTTTAACCCCGGACAAAAAGTGGATACAAGACAAGTGGCTCCTACACAGCATCTACATATCAACATGAAAGAGATAGCAGGATAGCCCAGTTCATTTTAATGGCTTCAAAGGAGTTAAGGAGTGGAGTTTCTTGTTCTAGTTGGACAGACAACACAAACACAAGTGCGGTGGTACATCAACAAAGGGGGAGAACATTCTCTACCCATTGTGCAGGCAAGCAATGATTTTCACAGAACCTTAGTAGATGTGTTAAGCAGACAATCATGGATCCCCACCCCAGGTGGAACTGATCTCATGTGTTATTCAAAAATTGACATGTCATGGGGAACTCCAGACATAGATCTGTTCGCGCGATTATTTTCTCAGAAGATTTTTTCTTAAACCAAACTATCTTACTTTATGCCTTTACTTCTATTGTGATCCCAAAAATAGCAAGGCATTTGATTTTGCAATTATTTTAGATCCCAACAAAAAAAAAAAAAAATTATTTTGATTTTACTAACTGTTTTAGGGCAGTCTTATTATGAGTTTGTTTCTTTTTTTGCTTTTTCAGCAGGCAAGCAGTTGTCTTGTTTCTTTTTCTAGGTGGAGGGGGTTTTTCATTGCATAAAATTGTTATTTTCATGGCATTTGAGGGTTTTTGCATTTTAGGGCCTCATTCCACTAGCTATTCCCACTTCTACACTGGCCTCATAAGTGCATACCAGGATATTTTTCTACCACTTCTACAGCATTTCTACTTGGCAAGGATATTTTGAGGCAGCTACTTGAGTTTCAGTGCATCTCTTCTAAGCATTATCACCTTCCTCTTTGCTAAAGGCATAGCTATGGTTTTCGCTTCCTATTTTTTGCCATTTGCCCTCACTTCCGCTTTGGGATTCTACCACCCAATTCCTTACCTCTGCTTTATGTGGAACTAAAGAAAGAAGGACTGCAGTTTTGTACCTGAAGAACAAATGTAGAGTTCGGTACCTACCATAAATGTAGATGTTCGAGGATCCCTCCTGCTGCAGTCCAGTTTAAGGGTGGTCCTTGTAGGTGAGGTTACATTGTGGTGTGTGGTTATATATTATGCATATGTCTTTTTTATATATGTGCATATTTTTTGGTTTTGGCCTTAGTTTTGGTTTTGGTTTTGGCCTTGGCTTTCAGGGTCTCAAGACTGAGAAGGCAAGAAAGCAAGATAGTACCCTGATGCATCCATTTCTGCCAATCAGCGCACTGGCCTCTGACCCGACGCCAGCCATATACTTTGGTATACGGGCCGACTGGACAGGGGACTACCCAATGGTTAGGACTGCAGCAATGTGGATCCTCGAACATCTACATTTATGGTAGGTACAAAACTGTACTTTCTTACCAGTGCTACTCTCAAAGCCCTCTTCAGTGGCATGTCCATCCTTCCAGTAGCTACTCTATCAGCGTCATTGCAGGAATGGCCATAGAAGGAAAGTTGGACCTTACTTCTGTATTTCTTCCTGCTTTATTTATATTCATTGAGGTGCAGACCTTGAGAAAGTTTACACAGTTTTCTGCTTCTTATGTCTTTTCATGCATTTTAGCTAGCTACAGACATTGCCATTGTTTGTAGAGTTTGCACACGTTTAGAAATTTTCCAGTGCTGAACAGCTGACATACATTTTCTTAGTTTTCTTTTTGTGGTGTATTTGCTAAAAATGCTTTTTGTTAGAATTGCTTTCCTAGAAAAGGTGGCATATGAATATCATTGTGGTGTGTATGTATGATTTTTAAATCTTTATCATTGGAAAGACACTTAGTTGTTGAAAAGTCATATTGTGCTTTATCACAGGCAAATAAAAAAGACCTGGAAGGCATGTTAAAAATGTAAATAAGTAAAGTTCAAACATTCATCCTCTTCTGTTTCTTGCAATTAGAAAAAAGAATAAAAGGCAATTTAGGGAGTTTTTGTAGTAGGAAGGGCATTAATGGAGGAAGTTTTGAAAAATGTCTAGAGGTCAAGCTGCGTCTTATAGCAGTTCCACTTTGAAGAACTGCTATAAGACGCAGCTTGACCTCTAGACATTGCTTGCTTCGTAAACCTGTTGTTAGTAAGCAGTCGTTCAGCAGTCAGAGAAGGAAATATCTGTGGTTCTTCTTTCATGTCATTAAAAAGTATGTCCGAGTTATTATAAAACTGAACATAGAAACACAAACTTAGCCATGGATTTCAGGCCATTTAACTCTCCTTCTCTGCATATTTCCCTGACTCCTGGATAAGTAGGTCCTAATGAGCCAACAACTTTGTTTATTCCCTGCCTTAGTCTCTTATGGACATACCACACTTTTCAGCCATCTAATCTGGACCAGAACACCAAAGATGGAGGTGTGTCCATATTCATTAAGGATATCCACACCTCCAGGCTAGTTGCGCAGCATAATGCATCCAAGGTTATCCAAGTGCAACTAACTCTGGGCAAAACTGCAATCCAAATTGTAGCTTGCTTCAGATCCCCCACCATGCCCCAGGATTCCCACTCCTGTTTTCTTGATATACTGGAACATATTAGGGTTCATCCAAACAGCCTAATAATGGGAGAGTTCAACTACCTCACCATTAACTGGGAAAACTACTCATGTACCAACTCCTTTGCTCTACACTTTCTGGAATTCATAAACTCCAGTGCCCTGGATCAACTTATCCACACCTCCACCAGGGGCAACAGTATCCTAGACCTAGTCATTACCAACATGAGTGACCGGTGTTCCACACCTGAAGTCAACTCCTCATTGGTCATATCCGACCATAAGCTAATCACCCTAGATATCCGCGTCCTGCCCCCACCCATCATTAAGGAAACCATGGTAAATAATTTCTACAAACCAACTTCATGCTTCTTAAGACAGAAGTGGCGATCTTCATGACACCCATGTAGATGGACAACACAGTTAGGACTGCTGAATCCTACACAAATGCACTCTATAAGCACTTACATGAGTGCATGGATTGTGCTATCCCAAACAGAACTAAGATGCTATCCTCCAAAAAAAGGAAGCCAATCTGGTGGTCCCTTGCCATAAACAAACTGTACAACAGAAGAAAGAAACTGTTGCAAAAGAAAGTAAAATCCCATGAGTGGAGGAGTTCCCTGGTCAGACTCAGTAAGAAGCTGAGATCCCTTATAAGAGCCTCCAAAGCCAGCTATGAAAACAAAATTGCCACTGATTCTAAGGGCAACCACAAAGCATTCTATAGCTATGTCAAGAATCTCAATGGCAACACCCAGATCTGCTCTGAGTTACAACACAATGGCACGAAAATTACAGAACCAACTGATATTGCAAACATGCTGGCAGATAGGTTCAGTGCTAAATTTACCCCCTCTCACCCCCTAAAGGGCCCATATATATACAGGAAGAATGCAAAGTCCCTGTAATCACATCTATGCAGGTAAAAGCTGCACTATCTAAAACCAAAAACACAGCATCCATGGGACCGGACAACATCCCAGGCTGCGTTTTACACAAACTTCAGAACGAACTGGCTCCCCACCTAAGCACTATGTTCAATCATAGTCTCAAGTCAGGCTTTGTGTCCAATGAATGGCACACAGCAACAGTTATCCCACTCCACAAAGGAAGAGGGAGCCACCACTGATCCTTGGAACTATTGCCCTATTAGCTTGATAAGCGTTCATAGGTTCATAGGTTAGTACTAGGCTAACTGCCCTTGTGAGCCATTTTAAGCCTAGCCAATTATCTCTTGTGAGACTCAAACCCTGCACCTTGTGTTTGTAAAGCAAACACCTTAACCATTAGGCCACCCTCCCAACCCCTTTTGGTCTGCAAGGCCGTAGAACGTATCATCATGGAACTCATAAACAAAGACATTGGTAATCTCCAAACTCTGGACCCCACCCAATTCGGGTTTGTATAAGGCAGATCATGCCTTCTGAACCTGATCGACTTCTTTGAGGCAGTCACCAAAGCCGTAGACAAGGGTAAGGTGGTTCACACAGCCTATCTTGACCTCGCCAAGGCTTTCAACACCATCCCTCATTCTGGAATTATAGCTAAACTCACTAAACTAGGTATAAATCCCTACATCACAAGATGGGTTGCCAACTGGCTCACTGTGACAGAACCCACACTGTAAAAGTTGCAGACTCCTAATCTGACTTCAAAACAGTGACAAGTGGAGTACCACAGGGTTCAGTCCTGGGACCTCTTCTGTTTGGTATGTACTTCTCTGAAGTGCAGGCTAACACAGAAGACATCTGGCAAACGAAGTTCACAGATGACTGCAAGCTAGGAACCATAGTCGAGTCTCCAAATGATGTGGACATCCTACAGAAGGGCCTCCCTAAGTCAGATGCCTGGTGTCAGAGGCATGACCCCAAGCTCAGTGCCAAAAAGTGCATTGTCATCCCCTTTGGTAAAAGCTCTGTACCCATAAACTACCAGATAAACGGCAGTCTACTTAACGCCAAATGTGTGACAAAAGACCTTGGGACCCAGGTAGACAGTAGCCTCTCCTTTGATAATCACATCACCATAGCAGTCAAGTAATCCTTCTGTGTGGCACACCTCATCACAAAAGGGTTTTCATCCAGGAAAAAAGAGGTAATTGTTCCCATCTACTCGGCACTCATTAGACCTATTATAGAGTACAACGCCCCTTTTGGAATGTACCTCACAAGACATCTGCATCAGCTGGAAAGGCCACAGAAGTACCTCACAAAGAGGATTACTGGTCTCAAACAGATGCCCTACACTGGCAGTCTCAAAAAAACTCCAGCTTTACTCTGTATCATATCGCCTACTCCAAGGAGATCTCTGTCTAACATATAAAGCTATGTTAAACCCAGAGCTGTTGGACATGTTACACCTAAAGAAATTCCAATCCCTACGAGCTACACGCTCTAGGGACCTAAACCTTGTCACCACAATAAACAGGACATGCTGGAGGGATAGATTTCTGTCCAAGAGACTTCCCATACTCTGGAAAAAGCTACCATCTATTTCAAGCAAAGTTCCTTATTAGCACACTTCAAGAAAAATCTTGATGAGTGGATGAGAAATAGGAAATAAACCCCGGGGATCACTTCTGTGTGTCTGCTCGACAGTGGCACAGGAAAATAACTTTCTTGGTTGGTGTAAGCCAGGGAACCTTGTTGGCTAGGCTTACGTAGGCCCTTGGGCCAATAGCCTATTACCTACCTATGAACTTATGCCCATCAGAATAAAACCCAATCATTTCTGGTCCACCCTAAATCACCTCCTCAAACCAGGTAGGGTCACACATCCGAGTCCATTTCCAACTCTCACAAACACAATAGCTTAAAACTTCAATAAACATTGTGTGTGTGCTGTAAGCTCCTTTATCACACCAATGAAGACCATTACTAACATAATACCCCCTACTTACAACTAATCTTAACACATCTTTCACTTTGCAAACTGTTCCCACCTTCTTCATCAAAAATATTCTTCAAACATAAATTGATATTCTCCCTAATGATTATCTCAAAATAATTGCACACACCCTCGCTTATACTGTAGACCTACTACGTAACCACGTTATTAAGGAATTCCACTGCTATGGTTGCAATCATGTATCATCCCTTTGCACAAAGGAGGCACCTCAGTTGACTAGACAAAATAACAACCTTCTATCCCCCCCATATTGCTTTTGACCCAGTCATAGCATTGAATTAATCCCTTTGTCCTACCTGGATTCTGTAAACTAGAAAAAGAAACGAGGACATTTTGTCTCTGTACTGTTCATTGACCTTTCTAAGACTTTTGATACTGTCTTCCATCCACTATTAATGCACAACTCTGGGTCTAAATCAACAAACTTCTAACTAGTTCAGCAATTACCTCTTCAGTAGGTCTCAGTTCGTGAAGAGCAAGACGACTTCATTCCAGTAAAAAAATAAGCATCCCCCATGGTTCCATCTTGGTTGACCTTGCTATTTAATATCTTTATTACAAACTGTCTTCATTCAATATGTTGGTGATTCTGTTACAGTATATATACTCTGCTACATCCCTATCCAAACTGAAACAGATAAACAAGACAACGCAATAGTCCTTTCAATTCATAGATTCCAGGCTAAGAAATGCAGACCTACTCCTGATTGCCCCAAAAAAAGAGAGTAAAATACTCCATTGTCCTCTGTCACATCCTCAGAAAAAACAAAATTGAAGTCATCTCACACACAAACCTTCTTGGAGTTATCATTGATGACCAATCCAAATTTGACCTCCATATCAAGTGCACCACTCAAAAACACATGGTAAACTTGGGTTTCTATACTGAGCTAAACACTTTATGACTAAGACTGGCTGTATTACAGTTGCTAATTCCTACTTATTTCCCAGCCTCCTATATGCATCCCTTTTCCTGGCAAACTGCTAGTTCACTGAGTTACAAAAGGTAGAACAATGTTACAGTAATGTTGCAAGATTTGCCTCATACATGCCGTACAAGACCAGTCTGTATTACACCTTAGAACAGCTATAGTGGCTAAATCTCCGTAGCTGAATTTCCTATAAATAGTTGTAAGCAACATACACGATACAGTGTCTCCGTCAGAACTGCCCACCCTTAGCAATCCTCCTGCAGTGTTATACCTCACCTGGACAGCTAAGATCTCTAGATCAATGGCTAGCTAAAACACAAAGATATAACTACTCATCTGTCTCTCCATACTCCAGAATAACTTACCTTGTATAGTAAAACATCATTGAGCATCTCATCGCTGTAAACTAGCCCTCAGATCCTATTGACTTAATAACAATATATGCCTACTATACTAATCCTATAGGTAGAACTTAAGGTGCCAACCAGCCTACTCTGTCAGACATCTAGACTACTCAGACCCTCTCTCTTTCCCAAATTTCCATTCAGTAAATATTATAAGTTCTATTACTAAAAAGCTTATCAGCATGTACATTAGTATGAGACTACAAAAAAAGTAAATATTTGTGTACTTTCCTGATTTGAAGTGAAACATTTGGTATGTCAGTAAGTGAGGTTGCTAGGATTAGGAATAAGTATATTAGAGGGTCAGCCCAGGTTGGAAGGTTTGGAGACAAAGCCAGAGAGGCAAGATTACGTTGGTTTGGACATGTGCTGAGGAGGGATGCAGAGTAGTTTGGGAAAAAGATGCTAAGGATGAAGCTGCCAGGTAACGAACGGGAAAAGAGGAAGGCCTAAGATAAGGTTTATGGATGTGGTGAGAGAGGATATGCAGGTGGTTGGTGTGACAGAGCAAGATGCAGAGGGCAGGAGGAAATGGAAACAGTTGCTCTGCTGTGGTGAGCCCTAACAGGAGCAGCCAAAAGAAGAAGTAGTAAGTGAGGCTACTAACTGCTAAGAAAGTAATTTTATGTAGTATTTGACAAGTGAAATTTATATAACTTTTGACATATGCAGACTACAAAGTGACTGATAAATGTCCTTTGCAAAACAATGTAACACATATTTTCACTAAGTTAATCAACTGATATTACTTCTGTAAGTGAATGCTTGATCTCATAATTCTCTCTGAATGTGTCTATAATTTGTCCATGGTGCTACCTTGATTAACTGTTATTACTACTAAGAATGCTTGATGTTATGTGATCCTATCTCGCCTACATTCTGTACTGATGGGCTCAGAGCCGATCCCTCGGCTCCGACTCGGCACGCTTATGCTATAGAGCGAGGCCTCTTATTGGCTGAGCTATCTTTATCCCAGGATGCACCACCACTAATCCCCCAGATCTCGTTTGCCGCTTACAGAGCTTAGACGTGGTCTCAACTTGGCTGGGCTAAGTACTATTTATTTAGGCTTTTTCCTGTCAGAAATTTGCTTGATTTAAATCCAAAAGCTGTTTTAACGGCTATTCTTTGTATACGAGTGTGTTTTGGTAGTTTTGGTTGAGGATTTCGTGTTTTTTCCTGTCAGGGAAGGTTCCCGTTTAAGTTAGAGGGGCCTTCCCCTGTGGTTTCTACTACCTTAGTTGTTGTGTGTGGGTCAAGTACCCGTTTAAGTTAGAGGGTCTTGACCCTCTCTCTCTCTCTCTCTGTTTTTGTGGAAAGTTTGTCTTTCTAAAAAAAAAAAAAAGGTTTTAGTTTAAAAATTTTTACACTAAAGTAGGGATATTTTTTCTTGTGACACAACTGTGTTTTGGCTTGGCTATGTCGAAAGAACATAAACCCTCCGGGTTTAAGAAATGCACGAGGTGTGGTTTTAAAATGTCCATAACGGACGACCACTCCTCGTGCGTTTATTGCTTAGGTGCTAAACACCTACAAGAGTCGTGTAGTGTGTGCCACGCGTTCTCTTCTAGAGTCCTCCAGGAGAGGAAAAACAAATGAATCCTCAAAGGATTAATCAAGCCTTCCTTCGAGGAGGCTTTATCTTCCTCTCCGTCTCCTTCTAAAAAGAAGAAAGCGTCGGCTCTGACCAGTCAGTCGGAACCGACCGCTAAAAAAGCTAAGCAGACTTCTCCATCGGCTCCACGGACTTCGGAGCCGAGGTCGGAACGGTCTGCCTCGATGCCTCCAGCCTCGACCCCTCTGGTTTCGGAGCCGAGGTCTGGGGCATCGAGAGGCGGGTCACCCTCATCGGCTCCACTGATATTGGAGCCGATAAGGGTTACCGGCTCAGACTCTTCCCCTTCGGAGCCGAAGTCCTTATCGGCACCAAGGGAAATTTCCTTGAAACCTTCTTTGGAGCCGATAGTTGTTGAGTCCTTTCGGAGCCGGTCCCCCAGCCCTTCGGAGCCGATGGAGAAATCGGTTCGGGCCCGATCGGTATCCTCGAGATCATCCAAGATGTCTGATTCGGACATCGACAGGGTGCTCCTTCGACTCTTCCAGTCTCCGGTGTTCCAAAAGCTGGTTTCGGCTCCAGCCCATTTGGCTTCAGAGCCGATGGTCCACTCCTTTACTGTGGTTCCTCCTCCAACAGCTTCGGCACCATTGGAGCCGGTGCTGGTGGAACCTGTGGAGGTGTTAGGGTCGGGCCCGACCCTTGCTCCAACTCCGGCTCTTGGGTCGGAGTTCAGTACACGGACTTCTTCCTTCGGCCCTGGGGGGGAGGCTTCGGGATTGATGATTTCGGTCCCAAGTCTCCCTCTTGGTGCGTCGGCGGCGGGAGTGCCGTCCACTGTCGTGGCCACGGAGGTGGGACCCTCCCAGGATTCTGGTGGTCCCGCCTTCAGGGCTATGAGGAGTGCATTAGCCAAATCTTCCTTGGCTACCTCCACGGTTTCCCCAGCTCCTTCCCTGCATATGGAAACTGGGTCATTGGCAGTCCCCCTATCCTTAGACAGCGGAGCCCCCGGGCCTCAGGTTACCCCCGCTGGGGTTTCTCCCCCTCCTGGAGGTCCTTCTGAAGCCTCTTCGGAAGAACCTCCCAGGAAGAGATCGTGCAAGAGGAAGCACGTTGACTCCCCTGATGAGTCTCTGACATCCGACACTGATCTCGATGATGCAGAAGGGTCCCCCAAGTCGTCCTCGGATGATGTCTCTTTTGCAGACATCCTGGAAGCCCTAAAACAACGAGGCGGCTGGCAGTCCAAACCTCCCTCTGCTGATGAGTCGGTGTTCCTGAAGGCCTTCGGGGATCAGCCCTCCGCCTCCTGGGTGTCTCCGCCCTTCGACGAGCTCTTGGACTTGATCTGTCGAAGGGCGTGGGAACACCCAGACTCTGTGGAACCGGTGCCCGCTCGTCCGAACAAATTTCTCTCGGCGCCCCCTGATAGAGAGTTCCTTACTAAAGGTGTGGCTGTAGATGCTTTGGTGGTGGCATCTGCTACCCAGCAAGATGTAGCAGAGGCTTCTACGTCCATCCTCCTAATAAGGAGTCTAGGAGCATGGATCGGTATGGAAAGCGCACCCTCAGTTCAGCAGCCTTTACACTGAGGTCCTTGAACTACCTTACGCACTTCACCAGGTTTCAGAGGGATCTGATTAAGGAGCTATCCGATACCCTCTTGGGTAACCTGCCTGAGGAGCTGGCCCAGACGGTTGGCTCTCAGCTGGCTACAATGTCGTCCATTTCGAACTCGTCCATGAGGCTCATTTCTTATGCGGCCGAAGGGGCGAGCAGAGCGGCGGGTACAGGCATTGCTCTACGGAGACAAGCCTGGCTCCATCTGTGTCACTTCGCGGAGGCCTTTAAGTCTTCATTTGGCGATGCCCCCTTTGATGGGTCCTCCCTGTTTGGACCCAAGGTAAAGGACACGCTAACCCGCTGTGAACAGGAGGGTAAGACTCTGACTGCCGTAGGGGCATGATTTTCCACTCCCTTTCGGCCTTATCCCAAGGCTAAAAGAGGAGGGAAAATGTGGTTCCGTAGATCTCAGAAGCCTTACCCCTCTCAGCAGGAGGACTCCCCTTCCAGAGGCAGAGGAGGGGGAAATTCTTCCGGAAGACGCCGTCCCAGAGGTGGCAGAGGCCCTCACAACACTGGAGACCGCGAGTCCTTTCGTGGCTCTTCAGCCTTTCATAGTCCCTGAGGGATTGCCCGGCTGTGCTGCTCCGGAGCCAGTCGGGGGTCATTTCTCGAAGCACCTAAAGGCCTGGGAAGGTATCACTCAGGACCGATGGGTGCTTCGGATTATCGCCGGAGGTTACTCCATCCCATTCTCTCACCCCCCCCTCAGTCCAAAAAAATCCCGGACCCGCCACCCAGTCAACGGGATACTGCAGCCTCGGAGGTTTCAAAACTGCTGCAAAAAGGAGTCATCCAACCGGTCCCCGCAGTCCAGATCGGATTAGGGACTTACTCAAGATTCTTTTTGGTGACAAAAAAGACCGGGGACTTGAGGCCCATTTTGGACCTCAGCATCCTAAACCGTTCAGTCAGAAAGTCCAAGTTCCGAATGGTCACCCTACAAACCATTCTCCCATTGCTGGAGAAAGGTGTTTGGATGTGCTCCATTGATCTCAAGGACGCTTATTATCATATCATGGTACATCAAGCGTCCAGGAGACATCTGCGCTTCAGCCTAGGAGGCAGTCATTTTCAGTTCCGTGCGCTGCCCTTTGGTCTCACCACAGCCCCCAGGGTGTTCACCAAGTGTTTGGCAGTCGTGACTGCTCACCTGAGAAGTCTAGGATTCCAGGTGTTTCCGTATCTAGACGACTGGCTCCTAACTGCCACCTCCAAGCATCTACTTCTGCGGAGCCTACAAGCCACCGTATCCCTGGGCAATTCCCTTGGAATCACCTTCAATTGGCCAAAGTCTGTGTTGATGCCATCTCAACGAATAAGATTCATAGGGGTAGAGATAGACTCAAACCAAATGCGGGTCTACCTACCTACAGACAGAATACAAACCATAAAAGCTCAAGTTCGAGCCTTACTTCCAAGATCCAAAGCCCCAGCCAGAATGGTCCTGCAGCTATTGGGATCCATGTCTGCCACGGTTCTTCTAGTCCCCTTGGCAAGGTTGCACATGAGGATTCTCCAGTGGCTCCTCTCAACTCAGTGGTCCTTTCAGGAACTCCCCCTCAACCACCTTGTATGGATCACGGAATCTTGCAGACGGGACCTTCGCTGGTGGCTAGTGTCCTCCAACTTGGATCAGGGACGACCCTTTGTTCTACCTCCTCCGGCGGCCACTTTGACCACGGACGCCTCCCAGACCGGGGCATTCCCTGGGCAGGTCAGTCCAAGGCAAATGGCATCCGGAAGAGATTTTGCTTCATATCAACATCTTGGAAATGAGGGCAGTACTTCTGTCCCTTCAAGCCCTTCACTATTATCTCCCTCAAGGCGTGATTGCCGTTCACTCAGACAACATGTCAGTTGTTTGGTACCTGAACAAATCGGGAGGGACCAGATCCTATCCTCTTTGCAGAGAAGCCATGAGGGTTTGGGAATGGGCAGTCTCCACCAAACGCTTCCTAGTGGCTACTCACATACCGGGCAAGTCCAATGTGATAGCCGACAGATTGAGCAGGACCATCCTCTCTCCTCACGAATGGTCTCTGAATATGACAGTTGCAAGTCAGATTTTCAGCGAATGGGGAGTTCCATGTTGGGACCTCTTCGTGACTCCTCTGAATGCGAAGTGCAAAGAATTCTTCTCCCTAACCCCGGCTCCGGGGAAGAGCCCCATGGACACATTAGTCCATCCTTGGCCCACCGGCTTGCTTTATGCCTTCCCTCCAGTTCCTCTCCTTCCCAGAGTGATTCAAAAGGCATCTCTCTTGGGGAGCAAAATGATCTTAATTGCTCCTTACTGGCCCCGTCAAGTGTGGTTCCCCTATCTTCGGAAACATGCCCTGCAAGGTCCATGGTTTCTGGATCAGATACCAGACCTACTGGTTCATCAGTCGGGACTATTCCACCAGTCCCTACACACCTTAAAATTAACTGCTTGGCTCCTCCTCTTCCGACGATAGTCAGGAGTCATACATTGGATCCAGATGTTGTACACATATTATCTTCGGCCCATAAGTCTGCTACAAAGAAACTGTATTCTAGCAAATGGAAAAGATTTGCTATTTGGGCTCAACTCCGGGCCTGGACGCCATTTCTATTCTCGTGGCAGAAGTACTAAAATTTCTGACTTCTCTTTTTAATCAAGGCTCTTCAGTTTCTACCATCAAGGTACAATTGGCAGCAATTTCTAATTTTCATGAATCCACAGACCCACCTTTAATGAGCAACAGATTGTGCAAGATCTTCCTAAAAGGTGCTGCTCTATTGAGACCCCCGATTTCTCATCCTGCACCTCCATGGGATCTTGATATAGTGTTACGCGCCTTGACCTCTTTTCCCTTTGAACCGGCAGCTACATGTGATTTAAAGTTTCTATCATGGAAGACAGCCTTTCTGGTGGCGATTACTTCTGCCAGAAGAGTTTCAGAGCTTCAAGCTTTGTCAGTAAAACCCCCGTACTTGGTTTTTCACAAGGACAGAGTATCCCTCAGACCAAATCCTTCCTTTGTCCCTAAGGTTTGTTCTACTTTCTGCTTACAACAATCGTTAGAGCTTCCAGTTTTTTTCCCAAAATACTGTAACAAGGCGGAGTTCATATTCCACACACTAGACGTACACAGACAGTTACGTTTTTATCTAGACAGGACCAAACAAACAAGGAAAACAGATCAGTTGTTTGTATCCTTTGCAGATAACAAATTGGGCAAGGCTGTCACAAAGGTCACTATTGCCAAATGGATCAGAGACTGTATTTCTCAAGCTTATTTTTATTCTAACAAAGAGCTTTCCACCTCTGTCAAGGCTCATTCTACAAGGGCTATGGCTACTTCGATAGCATTTCATTCTAAGCTTGCTATTAGTGACATTTGTGCTGCGGCTACATGGTCTTCCCCACACACCTTCATTTCCCACTACAAATTAGATGTGGCATCTAGAGGACAAGCTTCATTTGGTTCCACAGTGCTCAGGAGTGTTTTCCAATGAGCCACCCGGGATTTAGGTGCTAGGGACGCTGTCCCATCAGTACAGAATGTAGGCAAGATAGGATCACATAACATCTTTTAGTTATGTACTCACCATAACTTCAGATGTTTGGGATCCATCTCGCCTACATTCCTAATAACCCACCCTCCTTCCCCCTTCCTTGGAGATCAGAGGATACCAGAAGGTCCGAATCCTGTTGTTTCGTCTTGAAACATCTAACAATGTTATATAATCAAGTTGTGCATGTGTGCATGTTTGCGGACAAACAAGATCTGGGGGATTAGTGGTGGTGCATCCTGGGATAAAGATAGCTCAGCCAATAAGAGGCCTCGCTCTATAGCATAAGCGTGCCGAGTCGGAGCCGAGGGATCGGCTCCGAGCCCATCAGTACAGAATGTAGGCGAGATGGATCCCAAACATCTGAAGGTATGGTGAGTACATAACTAAACGTTTTGTTTGTATAATTTCTCTGAATCTGCCTATAATTTGAAAAACTTTTCTCCCCAGACCTCCTCTGAAAAGAGGTGATTATCCCAGTCAGACTGTCATGGTTAGCATCCGGAAATAAGTAAAGTGCCTGACTGTAATCTATTGCAAAGGGTAGTAAAATAGATAGATTAAAAAAACAAAAAACTTTAGGACAATGGGTGTCCCCAACTGAAACCGAATGAGAGGGACATCTGAAACATGAACGTCTGCAGACTATAAATGCCATAAAAAGGCGGACAAGAAATTATTCGTGAAAATTTCTGCATATAGGGAGCATGATGCCTTGACAACCGCACTTGAGGGAATCATTTCCATGGAATCATAGTTTTATCAACCCTGATGTTTCCAGTGGCTATGTCTCTATCTGCCACTACCACTACAGAGGCAGAATAATAGTGTGCCCGTCTCTCCAAGTTTAAGAAATTAGTGCCACATCACAACAATTGTGCTTATGACTTACATTTCACTGAAGGATTTTCACCTTCTGTACTCTTCTGCCTTGGGCCATCAAATGAAGTATTTTGACTGTGAACTCTCTACTTCCTTTAAGAAGAAAACCCTTTTGTGAAGGGAGCAAAACCTAACCACCTTCTTAGAATGTAAAAAAAATAATTTTTTGATGAGGGGTGGCCACCCCTAAGACTGAGGGAACAGCATCTTAAGAATGGGTATCTAAGGAGTCTAAATGCCCTAAAATGATGGATAAGAAAATTAGTCCTAAAAGCTTCACAAGCACCCAACATGAGGCCTTTGCAGATTCCTGTGAAGGCCTGAAGGCGTCAGTTCTGCAGCAGCACAGGTTTGTGGAACATATCCCAACTTCTGATGCCTCTTTTGAGGCTGTTAGAGGTGTAATGGCATCTTAAATATCTGCAGGCCTCTTAAAACAAAAAGTGCTGCATCACAATCTGATGTCAGTTTCTGTGCGCCTACAGTTGGGTAATGAATTTCCTGTACATCCAGCAGCCTTTGTTCCCCACTGAAATTTCAGCTATAGTTTTATACGTGAGCCTAGTGGTACTGGGGAATAAACTATATTCTCCTTATTAACAAAAACGTGAGGCACAGTGTGAAAAAATAAACCAATAATCCAAAAACCACACTGCGAGAGGAGACTAAAGCACCGGACAGCCGAAATGTAAAAACTAAAATTTATTTAACAAATACTCAAGTTAAACGTTTGACAAATCACCACGTTTTTCGTCATTAAAACAAACAGACAAGACATATTTAATTGATGACATATATTTATATGCTGACAAATTTTGAAACACCCAATGGTAGAAGAAAATGAGAAGAACGTCTCATCATAAATATGTATAAACACATTTTCTTCTCAAAACCTTTTCTACAAAAGACTTGTTGAGTAAGCATTTGTGTATGTAAGTAAATATAGAATAATACAATTTGAAAACCTGAATGTCATGACTTGTATAATCATACGAATATTGATATATATATTCATTTATATAAAAATGTGTATAAAAAAACTTTAAACAAGACTTTGTTCTGAAAGACCATACTCCCACCATGTGGTCGAAATGAAGAATTGCAACAAATAATAACATTTTCTCCCCATGAATATAAATGGATGGATGTAAAAAAATAAATATGTTAAACATAGATAAATATAAATATAAATGTATATATATATATATATATATATATATATATATATATATATATATATATATATATATATATATATATATATATAACCCAGTAAAATCCTTTCTAAAAATGTGTAAAATATTAAAATCCATGAAACTAGTAAATATAAATAACAATATTCCAATATCATAAATACATATGATGTTACATATAATTTTAGTAAAAATATTTCAATATAGGATGAACCTTACATAAATATAGGAAAGTGTAAGAACCTTGACAAATATGTTAAAACATATGTAGAAGATATAATAAAATAATACCATGTGACTATAAATATAAATGTAATATTATATTTATAATCTGGCTGCTCTCAACTTTAAAACCGGGGCAAGGGAAATGTTGTCATTTAAACCTGGGAATTTATTTGCCTCTAAAATAATCTTTCAGTATAATTCCTGGTACTCAATGTGAGTTTCCCATAACCCCCCCCCTCATCTCTCTTAATTTCTTCCAGTATAAAAAACAAATATTAATATGTCTATAGGTTCATAGGTTCATACTATGCTATCTGCCTTAGGGCATTTATAAGCCTAGCCAGACTGTGTTTGGCTTTCGCCACCCATTTTAAATTAATTTTGCTATGCCCTTTTTCAAGGTTAGTATACTGTGCCTCTGTCTAACAGTGACACAGAAGTGATACCCGGGGTAAACCTACGATCTCCCATCCACTCATCAAGATTCCTGTTGAAGAGAAGTCAATGAGGGACTCTGCCTAACCTGGACTGGGATTTTATTCCAGAGTGAAGGGAGCCTCTGGGTTATGAATCTGTCCCTCCAGCATGTCCTGTTTATTTCATTGCTGAGGTTCAAGTCTCTCGAGCGTGTAGCTTGATGGGATTTGGATTTTCTGAGGTGCAGCATGTCCATTAATTCCTGGCTGGACATGGCTTTATACGTCAGGCACAGATCACCTCTGAGCAGGCGGTATGCCACTGAGTAGAGCTGGAGTTTCTTTAACCAGGCAGCATATGGCATCTGTTTGAGCCGTTTGATCCTCTTGGTGAGGTACTTTTGGGGTCTTTCCAGTTGCTGCAGGTGTCTGGTAAGGTACATCCCAAAAGGGGCATTGTACTCAATTATGGGCCTGATGAGGGATGGGTAAAGAGGCACGATGACCTCCCCTGATCTAGATGTGAATCCCTTCATGATTAGGTGGGCTATATAAAATGTTTTTCTAACCACTTTGGCCACGTGATGAGAGATTGCTATCAACTTGGGTCCCCAGGTCCCTAATTACTACTTCTGTACTTAATGGATTACCGCCTATGTGGTAATTTGTGGGCACTTTGTTTTTGCCAAAGGGGATGACTATACACTTTTTGACGTTTAGCTTGAGGCCATCGCTCTGGCACCAGTTGTCTGTTTCTATGAGGCCCTTTTGGAGGATGCTTGTGTCGGCTGGAGAGTTGATTATGGCGCCCAGTTTGCAGTCATCTGCGAACTTGGTCAGCCACAGTCCTTCTGTGTTGGCCTGAACCTCCGAGAAATATATACCAAACAAGAGAGGTCCCAGGACTGAGCCTTGTGGGACGCCACTTGTAGCTGGTTTGGAGTCTGACATGGCTCCAGCAATTCTAACCATGTGGGTTCTGTCCTTGAGCCAGTTTGCAACCCATCTAGTGACATAGGGGTTTATATTTAAGCTGGTGAGCTTATCTATAATGCCCGAGTGGGGTATTGTACCGAAGGCTTTGCGAGGTCCAGGTAGGCTGTGTGGACCACCTTCCCTCGCCAATGGCCTTGGTGACTGTTTCAAAGAAATCGACCAGGTTTAAGAGGCAGGATCTGCCCTTAACAAAGCCGAACTGGGTAGGATCCAGTGTCTGTAGGACCCCAATATCTTTATTTATGAGGTCCTTGATGATCCTTTCCATAGCTTTGCAGACCAAGCTAGTCAGGCTTATGGGGCGATAGTTTCCAGGATCCGTTGAGGCACCACCTTTGTGGAGAGGGACCACTGTTGCTGTACGCCACTCTTTGGGTACATATCCTGTAGTAAGGCTGAGATTGAACAGTAGTTTTATGTTTGGATTTAGCTCTTCTTGGAGTTCATGTAGGACGCAGCCCGGGACACCGTCTGGTCCCATTGATGCTGTGTTTTTGCTTTGGAGAGGGCGGCTCTTACCTGAGCATCTGAGATGTCAGGGGGCAGCACTCTGCTGGGATAGATATTTGCCCTTTTGGTGGGGGGGGGGGAGAAGTTTGCACTGAACCTGTCAGCTAGGATGTTGGCAGTGTCTGTGGGTTCGATGTATTTTTTGTCATTTTGGACTAATTCTGAGCATATCTGGGAATTCCCACCCAGGTTCCTAACATAACTAAAGAAAGCCTTGTGATTGTCCTTAGTGTCCTGTGCAATTTTTCTCTCAAAGCTGGCCTTAGATGATTTTATGAGTGCCCGTAGTTTTTTTCTAATACTGATCAGAGATGCCTTCCCTTTTTGGGATTTTGCTCTATCATGTAGTAGCTTCTTCCTTCTATTGTATAGTTTATTTATGGCTGGGGTCCACCAGACATGACATCTGCCTTTGGAGGATTGGGTCTTGGTTTTATTTGGGATTGCATGATCCATGCATTCCTGAAGGTGTTCATAGAATGCGTTTATAAAATATTCTGCGGTCTGGGCCGTATTTTCCACAGGCTCGGGGGCTTTGAAGGATTCCGCTTCGGTTTTGAGGAGTGGGAAATTTGCTTTAGAGAAGTTTTTCACTGTGGTTTTCTGGGCAGGGGGTGGGGTCGGGATGTGAATATCCAGTAAGATTAGTTTATGTTCTGATCTTACCAATGAGGGATACACTTCTAGTCTGGAGCATAGAGTCCCCATGTTGGTGATGATCAGGTCCAGTATGTTTTCCCCCTCTTGTGGGAGTGGTAACAAGTTGTTCCATAGCATTTGAGTTTATAAATTCTAGGAACCTTTGGGCTAGGGTGTTGGAGCTAGAGTAATGCTCCCAGTCTATGTTTTGGTAGTTGAAGTCGCCCAATATAATGGTATTTGGAGAGACCTTCATATTTTCCAGTGTTCTCAGGAAGGCCGAGTGGGGTTCCTGGGTTTGGGAGGGTGGTCTGTAGCAGGCTATAAACTGGAAGACAGTTTTACCCACTGTTAGTTGCACATGGATAGTCTCTGATGCTTCGCGCTGTGCCACCAACCTGGAGGTGTAGGTATTTTTGATGAATATTGATACCCCCACTCCTTTTGTTGTTCGGTCCAAGTTTTGGGGCCGAAAAGCATGGTATGAGGTATAACCTGGTAGTGCTGGGGTGCTCTCAGGAGCCTTGAACCAGGTTTCTGTTACTGCACAGATATCGATGTTCTCCATGCTAAGGAGAGTTTCGATTGCATGCATCTTGAGGTTTAGACTTCTGGCGTTGAGTAGCATTACTCTTAGTTTCTTATCCCTTGTGATACCTATGGAGGTGGGTTTGTCTTTTAAGCCTTGCCTAAAAAAAGGCACTATGGGGGAAGTAAGAGCCTTTGCCAATATCCGAAAGCACCGGGGTGACAGGTGCAAGCCATCCCTAGTGAAGCATCGTGGCTTGTTGAGCATGTCATCCCAGGCTGACAGGCATTGGATCCCCTTTGAATGACACCAATACTTAAGCCAATTGTTGAAATTGATCATCTTGTCTTCATATTGTGGCATCATTCTTGGTGAAGGTAAGATGCTACTCAAGGTCAGGGTCATACCGGCCTGGGCTACATGTTCAGAGAGCTCCTCTATGTCACTTTTCATGTAGTCCAGGGAGGTACGTCTCAGGTCATTCACACCAGCATGGACAATGACCGAGTCATATTTGTACTTGCCTTGGAGTGACCTGAGTGCATGTGTTATGTGGCGGTTCCTAGCGCCCGACAGGCAGCTCACCGTGACCTTCTCCTTGTTCAGCCTGGTGAGCGGGACGTCAGTGTGCCTGACGATAGTCACCTATTACAAATGTATCAGATGTGTTGTTTAGCCTTAAAGGCTGTGACTGTTCGGCACACTGGCTTTGTGAGCTATGTGTTGCACGTGTTTTGTTTTGGGGTAGCGGTTGCTTGGGTGTCTGCTTTGGAGGTCTCTGCTGCTTAGGCAGATTTTTATTTAGAGCCTCCGAGTATGTTTTTGTGTGTTTGTGTTTGGTTTGCTGTCGTGGTAGGTCTATGTGAGACTGGAATTGTAATGAGTGTGGTTTCCTTCTTCTCCTGACTGGTTACGCCAGTACTAAGTTGAGAGAGCTTAGCCTCCAGTTTGGCTATATGGTTGCCTCTCTCACATGTGTTGGAATTTGTTGGGAGGAGGAGAGGGTTGTCTGTATACATGAGGCAGTTGTAACATTGCCTCAAGATTCCCAGATTCACCAGCTGGACCGGAGAGGAGATTGACAACTGACCTTTGGACATGCTAGAATAGTATTGGGAATTCCTTTATAATTGAAAAAAAGGGCCAATGGGGAACAAGGTACTCAAGGGGAGTTTGTGAGGGTGTAGTGCTTTTAATTTTTAGTGCTGACTTATATAATTGCTTTAGTGAGCAAGTGCCAGGTAACTTAAGTGCAATGTATTACAGGTAACTTAAATGCAAAAATGACATGCAGTAGCTTTCTTTCAAGTGAAACAAGGAAATAAGTACAGTAAGCAATGCAGATATCACTAGGGATTCACAGAAGCGCTGAAAAGCCACGTTTTAGGTGGAATTAGCGTTTCAGGGAAATAACAAGCAAACAAACAACAAGCATACAAACAAAGCTAGATTCAGCAGGCCTGGATCTAGTCTATGCTACAGCAAACAAGGTGTACCAATTTCAGTAAGAAACAGTTCAAATATGGAGGCACTATAAGCCTTTAACCAGAAATTCCCAGCTCAGAAGGGCAGAGTCCAGCCTCTCCTCCCACAAGAGTGCAGACCACGAACCTTCTTAATGTAAAATAACTGACCTGAAGCCCAAGTGCTTAGACCAGAACTAATACACTTTTGGAATAACAGACACTGAGCCCTCAATCAGCACTTCCCAACTTAGAAGGATGTAAGCTACCTGTCCTGCCACCACAGTGCAGGCCACAAACCTTCCTAATGTAAAACAACTGGTCTGAAGCCCAAGTGCTTAATCCAAAAGACTTAGAATGATAGCTACACTTTAATCAAGTTACTACCAAGCAGTAATAAATACAATTGAATACTTTAGTGCTCAAGTTATACAAACAAAGCTAGATTCAGCAGGCCTGGATCTAGTCTATGCTACAGCAAACAAGGTGTACCAATTTCAGTAAGAAGCAGTTCAAATATGCAGGCACTATAAGCCTTTAACCAGAACTTCCCAGCTCAGAAGGGCAGAGTCCAGCCTCTCCTCCCACAAGAGTGCAGACCACAAACCCTCTTAATGTAAAATAACTGGCCTGAAGCCCAAGTGCTTAAACCAGAATGAATACACTTTTAGAATAACAGACACTGAGCCCTCAATAAGCAGTTCCCAACTTAGAAGGATGTAAGCTACCTCTTCTGCCACTACAGTGCAGACCACAAACCTTCTTAATGTAAAACAACTGGTTTGAAGCCCAAGTGCTTAAACTAAAAGGCTTAGAATGAGTTACACCAAGCAGTAATAAATACAATTGAGTACTATTAAGCTAACGCAAAAGCAAAATAAAGTAGGAAGAAACACAAATATAATAAAAGCAGATACATTTTTTTTGTGTGTGTGAGCAAATGAGATGGGCCCAGGAGTTACAGGACAGAAACAAGTGCAAATGCAGGCCTTCAAATCAGAAAGTTGAGAGAGATGGAAGACCACCCAAACAGCCAATAACTACAAATTCTGGGCCAGAACCACTCCTTATGTGGTAGACAGGTTACCTAATGCTTACCACTCCCACTGATAAGCTAGAAGGCTTCCCTGCAACACAGAAAGGCTTGGGGGGCTCAGAAGCTTACAAACAGTCCTGGATACAGCAAATCTGTATCTGGAACACTAATTACAGGAAAGGTAGGAAACAGGCTTACAATTTTTTTTTCCAGAAAAGTAGCAAAAACAGTAGTAAAAACAATTCACATGCAGTGCAAGCTGGCACACTTGAGTATGTAGCAATATTAGTCCACACACAGTTTGAAAAAATGTAATTAAATTAAAAAGGACTAAAAGCAAGTGGAGAAGGGTTTATTAGGTAGAATGCGATAAAGAGATGGGACTGGGGGAGTGTCCTAGATCAAATCTACAGTGGGGCGGGCACTGCGAAAGCCATCAAATTTAAACTACAACCAAGAACAGGGAGGGGGGTGGGGAAGACAGTTTTAATAGAGATGTGAGGAATCACAGTGCAAATTATAAAACCAGAAAAATATATACTGATCTCTGTATATTTGCAGAACAGTAAGACAACAGATATCTAAGCAACAATTTAGCTCTATAATACAGAATAATACAGAAAAATATACTCAGCTCTATATAAGGTCAAATTAAGCGTGGAGCTAGCTAACACACAAGCTATAAAAAACCGTTATCATCAGCTGAGATAAGGCAGAAAATGGGGGTAGTTATAAAACCAGAAAAATATATACTGATCTCTGTATATTTGCAGAACAGTAAGACAACAGATATCTAAGCAACAATTTAGCTCTATAATACAGAATAATACAGAAAAATATACTCCGCTCCATATATTTGCAGATAGTCTTGTAAGGCTCTCTCTCAGTGCACAGGTTCCAGTTTAAATGCAGACTGTTTTTAACAGGTCAGATTAAGGGAACCTGGAGTTAAGCAACTCACAAGCTATAAAAAACGGTTATATCAGCTGAAGACAAGGCAGAAAATGAGGGGTGGGGTGGGGAAGACAGTTTCAACAGAGATGTGAGGAATCACAGTGCAAATTATAAAACCAGAAAAATATATACTGATCTCTGTATATTTGCAGAACAGTAAGACAACAGATATCTAAGCAACAATTTAGCTCTATAATACAGAATAATACAGAAAAATATACTCAGCTCTATATATTTGCAGATAGTCTTGTAAGGCTCTCTCTCAGTGCACAGGTTCCAATTTAAATGCAGACTGTTTTTAACAGGTCAAATTAAGGGAACCTGGAGTTAAGCAACACACAAGCTATAAAAAACGGTTATATCAGCTGAAGACAAGGCAGAAAATGGGGGTTGAGGGGTGGTGGGAAAGACAGTTTCAACAGAGATGTGAGGAATCACAGTGCAAATTATAAAAACAGAAAAATATATACTGATCTCTGTATATTTGCAGAACAGTAAGACGACAGATATCTAAGCAACAATTTAGCTCTATAATACAGAATAATACAGAAAAATATACTCAGCTCTATATATTTGCAGATAGTCTTGTAAAGCTCTTGCTCAGTGCACAGGTTCCAATTTAAATCATAAATTTACTATATAGTGCATTGCTTTCTTTTTTGTTTTTAATATCATTCATGTGCTCGTAAACTCTCCTTTTTATTTTTCTCTCCGTCTTACCTATATAAAAAGCGGAGCACATCTCACATGTTGCAATGAAAACCACTCCAGATGCATCACAGGTATTGTGTGTTTTACCTGTGATTTCTTTTCCCCTTGATTCAATAAAAATACTATGCGTGTTAGCCATCCATGGGCATTGTGCACACATGCCACATGGATGGGTACCTCCTAATTTCATAGTTTTATTTTTCCTTTTGTTTTGAACTGTCAACCAGTCTTTAGTATTCCGTCCCCTCCTAAAAATAATGTTCAAAGGTTCTTTTAATTGATTAAAACTGAGATCTGTAATTTTAATAAATTTATCCCACTCTCTGTTAAACACTTGTTGAATTACCCCTGCATCCCCACTGAAGTCAGTAATAAAGGCCTGACTATATATTTTTTCTTTTATAACTGGGGTCCCTAGAGAATTCAGTTTTCTGGCTTCATCATTATTAAAAATTCTTTTATTTAAAATGGGTGCAAATCTATTTTTCTCCCTTTAATAACCTCCTCTCTAATATTATTACAAAATTCAGACGGATAACCTCTATCCAAAAACATTTGAATCAAAAACTCACTTTCATCAATAAAATCTTGTTCATTTGATGTCATCCTAGAAATTCTGACCAACTGGCCTTTCACTATACTTTTCTTTTGGTGGAGGGGGGTGTCCACTTTTAAAATGTAGATATGTTAGAAAATGTTTTCTTTCTAAAAACTCTAGACCTAAAATCTTCCCCATCCTTGATTTAGTGTTACATCCAAATAATTGATCTCATGGAGGCCTATTTCGTGAGTGAATTTTAAAAAAGTAGTTGAATGGTTGATGTATTGTATAAATTCATCTAATTTTTCCTTACTATCATGCCAAAATATAATAATGTCATTCAAAAAACGCTTGTATAAACTCCAACTCTCCTTGTATATACTATTATAAATGAATTTCTTCTCCCAAGAGTTCAAAACCATATTAGCATAAATCAGGGCGCACCTCGCCCCCATAGCTAAGTTGATGAAAATATTCCCCTTGAAAAAATAAATGGTTGTGTTTTAAAACTAATTCCATCAAATTTACACAAACATATATTTCATCGTCATTCAACTCGCCAAAAGATCTAATCGCCTCCTCAAACCAATCTATACCTGTGTCGTGTGGTATAGAACCAAACAAATCTACCACATATATAGTAACAAAAATCATATCTCTATTCAATGTATTTTATTAACTTTTTCTAAAAAATCCCAAGAATCCTTTAAATAGGATGTCCCTTTTAACATTAAATCTTTCAGTTTCACATCTCTATACCTAGCTAGGGGGAAAATGACTGAACCTGCTGCTGCTGCAGTGTGTCATAAAGGGGGGGTCAATAAGATTCTTATGAACTTTTGGAATTCCAAAAATAGATAGAATTTTGGGTTTACTGTTATGTAAAAACTCGAATGTATTTTATTTGGAGTAGTTCCAAATCCAATCCTTCTAAAAATAAATCGTATAATGCTGTATATATTCTCTTGTAACCAATATTTATTTCATTTTTTGAAACGTTGTCGTATTTCGAAACATCAAGTAATATATTAAATATTTTACCCTCATACATGATGGAATTCATAAGCACTATACCACCCTCCTTATCTGGCTTCATTATTCTCAAATTAATATTCCCCCTTAGCTGATGGAGTAGTTCCAATTCACCTGGAGTAAGGTTTGGTGTAAATCTATTCTTCTTAATTTCTTGTTTCAATTCATTTTGTACCATATTTTCAAAATTTCTTAATTGTGTGTGTATAGGGGGATTCCAAACACTTCTTTTCCTTAATTCTTTCGAATAATCAACTTCTTCTGAAGTACCCCCGCAAACTAACTCCAGGTTGATCTTTCTTAAGAACATCTTCAAATCAATGACTAACCTACAAATATCACATTTTGTTCTTGGGACAAAACTAAGACCTTTGGAAAATAGTTTAAAATAAGTGTCATTGATATTGAGTTCTGTATAATTGAATATATGAAAAATTTTAAAATCAGTGCAAGTACAAATAACAGAATTTTCCGAATAGTTCTCTATATTATTTTCATTTACATTTTCATTCTCTCTGATTTTTTATACTTTCCGACCTCCGAAGGGGAGGAAAATCTAAAGGGTCAAAATTCTCTGGTTGCAGTTCTCCCTGCCTTTCTTTGCAATGGTTCTTACTTCCATATCTGTTCTTGTTTAAATATTTTTCATTTGTATAATTAAACATAGTCCTAGGCTTAGGATATTGTATCTCCTGTTCATATTCAAATGTCTCTTAATATTTTCCTTTTTTTCTTTTCCAATATTCTGACACATTTCTTGTCTATATAATTTCTTAACTAATATTTCTTTCTTGTTCAACAGTAAATAAAAGTTCATTAGTAATTTTGCCATTTACAACATCAATTTGCTTAATCAAATGATCAATTTCTTCTTCATTGTTCTTAATAATAGCTCTAATGAGCTCAAAACCCCAACTGTCAAACATATTCAATAACCTCTCGTGAAACTGTGTACTTTCTTTCACATTGTTAGGAAATTTATAAACACGTAAACCTTTCGGTACTATTTTCGCTTGAAGACATTCCTTTAAATACGTGTTATCAATATTTAAAATTTTAAACTTAAATAACAAATCATTGAGCTTATGCAAATTGTCAGCATATGTATAAACATATTCTTGTTCATTAACAAGTCTATCGTGAAGCTCAACTTTTTGTTTGAGCCAGTCATTTAATCATAAAACATTATGGAAACAGTCACATTGTGTCTCTGGCGTCTTGTGATGATGAGACATATTTATGATGAGACGTTCTTCTCATTTTCTTCTACCATTGGGTGTTTCAAAATTTGTCAGCATATAAATATATGTCATCAATTAAATACGTCTTTGTCTGAGGAAGTCTGTTTGTTTTAATGATGAAAAACGTGGTGATTTGTCAAACGTTTAACTTGAGTATTTGTTAAATAAATTTTAGATGTTAAGTTGTCTGTCTCGCCTTCATTCTTGCTGGATGGGTTCGGAGCCGAACCTCGGCTCCGACTCGGCCACTCTAAAAGCTCGAGAGCTAGTTCCACCAGCTCGAGGCTCCCCTATATCCCACAATGCTAGGCGGTAACTCCAGATCTCGTTTGCCGCTATAGCTGACGAGGTGCTCTTCCAACCGGCTTGCAGGTTAGTCAGTTTAAATAAGACTTTTAGTCTACTTAGACCCCTTTAATTTTAAATTTCTAGTGTCCCTTGATTAGATTTTTCGTAGTTGGACCCTTTTTCCTCGAATCTACCCCTTTATCCAAAATTTTTTCTCAGAGTTCCCTTTAGGCCTTAGGCCCCTTTCCCACCCCTCCTAGATTTGGAGTGTGTGTGTTTGTGTATAAACTTTCTTTGGATTTTTTTCTTAATTTAACGGTGTGTTTGTGTAACTGTCTGTTACCTTTAGAGCTATGTCTAAAGAATCAAAGGTCTCAGGCTTTAAGAAGTGTGACTCGTGCTGTCAAAAGATGTCTCTGACAGACGGTCACACTTCTTGCGTATACTGCCTGGGACCTTTGCACCTGCAGGACTCGTGCTGTTTGCTATGGTTTCAGCCCTAGAGTCCTGCAGGAGCGAAAAAATAAGCTCATTTTAAGGGGCTTATTGAAGCCTGAGGGTCCCCCGACTCAATCTTCGGGGAAGCCCTCCAAGCCTACGAGACCGTCTGCTCCTGTATCTGAGTCGTCTTCGGGGGCTTCGAAACCTGTTCGAACATCGGCTCTGGCTGGAGCCGATGATTCTCGAACACATGTTCCCACTGTTCCCTCTGCTCCGGCCGGAGCCAAGGTAGTCACTGCTGAGTCGGCTCCGATAAGGTTATCGGAACCGACTTCCAGAAAGAGGTCCAGGTCACCATCTATTGGCTCCGTTCATTCGGCTCCAGCATCTCCATTGTTGTCTGAACGGAGCCATAGATCTCACTCCTCTAGGTCGTCGAGACTGTCAGATCATGACCTTCAGAGGGTAGTGAGTCGACTTCTTAAGTCCGAGGCACTGGCCCAAATGCTTCAGAGCCCAACTCAACAGTCGATGGCTAATCCTGTCACTCAGAATGTTCCTCCTCTGACTCTCTTGAGTTCGGAGCTGGGGCAGCTCGGACCCGAGACTGTGGGTGCTTCGGAACTGATACCTTTGTCTTCGGTACCGTCGTCTGCTCCGATGTCTTCTTTGGAAGAATCTCGGTGCCAGACTTCCCTCGTCGGCTCCGAGGGGGCGAGTGGCATCGGACCCTTGTCCGACCCCGCTCTCCCTCTCGGTGCTTCAGCGCTGGTGAATTCGGCTCCGACATTGACCTCGGAGCCATCACTGTCGGTGCCGGGGGAGGTTTTCAGCTTTTCGGAGTGGAGACCTCTGGCTCTGCCTGACGGGGGTGTCTTCGAGGTCATGAGGAGCGTGTTAGAACCTGGTTCAACCCCACAGTCGGCTCCATCTGCCCCTCCCTCCACAGTGCCTGCGGTGATTTCATCTCACTTCCTCATCCCGGAATGTAGAGAGCCAGCTCCTCAAGTATCCCCAGTGGGGATCTCCTCCTGTTCCGAGGCCTCTCCTGACCCGGTAGGAGAGCCCCTTAGGAAGAGGCAGTGCAAGAGGAAGCACATCGACTCCCCTGAGTCTGTCACCTCTGACACTGATTTAGAGGATTCTGAAGGTTCCCCTCGTTCCCCCTCTGAAGATGTCTCATTTGCAGACATCCTCGAAATCTTAAAACAGAGGGGGAATTGGCCAGCCCTCAACCCATCAGAGGATGAATCAGTGTATATTGAGGCCTTTGGCTCTCGCCCTTCCACCTCCTGGGTGTCCCCTCCCTTTGACCCCCTCATGGAAGTGGTGGCGAGGAAGGCCTGGATGGCTCCTGACTCAGTAGAACCCACCCCCAGGAGACCATCAAAATTTATCACTGCCCCCAAAGACAAAGGATTCTTGACCAAAGGCGTCTCTGTTGATGCTATGGTGGTGGCTGCAGCCACCAAGAAGGAGCTTGCTGATCCTTCAGTGCCTGTTCATCCTCATAACAAGGAGTCTAGGACTATGGACAGGTACGGGAAGCGGATGTTCTCGTCGGTGACCTTTTCTATGCGCTCGCTAAATTACCTGTGTCATTTTACTCGTCTCCAGAGGGATTTGCTCAAGGAAGCGAGTGAAATGTTAAAGGATCCAACAGCTGCAGGTTTTCAGGATGGAATGAACTCTCAGCTAGCGACCCTCAACTCAATAGTTAACTCCTCCATGCGCCTCCTTTCATATGCGGCGGATGGGGCGAGTAGAGCGGCAGGTACAGGTGTGGCGTTACGTCGGCAGGCCTAGATGCGGCTGTGTAACTTTGCGGACCCTTTCAAGGCATCCTTCACTAACTCCCCTTTTGATGGATCATCCCTCTTTGGTCCTCAAGTGAAGGAAACCCTGACTAGGTGCGAGACTGATGGCAAGACTCTCTCTGCCGTCGGAGTCCGTTTTTCTACTCCTTCTCGGCCTTACCCCAAAGGCCAGAAGGGGGGAAAGATGTGGTTCCGCAAACAACCACAAGGAGTTTTGCCTGACGCACAGAGTCGGTTCCCCCCTAGAGGCAGAGGGGGGAACAGTAATAATAGATGCCGTCCTAGAGGCAGAGAGGGCCCGCAGAATCAGGGCAGTCGAGAATCCTTCTCTGACAAGCCCTTTCAGCATCCCTGAGGTGTTGCCCGACTGTCCACCTTCGGAGGCAGTCGGGGGAAGATTATCTCTGTACCCAGAAGCCTGGCTTTCCCTTACTCAAGACAAATGGGTACAGTCTATCATTTCCGAAGGCTACAAAATCCCTTTCTTTCGCATTCCAAAGCGGTCCGGAAAATCCTTTCCAGACGTTCCACCCAGTCAAGGGGAGCAAGCAGCATTAGAAATTTCAAAGCTGCTAGCAAAAAGAGCTATTCAACCAGTTACAGCAGACCAACAAGGATCCAGAATCTACTCCAAATTCTTTTTGGTTTCAAAGAAAACAGGGGACTGGAGACCTATTTTGGATCTCCAGGATGCATACTGTCACATCAGAATGAACCAACGTTCCAAGAGATTTCTCCGCTTCAGGCTGGGAACCAGTCATTTTCAGTTCAGGGCCCTGCCCTTTGGTCTCACTACAGCCCCCCGAGTGTTTACCAAATGCATGGCAGTGGTCGCCTCTCAGCTGAGACAACAAGGATTCCAGGTGTTTCCATATTTAGACGACTGGCTCCTAACAGCCCCCACCAAGCATCTTCTCCTTCTTGCCAGAGACTACACCTTACACACATGTCAAATACTAGGCATTTCAATAAATTACGAAAAGTCTGTCTTGTCGCCTTGTCGTGTTATTACCTTCATAGGTGCAAACCTAGACACAGTCAACATGTCAGCCAGACTCACAGAGCAGAGAATAGCAGACATACACAGACAAGTCTCTCTTGTCTTGCAGAGCAACAAAGTCAAAGTCAGACTGATCCTGAAGGTCTTAGGGATAATGGCGGCGGCCATCCCTCTCCTACCATTAGCTCGCTTCCACATGAGAATCTTACAATGGATGCTCTTCACACAATGGTCTTTCCAACGACTTCCACTGTCCCATCCTATTCGGATAACACAACCGTGCAAGAATCATCTCTCTTGGTGGATCACATCTCCCCAGCTCTTCCTAGGGAGACCTTTTGTTCCTCCCCCTCCGGTTGCTACATTGACAGTGGACGCCTCCCTGATCGGGTGGGGGGGCATTACCAGGGCAGGACGGTCCAAGGCATGTGGCAACCTTTCGAGTGCCACTTGCACATAAATGTCCTAGAGATGAGAGCAGTGCTTCTAGTGTTGCAAGCCTTACAAGACTCTCTTCCCAAGGGAACTATAGCAATTCAGACAGACAATATGTCTGTAGTGTGGTACATCAACAAACAAGGTGGAACCAGATCTTACCCCCTATGTCGAGAGGCACTCAGACTGTGGCAATGGGTGATTTCTTCTCAGCGGTTTCTGTTAGCAACGCACATTCCCGGGAAGTCCAATGTGATTGCAGACAAATTGAGCAGAGCTATTCTCATGCCTCACGAGTGGTCTCTGAAGAATTCAGTGTTGGAGAAAGTTTTACAAAAGTGGGGCCGGCCTTGCTGCGACCTTTTTGCTACTCCCCAAAACAGCAAGTGCAACAATTTCTTCACCCTCTTTCCCCAACCAGGCCACCCCAGCAGAGAGGCTCTAGTCCACGATTGGCCCCGGGGACTTCTGTATGCCTTTCCACCCTTCCCACTGATATCTCAACTAATTCAGACAGCCATCGCTCAGAAAGCTTCCATGATCCTCATTGCCCCTTACTGGCCTCGACAGGTTTGGTTCCCATTTCTTCACCGTTATCTGTTGGAGCAACCCTGGCATCTGGACCCAGTTCCAGACCTCCTGACCCATCAGTCGAGTCAGTTGCACCGCTCCCTCCCTTCTCCGAACCTCACAGCGTGGTTTCTCCAATTCCAACTTTAGCCAGGCTTCCTCTAATATCTCACTCAGTTCGCGATATTTTGATAGCCTCTCATAAATCCACTCGGAAGATTTATAACAGTAAGTGGAAATGTTTTTCCTATTGGGCACAGTCAAAAGATATAGATCCTTTCACTGCTTCTATTCAGTCTGTTTTGGATTTTCTAGCCGAACTTTTCCACTCAGGTTCGTCTCCGTCCACCATCAAAGTTCAATTGGCGGCTATATCTAACTTTCATGTCGGTGTCTCAGAGTCTTCCATTATGTCTCACAAGCTCTGCAAAGCTTTTCTAAAGGGAGTTTTTCTCCTCAAACCACCTATCAGGGATCCTCCTCCTCAATGGGATCTCAACTTGGTTCTGGCGTCCTTAATTCTTTCCCCCTTTGAACCTGCGGCTTCATGCTCAATGAAGTTACTATCTTGGAAAACACTCTTTCTGGTAGCTATCACTTCAGCTCGAAGAGTCTCTGAACTCCATGCTCTGTGTAGTCGACCCCCTTATCTATTGTTTCATAAGGATAGGGTATCCTTATGTACTAACCCGTCCTTTTTGCCTAAGGTAGCTTCACCAGCAAATTTGAATCAAACCATTGATCTTCCAGTTTTCTTCCCTAACTATTCGAACAGATCAGATCAGAGCAGAGATTACACTGCTTGGACGTTCATCGCCAACTTAGGTGCTATTTAGTCAAGACCAAACAATCCAGGAAGTCCGATCAACTGTTTGTGTCCTATGCAGAAGGTAGAATGGGCCTTCCAGTTTCTAAGGTGTCTCTCTCTAGATGGCTTACTTCGTTGATTACCCTTGTTTATGAGATCAGACATCAACAGCTGTCATCCAAACCCAGGGCTCATTCAACTAGAGCTTTAGCCACATCTATAGCTTTTCAAGACAGACTGCCTATTGATTCAGTTTGTTCTGCAGCTACTTGGGCTTCTCCCCATACCTTCATATCTCATTATAAGTTGGACTTAGCCTCTAGAAGCTGAGCCAGCTTTGGTTCCACTGTACTCGAGAGTCTGTTCCGATAGGCCACCCGGGACAAGGTGCTAGGGACACGGTCCCATCCAGCAAGAATGAAGGCGAGATAGACAACTTAACATTTAGAAGTTATGTACCTACCATAACATTCCATGTTAGTTGTCTTCTTCTCGCCTTCTTTCTTGCGTCCCACCCTCCTTCCCCCTAGCCTGGACAGACCTAGAGGAGATTGTCTTGTGACCTCTTTATCTTTCTCCCATGCTACCACCTCTGTATGTTCCTCTGTTAGGATTAGGACACCTCTCACACAGCCTTATAGAGGTGGGTTACCTTTTTCCATGTTATGGAGTTTTTTCTTGCTTGGCCTAGCTTTCAAACGATATCTGAGGAGTTACCGCCTAGCATTGTGGGATATAGAGGAGCCTCGAGCCGGTAGAACTAGCTCTTGAGCTTTTAGAGTGGCCGAGTCGGAGCCGAGGTTCGGCTCCAAACCCATACAGCAAGAAAGAAGGCGAGAAGAAGACAACTAACATGGAACGTTATGGTAGGTACATAACTTCTAATTTTTACATTTCGGCTGTCCGGTGCTTTAGTCTCCTCTCGCAGTGTGGTTTTTGGATTATATTCTCCTTATTGTCATAAATTTTAAATAGGTTGAACCTCCCAAGCTGCACCCAACAGGTCTTATGCTTGCTGTGTCTGTCACACTAATGTCTGTATCAGCCTGCTTCAGGTTTTGATAGCAAACAGTTTATTGAGGAATATATGGCAGCATAGCAGAAAATCCATGCTCCTTCACTGCCACTTGGCAAATCTTCTACTTCTGAAGGACCCCTCCATCAAAGAAAAGTAGAGGAAGTAGATAGACAACTCCATTGCTATTCTCCGACTTGGATACAGCTGAAGACGAGGGTTTACCTTGCACTGCCCTCATACACTCACCGCTTGGTTTATGACATTCTTCATTCTCAGTTTCAGCCTTGGAGGATGTTTCCATCAGCAAAATGCCAAACCTAATATTTAGTGCAGGAGCAGGGAGACAAAGTGCTGTCTGATTCCCATAAAGATTACTTGAATTTGTTAGGAATGAAAGAACACAAGCCTACAGCCTTTCCTCCCATTGTATAACCATTTGGGGATGCCTTTTAAGAGTGCTTCATTAGAGCCTGATTTACAACTGCTAGCACCCATGAAACCCAACTGTTTCTATGATGTAGAATAAAAATAAAAGCATGTATGCAAAATCGTAGTCTGTGATCCTACTGTCATTTCCCTGGACATGGCTAAGGGATCAAAGGTAGCATCTGCCATTAACACATTACTTAGTTTAAAAGTGTTTATATCCTGGATCCATCTGGCAAGAAAAGGTCTATCCCTCTGCTACCCTAAGTATTAAGTTAATTAACTACCAGAAGCACATGCTGCAGTATCAGGGAGACATTATTAAACAGGTGGAGTATATGTGCAGTGAGGTTCAAGACACCACTGTGAAACAGCACTACTTAAATCTTCTGCAGACATCTTAGAATTAATAAGCAGCTGATAAAAATGAAACCGCTGATGTTTGTATTCAGGTAGGGTCATTAGATGATATGCAAGGCTAAAGGAACAACCCCTGCCAGAGGACATTTAGAGGAAGCTTTAGAATGTTGCCATGGCAAGCTTTTACATTTTGGGGCCCTATCATGAAAAGTATTTAAAACTAGTAGTTAAAGGCAAAAAATTCAAAACCGTTAAACAGATCTTTAACTCTCCCATACTAAAATACAGTAGGAATTTTCCTGTCAAACAGTGAGTGTTTTGTGGTAAACTGTCTTGCAGTGAGGTAATTTACACAGAAGAAGGCATTTGCAAAGGACTGTCAGAGAGGTTGTAGGGTCTGAGGTAATTCAGCAGGGCAGAGGGAGTGGTCATCTACAAGCCAATAGGGTGCCTCCCAGTAATGACTGCATCACTCTCCCCCTGTCCCTGCCAACTGTCAGGCCACAGGCTTTCCCAATTCAAATTTCTGTGGCTTAAGCTGACCATGGATGTTGGATGAGGCAGCTTATAAATTCATAATACAAAATAAAGTTCAAAGCCATTCTTCTGTTTAAGAGAATGCCTCCTTTACTGCCAGATCAGGTGCCACTGGCAGAGCCAAACTTAAAGGGTACGTTAGCATTCACATTTATAGAGAGATTTTCTCTTGCAGAGTGAGGGCAAGGATCTTACTTCAAGATGTTCTTAATGCCAAAAAAGGTAAGACCCTCGAGACCATTACCGGGCCTTTCAAGGGTGAACAAATTCCTGATTGTAAAGAAATTCTGAAAGCTTAGTGTTTAGTGACTTCTCTGTCTGTTACACCCATATGCTGTGAAGGATACTGTAAAACCAGGGGATAGTACCATGCTAAGTTAAAATTATAATGCATCCTTTCTCAAGTTCAGGCCTTTGTGCACATTCCCACCACCTAGGATACACACAGATATCCTCCTTGCCTTGCTGTGAAGCACCCATTCCACTAACTGAACTGTGGCTACTTGGGCTGTAGTACGGGCTTTATCCTATTGTGCTACTTGTGACAACTCCTTCCGCTCAAAGGGTATAGGAAGGCAATCACATGAGGTCTGTGCCTAGTCCCCATGAGTAGAGGATGGATCCAATGTTTCTTCATGAACTGAGTGTGATCTGGGGCAGTATGTAGCTAGATCTCTTTGCCTTCCCCAGTGAACACCATATTCTAAAAATTTGCCTGTGCAAGTCAGCCCTTAGTGGTGGACACATATTCTAAACCTGGAAGCCATACCTCTCTCTTTCTGTGCCTCTGATTTGTAGTTGTCCACTTTGCAGTCAAGACATCCCAAGTACTCTCTGTTTATAGAGTTGAGGATTGGGGGATCAAAGAGTTCTTCCCATATCTTGCAGTCTTCTATGCTAACAACAAGGGGACCATACTTACCTAAAGCATTTGTGTCTGTAGCCAGGAAGGTAGACTACTTTTGTTCACTATTTGAGAAGGCACTTTCTTGTGCATTAGTTAAGGTATATTCATCTGCCATTGCAGCCCGACTGCCATTAGAGCTGTATTTGCCTGCCGTACCTTTTATAAAGTGGCTTTTAATTGTGAGAAGTTACATTTGCGACCACCAAACATGCTGGCATTTCTTCCATTTGAGCTAATTTTTGTTGCAGAAAAAAATGATATGGCATCTTTTGAAGCAGCAGCTCCTGCAACTTTATAGGTTCATAGGTTCATACTAGGCTATCTGCCCTGGGGCATTTATAAGCCTAGCCTGATTGTGTTTGGCTTACGCCAGCCCTTGATTTGAGTATACTGTGCCCTTTTTAAAGTTTAGTTTACTGTGCCTCTGTCTAATAGTGACACAGAAGTAATCCCCGGGACAAACCTACAATCCCCCATCCACTCATCAAGATTCTTCTTGAAGAGAGTCAGTGAGGTGCTCTGCCTAACATGAATTGGAATTCTGTTCCAGAGTGAAGGGAGCCTCTGGGTTATGAATCTGTCCCTCCAGCATGTTCTATTTATTTCTGTGCTGAGGTTCAAGTCCCTCGAGCGTGTGGCTCTAAGGGATTTAGATTTACTGAGGTGGAGCATGTCCATTAATTCTGGGTTGGACATAGATTTATATGTCAGGCATAGATCGCCTAGAAGTAGGCGGTATGCAACTGAGTAGAGCTGGAGTTTTTTTAACCTAGCAGCATATAGCATCTGTTTGAGTCCCTTGATCCTCCTGGTGAGGCACTTTTGGGGTCTTTCCAATTGCTGCAGGTGTCGGGTAAGGTACATCCCAAAGGGGGCATTGTATTCTATGATGGGCCTGATGAAGGATGAATAAAGGGGCAGGATTACCTCTCTTGATCTAGATGTGAATCCTTTCATGATGAGGTGGGCTATGTAGAAGGTCTTTCTAACCACTTTGCCAATGTGTTTGTCAAAGGAGAGATTGCTATCAACTTGGGTCCCCAGATCCCTAATTACTTTCTCTGTACTTAATGGGTTACCACCTATGTGGTAATTTGTGGGCACATTGTTTTTGCCAAAGGGTAAGACTATACACTTTTTGGCATTTAGCTTTAGACCATGGCTCTGGCACCAGTTATCCGTCTCTGCGAGACCTTTTTGAAGGATGTTTGTGTCAGCTGGAGAGTCGATTATGGCGCCCAGTTTGCAGTCATCTGCAAACTTGGTGAGCCATAGTCCTCCCACATTGGCCTGTACCTCAGAAAAGTAAATACCGAACAAGAGAGGTCCCAGGACAGAACCTTGTGGGATGCCACTTGTGACCGGTTTCGAGTCTGACATGGCTCCAGCAACTCTGACTCTGTGGGTCCTGTCTTTGAGCCAGTTTGCGACCCATCTTGTGACATAGGGGTTTATATTTAGGCTGGATAGCTTATCTATGATGCCCGAGTGGGGTATTGTGTCAAATGCCTTTGCGAGGTCCAGATAGGCTGTGTGGACTACCTTCCCTTCATCTATGGCCTTGGTGACTGTTTCGAAGAAGTCGACCAGGTTCAAAAGGCAGGATCTGCCCTTGACGAAGCCAAATTGGGTAGGATCTAGTGTCTGTAGGTCCCCAATCTCTTGGTTTATGAGTTCCATGATGATCCTCTCCATAGCCTTATAGACTAGGCTAGTCAGGCTTATGGGGCGATAGTTTCCAGGGTCCGCAGAGGCGCCACCTTTGTGGAGTGGGACCACTGTTGCTGTACGCCATTCTTTGGGCACATATCCTGTAGTGAGGCTGAGATTGTACAGCAGTTTTACTTGAGGGATTAGTTCTTCTTGGAGTTCATGTAGGATGCAACCCGGGACGCCATCTGGTCCCATGGAAGCAGTGTTTTTTGCTTTGGAGAGGGTGGCCTTCACCTGAGCATCAGAGATGTTTGGGAGGCTGCACTCTGCCGGGATAGATACTTGCACTTTTGGGGGGGAAGGGGTGGAGAAGTTTGCACTGAACCTGTCTGCCAGGATATTGGCGATGTCTGTGGGTTCAGTGTATTTTTTGTCGTTTCGAATCAACTCAGAACAAGTCTGGGAGTTGCATCCCAGGTTCCTAACATAACTGAAAAAAGCCTTATGATTGTCTTTAGTGTCCTGTGCAATTTTTCTCTCGAAGCTGGCCTTGGAGGATTTTATGAGGGATCGTCATTTTTTGCTAGTACTGATCAGAGATGCCTTCCCTTTTAGGGATTTTGCTCTATCATGTAGTAGCTTCCTCCTTCTGTTGTACAGTTTATTTATGGCTGGGGTCCACCAGACTGGACGCCTGCCTTTGGATGATTGGGTCTTGATTTTGTTTGGGATTGCATGATCCATGCATTTCTGGAGATGTCCGTAGAATGCGTTTATATAGGATTCTGCAGTTTGGGCCGTAGTTTCAACTGGCCCTGGGGCCTTGAAGGATTCCACTTCGGTTTTGAGAAGTGTGAAGTTCGCTTTTGAGAAGTTTTTCACTGTGGTTTTCTGGGCTGGGGGTGGGGTCGGGATGTGGATATCCAGTGAAATTAATTTATGGTCTGATCTTACCAATGAGGGGTATACTTCTGGTATGGAGCAGAGAGTCCCCACGTTGGTAATGATCAGGTCTAGTATGTTTTCCCCTCTTGTGGGAGTGGTGACTAGTTGTTCCATAGCATTTGAGTTTATAAATTCCAGCAACCTTTGGGCTAAGGTGCTGGGGCTTGAGTAATGCTCCCAGTCTATGTTTGGGTAGTTGAAGTCGCCCAATATAATGGTGTTTAGAGAGATCTTCATGTTCTCCAGTGTTTTCAGGAAAGCCGAGTGGGATTCCTGACTTTGAGAGGGTGGGTCTGTAGGATGCTATAAACTGAAAAGCAGTCATGCCCACTGTCAGTTGCACATGGATGGTCTCCGATACTTCGTGCAATGCCACTAACCTGGAGGTGTGGATATCCTTGATAAATATGGAAAACTCCCCCTCCTTTTGTGGTTCGATCCGGGTTTTGGGGCCGAAAAGCATGATATGAGGTATAACCTGGTAGTGCTGGGGTGCTCTCTGGAGCCTTGAACCAGGTTTGTGTCACTGCACAGATATTTATGTTCTCCATACTGAGGAGAGCTTCGAGTGCATGCATCTTGAGGTTAAGACCTCTGGCGTTTAGCAGCATTACCCTTAGTTTTTTGTTCCTTGTGCTGTCTATGGAGGTGGGTTTGACTTTTGAGCCTTGCCTAAAAAAGACACTATGAGGGTGGCAAGAGCCTTTGCCAATATCTGAAAGCCCAGGGGTGACAGGTGCAAGCCGTCCCTAGCGAAGCAACGTGGCTTGTCGAGCATGTCATCCCAGGCTGACAGACACTGGATCCTCTTTGAATGACACCAAAATTTTAGCCAATTGTTAAAATCGATCATTTTGTCTTTATACTTTGGCATCATTCTAGGTGAGGGTAAGATGCTGCTCAAGGTCAGGGTCATACCGGCCTGGGCTACATGATCAGAGAGCTCCTCTGTCTCTTTTCATGTAGTCGAGGGAGGTACGTCTAAGGTCATTCACGCCAGCATGTACAATGACTGAGTCATATTTGTATTTGCTTTGGAGTGACCTGAGTGCTTGCGTTATGTGGAGGATCCTAGCGCCCAACAGGCAGCTCACTGTGACCTTCTCTTTATTCAGCCTGGTGAGTGGGACGTCAGTGTGTCTGACAATAGTGTCACCTATTACAAGAGTATCAGGTGTGTTATTCAGCCTTGAGGGCTGTGACTGCTTGGCACACTGACTTTGTGTGCTATATGTTGTATGTGTTTTGTTTTGGGGTAGCATTTGCTTGGATGTCTGCTTTGGAGGTCTCTGTTGCTTAGGTAGATTTTTATTTAGAGCCTCCGAGTATGTTTTTGTGTTTTTATGTGTTTGGTTCGCTGTTGTGGTGAGACTATGTGATACTGGAATTGTGTTGTGTGAGGTTACCTTCTCCTCCTGACTGGTTACACCAGTTTTGAGATGAGAGAGCTCAGCCTCCAGTTTGGCTATATGGTTGCATCTCTCACATATATTTGAACCTGTTTGGAGGAGGAGAGGGTTGTCCGTGTACATGAGATAGTTGTAACATTGCCTCAAAATTCCCAGATTCACCAGCTGGACTGGAGAGGAAACCATTGACTGACCTTTGGACATGCTAGAGTAATATAGGGAACTGAATTAAAACGGACCAATAGGGGGGGCAAGGTAATTGTAGAGAGTATAAGAGTAAGTAGTGCTTATGGTTTATTAGTGCTAACTTGTAAAATTACTTATTTGGACCAGTGAGGGGCCTTAGAATGAGAATATGGTGTTTAATTTGAGAGATAGAGCAGTTCTAAGGGAAAAAGTGAAGAGCAGACTTTGTGGAGCCAGGAATAGTTTAAACCCAATTAGGCGGCGCTGTCCGATGTTGCGCTCTGCGCAAAACCATACAAAAGAGGGTTTTAAGAGAGGGAGGGAGATCAAGGAGTTAGGAATTGACCCAAAATGGCCAATACAACTACAGTTTCAAGGCAGTAACCACTCCCACAGGGGCAGGCAGGCTGCTCAATGTTTATCACTGCCACTGATGAACACAGAGACTTCCCTTTAGCCCAAGCAAACAATGGCCTCCAAGAAACTTACAAACAGTTCAGAACAGCAAATCTGTAACTGAACTTTTTTAAATCTCAGAAAAGTGGGGAAAAAGCAAGATTTTTTTTTTTTTTTTTTTTTAAGGAAAGCAGAGGTTCACAAGTATCAACAAGTTAGAACAGTGCAGTAAATGACCCCACACTTGAGTGCTAGGCCAGAGACAGATAAAATGCAAGTTTTAAGAAAAAAACGATTTTAAAAATAAGTGCAGGCAGGAAATTCAGTAATCAGCTCTAGGTTGTGTTCTAAATACAGTTACCAACACAGAAATCAAGTTTAACAAGTCAGAAAATGCTCAAAAGTAGGCGGCAGTGCAGAAAAACTTAACAAATAATCTGAAGCAAAATACTTAAAATCTCAAAAGTGGCTCCTTTCTTCTCTCAGCGTTTTCTCCTCTTGGTGGGTGCTTCACCAACAGTCAACAAGTCCAAAAAGACCTTTAAAACTTCTTTCCTAGAGAAATTTGCTGTTTTGTTATGCCATAGTGAGGGTCCCTCCTTTCCCTAACCTCCTAGCATTCCTTATTATGTCAGGGCTCTTGTCTCCATTTTCCTGAAGCAAAAAAGCTCTGAAGCTTTGGTGCTCATATGTTTATATTTATACCAGGTTGCACTCGATGTGCAACTGTCGTATGGGTGCATGGAAGGTGCCTTAAAGTTTTGGAAGCTGTTTGGATGTCCGATCCTTGGCAGGATGCATCAGATATAGCTCAGAGCATCTCTTAATAATACAACCATTGAAGTTACTTCTCATAGCAAATTATTAATGATGGTAGTGGATGATGATCTTAAATTCGACATGTATATACAAAATTGCATGAAAAACTCACCAAAATCTAGGGCTGTTTTATAGAGCCAAAAACGTTCTCACCAATGCAGTTAAAACTACACTTGCCACTACTTACCTCCTCCCTTCAGTACTTTATGAAGCCTCCATCCTTACTAACCTTCAAGCATCACAAAAATCAAAACTTGAACAATGCTTTAAAAAGTGAATAAATGTGCAGCAAATACCCCTTTCGAAACCCACCACTGTATGGCACTAAAAGCCCAAGTTGGTTAAAACTTCCCCATCAACTAACATAAACACAGCTTCTTACCACCTATAAAATTATCCAGCATCCATCTGCTTGTCCAGCACTAAATACCATTCTACTTAACTGTGTTCACAATCAGTCATTATGATTGTGACCAAAAACTCATTTCTTTACTCAAACCTATTAAATCTGCTGTCTGTGACCTGCAGTCATACCATGTTGCTAAGGCCTGGAACTCCTTATCTCTGTCCATCAGGTCAGCCCCCCCCCCCACAAAGTCCTTTGAAATCATTCTGAAAGACTTGCTAGCCAAAATCTGAGTCTGTTCTTTCTCATCTCCTGGATAAAATATATCGCTGAATATGAACTGTCTGTCTTTCTAAATATGCACAATCCTGCTTTTTGCTCACTTCTTATTGCAATAACTGTTCGTATTATACTAATCTACTTCCAGTTTCTCTATAAGCTGTCTAAAATTTCACAAAATATTAATCTTTGTCATATAAGTTGTATCTGTTTTTAACCAGTGTTTTCACATTATCTAATTTGGTATAATTATTTAAACTGTAGATGTTTGAGTTATTGTTGAAGATTGCAACATTATTGTTCTTAAAATGTTTTTGTAATACTTTGGGGCTTTTCTCCGTGGACCTCCACTGAAAATGGACACCTACCCAGTTGGAATTCCCTGGTTATCAAATGTCAGTAAATAAACAATGAATCAAATAATAAATAATGTTACGGTAAGATTAAACAGTTGTACTTCCATTTAAGACTTAAAGCTACTGCTGGCATAATTGTTAGGCCAAATGGTGTTGGTGTACATTTCTTTATTTAATTAATTACTTTAGAATTTGTTTACCAGGTCAGAGCAATGATCATGTGTTCCAATCTCATCATCCCTAGAGATGCAATATAAACAGCGCTCTTATATGTACAGATGTTACAGTAGTCTTAAATGCAGCAGTTAAGAACAGTTATAATTAAAATGGAAAAAAAATAAGAATAAGCAATGAAAATATAATACACTTCCAGTGTATAAAATAAACAATGTGAAAAGATATGTATGTGTGTATGTAGAAATCACAGTACACGTGTACAAAGAGGATGAATGAGAGGTATGTGGAAGGATATCGCAATGGAGACGGATGGGGGGCAGAGAAGCGGTATGAAAAGGTAGGAATAGAGGAAGGAAGAGAGGTGGTAAGCTCACGTGAAGTTAATTTGATCTTTAGAGAAACTGAGGATAATAATAGTATGGTTGCTGGTGGGGAAAATGTAAATAGTGATAGGAGATTAATGCAGCCTTTTGGCATAATATAGTGTAAAGCTCCTTTAATTAAACAAATTTTCCTCCAAAGCAAAAGTTGTGATATAAACAATAATAATAATGACATTTCTAACCTAAAGAGACAGAAAAATGGAGATCACTGTGGTGCAGTTATATCCCCATCCACCATAGCTCTCAACCTCCCATCTCCAAAATGAGGAACACTAGCCATCATAATGTGGAACAAATGGGCAAAATGTGGAACACTTCCTAATGGCTTACTAACATCTTCAACTAGGAGGGTCATGGGATAGTTAAAATATGTTGATTTTACTTATAAAAAAGATCTTTTAATAATTTAATGTGATTCCTTTCTATTTACAATGGATATCCGTTAAAAAGAATCCTATCACTGAATGTGTGACAGACCCTTTCAATGTGGAACTTTGAGGAACATGATCTTTTTAAGACCCCAAATGAGGTACGTTCCTCGTAATGAGGTTACACTTGAAAGGTATGCCATCCACTGTCTGACTTACTGGATCAGAGCTGGCTACCTTTATACAGGAGGTGCATAGATTTCTCTTTCAGTGGTATCAGGCAGTAAAATGATCACGTCTTCAGAACCTGGAAATGCTTTTATGTTGATTAACGAATGGTTTCATTTTCAAACCAGAACTTTTAGCATTTGGTTTTGATGAATGCTATTGAAGGACGAGTTTACCCATGTAAAGTTCTGAGAAAACTTTGACAGCTCAAATTGGTTTGCATCAAACAGATGCTTTTTGAATTACAAGAGAACAGAAGGTTTAACTGGAAACTGGCTGTGCTTTAAAAGGCTGTTTTGTTTACAGTTTCATATCATTTGACTATACTTAGTAAGACTTTTGTGGTTATAATTTCAAAACCAGTAGATATCATTTAAGCAAAGCCTTATCATTAGTAATAGTATTGTATAATGTATGGTATTCTGTTGCACTGTATGAAAGTGCTAGACGGTGATAAATGAATTTCAAAAGTTGTGGAAGGTAAGATGGGATAAGAACAGTTCAGATTCAGATCAAGATACATTACAACGGATATGATGTTTGCAGTGAGACAGAAAATGCAGAAGAAGATGAGGAAGGAGTCCCACTGGACATTTCTAGATGTACAGAAAGCATCTGACAAATTCCCAAGAAGGATGACTTAGGCAGTCCTGTGATAGTTTGAAGCCCTGGAAACATTGGTAGAATTAGTGCGAGCAATGTACAAGGACCCAATGTCAGAAGTACGAACAGTGTTGAGACTCTCAGAGGTGTTCACAATGGGAGTGTGTGTGCATCAGGGTTCAACTCTGAGCCCATTCCTCTTCATACTGATGATAGACTGCATTATCAAACAGGTTGCAGGGGACAGATCAACAAAGCTGCTATACGCAGATTATGTGGCACCATAAACAGACTGTTAACAGGAACTTCAACAAATGATGTGGGACCAGAATGCAAAACTGAATGCATGTGTCAAGAAAAAGACTGCATACAATATAGTGTCCATGACAGCGAATGTGCAGGTATTCTTAGTGCTACATCCTCTGATCAGAATGCAGCAATACACCTCTGCCCCTGTAACTGCCCTCGCAATGGTCTTGGATGCCCCTGAGTTGCTAACCGAGGGAAACATCTCCTCTGTCTACCTGAACTCTGCTAGGAAGAGCACATTTTTCTTTGTGTTGGCATGTATGTGGATCCTTATCCCGCTAAATTTGCAACAATACTAAACCTGTGAGGTATATGTTGAATTTGCATTTGCTAAGCAACTACCACTGGTGTGTGTATAAGCTAAATCAAGTGCTCTATTCAATGCACATTTCTCTGTAGACATCACCCTGTCTGAGGATGCAGCTCCCACCTCCCTACATACTATGTCTCACCTCCCTCTACATACCACAGCTCTTTTTATGGAAATATTAATTTTGCTGTCTATTCAAATAATTTTATCCACCATTCTCTGCATGGATACTGGTGTCTGTTATACTATTTTCTGCTAGTATTTTTCTTCTGTGTTCAAGAAGTATTACCATCCTTAATTTTCCTGTTTAATCTACTACTTGGGACTAGGTAAACAATACTTCAGTAGGTGCCGGTACTTCTCTGTTTGCCACACCATATTCGTTTTCCTTTTCCTTCTCATACTTCCAGCATACTTAATTGCATTTAGCAGACATCATCATTACTTAAACACACTAGATTTTCTGACTTGACTGACTGTTTCTGTAGTGTATTTCCATTCCTTTGTTGTGCGGATAAGCATTTCTTCAAACCCCTAATGAAAGCTAGCTTCTAATTTCACTCCTATACTGGTCCCTGCTTCTGCTCCAACTTGGTTACTGTATTCTGTGTGCAGTCCACTATCCCATAATCCCTTGTCTCACACCTTAGATGCCTGAAGTTTACTTTTTCAAATTATTCCCTGTAATTATTCTTAGGGCTACATCCTCTGATTAGAGTGTTGCAAGGTAGGATACTCTTTAACAAATTGATATCTTTTGAAATTGTGTTTCCTGATTTTTTTATCCTGCCTACACCTAATATTGAATCATTTTGCTTCTTTTTACTCAGTATTCCTTTAACAATAGCTAGTTAGTCGCTCTGCAAAGTATGTTATTATAGTCATCTCAGTTAAGTAATGGATCATGTTATAATCGTTGAAATGCAACTGCAGTTGAGTTGATTGTGTCTAGCAGGTCTTACCTTATTCAGATATCTTTGAACTCCTAATTATTTGCTACTTACAGAATATGTTGTATATAATCTAGAGTTAGGGTTTTTCTGCCCAGAGCGAGCAGGATTTAGTGTTGTCGCTTATTGCATTTAACAATGCAGGGCTCATTACAAAGTCATTCAGTGTTATTTTGTTATTACCGAAGTCTATACTGAGACTGCAGTGATTCACTGCCTTGCAAATCTTTAAGGTTGCAGTTGGCCCAAAGAAATAACTCTTCTTTTTACCTAGTAGCTCTGTTTACTTTGTGCATCTACTTAGTGATCCTCACAAACACCACCTTGATACTGAAACTCGTTTAGTGTAATTTAAAGCCAGCTACTGGGTTGTATCATATTTTGTTTAGTTTAAATGATACCTTCAAAGGTGTGTGAATATCACATCATCTGCTGCTGAACCTATCCTGGCAATATTGCTTACTACATTCTGTAGACATTTGATAAGATAACATTACACATCCTGAAGTTGTATAATAAAGTGATATAATATTCTGCTACTGCAATTAATTAATTTCATTGTTGAGTTTCGTAATGCTAAGGTTAGATAATAAAGTGGTAGTGCTCCTTATTTTACTCTAATTTTTGATTGTGTGTTCTGTTGTAAGCAATACTTAATGCCACTGTTTTAATGAACTATGCTTGTATTTTCAATGTAATTGACTCATTTCTCCTACATTTCTTCTTTCCTTGTTATGCTAACTTCTTCCTTCACATGTCTTCATTTACAGACCATTTTGCCCCTTAAAGTAACTGCTATCACAGCTCCAGCCTGCACCTGTGTAGCTAACCAAGGGAAACAGCTCCTTTGTCTACTTCTTCTTGGCTAGGAAATCCATCTTTTTCTTTGTGTGTGTGTGTGTGTGTGTGTGTGTGTGTGTGTGTGCGCTTGTCTTTATCCCACTAAACTTGCAAGCAGTGCTAAACCTATGAGGTGTATGTTGAATATGAATTTGCTAGACACCCACTACTGTGTGTATAAGTTAAGTGCTATACTTAATGTGCATTTCTATATAGGTATCACCTTGACTAAGAACACAGCTATCACCTCCCTCTTCTACACCTTCCTCTATATATCACAACTTCCTTTATTGAAGTATTAATTCTGCCATCTCCCCAAATAATTCTATACACCTTCCTCTGCATGGACACTAGTGCCTGTTATACTCT